>NC_053491.1:465351681-465651681 GCF_905171775.1 Rana temporaria | reverse complement strand
TAGAAGCCTCTAGGTAATCTGCACTGACAATAGTCAAAATGCTGCAGGCAACTGAAATGAATACGAAATTCTAAGCCTGAAGGGTAAAGGTCCAGGCAGCTGGCATTCAGGAATCCCAACAGACATTTTTTAATATAATGAAGCAAGCTACTCGGTAACATCCAGTGTATAATTTTTTTAACATTTAACACATTTAACATGCTAACACATTTTGGTCGAAGCCAGGGTTTGACAAATTTGCTTGGAATCTAGGAGCCAGCTAAAAAAGTTAGGAGCCTGAAAACGCACCCCGTCCCGCCGAGCTCGTGCACAGAAGCGAACGCATACGTGAGTAGCGCCCGCATATGTAAACGGTATTCAAACCACACATTTGAGGTATCGCCGCGATTGGTAGAGCCGCGATTGGTAGACCTCCTCTGTAACTCAAAACATGCAACCTGTAGAATTTTTTAAACGTCGCCTATGGTAAAAGTTTGTCGCCATTCCACGGGCGGATGCAATTTTGAAGCGTGACATGTTGGGTATCAATTTACTCGGTGTAACATTATCTTTCACAATATAAAAAAAAATTGGGCTAACTTTACTGTTGTCTTATTTTTAACTAAAAAAAGTTTATTTTTTCCCAAAAAAAGTGCGGTTGTAAGACCGCTGCGCAAATACGGTGTGACAGAAAGTATTGCAACGACAGCCATTTTATTCTCTAGGGTGTTAGAATAAAAAATATATATAATGTTGGGGGTTCTAATTAGAGGGAAGGAGATGGCAGTGAAAAACACATTAGAACTGCTGTTTTACTTGTAATGCCAACGGCTACCACAAGATTGCGCCAGATCACAGAAGGAAGCTAAGGCCTGCAGAAGGTCGCAAAGCCGCAGCCTCAATTACCGGCCTGCGCGACGGGGGAGGTGGGGGCACACGGAGACACAGGATCCCTACCTCCGCCGCCGCACGATCGCGGCGGGCCCGCGCCAGCCGGTAATTGAGGCCGCGGCTTTGCGACCTTCTGCAGGCCTAAGCTTCCCCAGGTCACAATTTCTTGTCGCAATTGCGCCCGGATTTTGTCGAGCCCTGGTTTGAAGCTATGCGTAAAGCTGTCCATAGATGATTTGAATCTCCTCTGGGATTCAAACCATCTATGGGCAGGCTGAATCCATCGATTGATTTGAATACAAACAGCATGTTTCGTTTTTTTCAGCATGTGATTGTTTCTAACAGCTATAGCTGCTAGCAATAATCACTGTGTTCTCCCGGCAGGGATGGCTCCCTGCGCCCCACTGCCGGGAGAACACAATAGCTCTGCAGAAGGGATTGCCCTATCAACACCGACATGGGGGGAAACAAGTGATTTTCTTTCCTGCAATTAGTGATTGGCCCGCCTAAGCGTATTACTGCTGTTTACTGCCATGTAGCCAATAAAGAATTGATGCAATGGCTATTACCAAGTAGCCAGCTTCATTATATTAGCAAATTATTGCTACACTCCAAAGGCACTTGGACCAGAGCACCGGTTCCCAGTCTTCCAGGTAATTACTTTGTTGGACTGTGTTTGAAGCCAAACAGACAACAGTCAAAAAGAACCTTTGAGGTTACAACCTCATCACCAGTCAGGCTTTTCAGAATGAGAGAACGATCTGATTGCAACCACCAGTTGCAATGAAAAGCAGCTAGAGGATGTTTAGTGTTGGATGACATTGGTTAAAAGCAATTGGAGATATCGGGCCAGATCCACGTAGCCCGGCGTAATTTTAGGCAGGCGTAGCGTATCGTAGTTACGCTACGCCGCCGCTACTTTGAGAGGCAAGTGCTGTTTTCACAAAGAACTTGCCTCTAAAGTTACGGCGGCGTAGCGTAAATCTCCCGGCGTAAGGGCCCGGAATTTAAATGATGAACAGGGGGGCGTGTTTTATGTAAAATAAGCTTGACCCCACGTAAATGACGCTTTTTTCGTACGGCGCATGCGCGCACATGCTCGGTATCACGTCGAATTTTCAAATTAAATTACGCCCGCTCAATGCCTAGACAACGTGAACGTAATTTACGCAAAGCCCTATTCGCGAACGTTTTGCGCAAACGACGTACACAACGGAAAATTTGACGCTTGCCCGACGTCCATATTTAACATTGCGTACGCCTCATAGAGCAGGGGTAACGTTACGCCGAAAAAAGCCTTACGTAAACGACGGGGGACGTACGTTTGTAGATTGGCGTATCTAGCTAATTTGCATACTCAACGCGGAAATCAACTGAAGCGCCACCTAGCGGCCAGCGTAAATATGCACCTTAGATCCGTCACTAAGGACCTGTCACTAAGGCCGGGTACACACGGACAAACATGTATGGTGAAAGCGGTCCGTCGGACCGTTTTCACCATACATGTCTGCCAGAGGGCTTCTGTACGATGGTTGTACACACCATCGTACAGAAGTCCGCGCGTAAACAATACGCGGGGCGTGTCCGCGGTGTCGCCGCGTCGATGACGCGGTGTCGCCGCGACAATGACGCGGCGACGTGCGCGGCCCGCCTTTAAAATGCTTCCACGCATGCGTCGAAGTCATTCGACGCATGCGAGGGACGGCGGGCGCCTGGACATGTACGGTAGGTCTGTACTGACGACCGTACATGTCCGAGCGGGCTGAATTCCAGCGGACTGTTTTAAAACAAGTCCAGGAATATTTGTCTGCTGGGAAAAGGCCCGGCGGGCAAATGTTTGCTGGAATTCGGCCCGCTCGCGCCCACACACGACCAAACATGTCTGCTGAAACTGGCCTGCGGGCCAGTTTCAGCAGACATGTTTGCTCGTGAGTATGGGGCCTAAGACGTACGTCAGTCGGATCTAGCCCAGCTTCAGGCGTATCTTGTTTTGTGGATACAAAACAAAGATACGCCGGAGCATCCTAGAAGTTATGCGGCGTATCAATAGATACGCCGACGTAACTTCTTCGTGGATTTGGGCCTCGAGTAGTAATTACATTAAGCTGGACACGTTCTGTGATGTTAAAGATGTTTCATAGCCCACCAAGCTACTTCTTCAACATTTCCATATTCCATATCGATTGGATTCAGGTGTCATAGGGTGTGAATATACAGTATGTGCTGAGGTATCATCCTGACGCTCTAGGAACTGAAGAAGTGGCTAGTAAGGTATAAAACACCTTCACCAACACAGAATTCAAGCTGAATGTGATTTCCTACTACTATATACAGAGGTGTATTTGGGTTTTGTGCTGCCCTAGGCCTGACTAAACTCATGCACCCCCTAATTTAAATATGACCCGCCCCTTCCTGTCAAGGCCACGCTGCTTCCTTTTCAAGACCCGCCCTGAAATTTTCCAGCGGGCACACTTGTTCTGAAGGCCTTGGGGAGGGGGGAGGCAATGGATTCCCTCTCACTTCCTGTTTGGGGCAGGAAGTGAAGGGAAATCTCCGCAAATGGGACAAGGATTGCAACAAAATAAACTGACAGGGGCTACAACCCTCCCTTACTCTATCCAAAATGAAAAACAAAAGGGTTGCCTATAGTTCTACTTTAAGCACAAATATTTGCTATATATATTTTTTTAAAATCTTTTTCAGTATTTGCTATATTTATGGAGAGGACTAAAAGGCTATAACCATGTCAGTGATGCAGTAGAAAACATATAGCACATTGCTGAAGGTATGTGGTCCAGGCATTGAGCAAAGGAACGAATGGGGCAGTGACAAATAAATCCATCGTCCGGCACCGGCTCACAACGATAGAGATTTTATTTTAGACATTATGACGTCATGCCCGGGTTCCCGGAAGTAAACAAAGCCGCGATTGCGGCTGTCAGCATGAGATTGGTGATTTTTTTTTCACGATCTCATGCTTTCCAGCCTGGAGGAGAGATGTGAGGTCACTAACCATTCCTATTACAAGGGATGTTTACATTCCTTGTAATAGGAATACAAGTGATCAAAAACAAAATGTAAAAAAAAAAGTGTAAAAATAAAATAAAATAAAAGTAAAATAAATAAATAAATAATAAAAAAATTAAAAACGCCCCTGTGCCTGTTAGCTCGTGCTCAGAAGCATGTAAGTCCCGCCCACATATGTAAACGACGTTCAAACCACACATGTGAAGTATCGGCACGTGCGTTAGAGCGTGTGCAACAATTCTAGTACCGAAGTTTTTGCGCCGTTCCAATGAGTGTGCGCAATTTTAAAACGTGACATGTTAGGTATCTATTTACTCGGCGTAACATCATCTTTCACATTATACAAAAATTGGGCTAACTTTACTGTTTTGTTATTTTTTTAATTCATTAAACCGTTTTTTTTCCCCAAAAAAAAAGCATTTGAAAAATTATTGCGCAAATACCGTGCAGGATAAAAATTTGCAATGACCGCCATTTCATTCCCTAGGGTGTCCTCTAAAAAAACATATATAATGTTTGGGGGTTCTGAGTTAAGTGCCAGAATTGGCCTGGTATGGAAGTGGTTATTTTTCTTTTCAGCAATCAACAGAAATAAAATTTAGATTTACCTCCTATATTGACTACCAGTAGCTGATATCTATGGTAAGTTACTATAATATATACTGTAGCAACTCCTCTGCTAAAAGGAAAATAAATAAGAAGATTTCCTATATTTAACTGCCATATGCATCATAGCAAGCTCTAAAAGCCCTCGGGGGTTTCTAGTGTATGTAGTATAGATATTAGATTGTAATCACCCAGGGCCGATCCGCCCTATAGGCTCACTATGCAAGCTGCTTAGGGCCCCACAAAGCTGCGGAGGGCCCCCCAAATTACTAGAGGCCCCACCTGGTGAGAAGTCATTTTCGGCTCTTCACCCCGCTTCTCAACCTCGCTGGCTGCATGGGAGAAGAGGTAAGAAGTCAGCACCCCCAGCTAACGTAAGATGTCATCTCCGACAACGGAAAACACCCCCCCCCCCCCACTTCTCAACTTTAATCTTTAATGTGACATATCACTGTCGGCAGCGCCCCCCCCCCCCCCCTTTCTCAACCTTAATGTGACATGTCATTTTCGGCAGCCCCCCCACTTCTCAACTTTTTAATGTGACATGTCATTTTGCTTAGGGCCCCAGGGAGGTCAGGATCGGCACTGTAATCACCCAAAGTTTTGCAGGAAAGTCTTACTGCCTACCTCCAAAGTGTAGCTGACCAGCTCAGTCTCCCTTGCATCTCCACCATCCCTACTACCCAGTGGCAGCTAGGTAGGTGTGCTGCAATTTCCACTCAACTGGTGTGGTTTTCCTTTCAGTCTGGGTACTTAAAGCCTGCTGGTGGGGACTGTTTTTGTGCTTCCCCCCTGCAAAATGCCGCCCTAGGCCTGGGCCTTTTTGGCCTAGGCAAAGATACCGGGCCAGATTCTCAAAAGAATTACGCTGGTGTATCTACTGATACACCGGCGTAATTCGAAAATCCCGCCGGCGTATCATTGTTTTGTATTCTCAAAACAAGATACGCCAGAATTAGGCTAGGATCTGACTGGTGTAAGTCACTTACACCGTCGGATCCTAAATGCAATACTACGATGGCCGCTAGGTGGCTTTTACGTCGATTTCAGCGTCGCATATGCAAATGAGCCGAATACGCTGATTCCCGAACGTTTTTGCGCCGCTTCGCCGTAGTTTACGTTGTTTCCCTAAGCGTAAGGTTACCCCTGCTATATGAGGGGTAACCTTACGTCAGTCCGCCGTATGCCATGTTAAGTATGGCTGTCGGGACAGCGTCGGGTTTTTCCGTTGTTTACGTAACTCGTCACGAATAGGGCTGTGCGTTAATTACGTTCACGTCGAAACCAATGTATTTGTGGCGTACTACGGAGCATGCGCACTGGGCTACTTTTAAGGCCGGCGCATGCGCAGTTCGTTCGGCACGGGGGCGCGCTTAATTTAAATACAAGCCGCCCCCTTTGAATTACGCGGGGATACGCCGGGCCATTTACACCACGCTGCCGCAAATTACGGAGCAAGTGCTTTGAGAATACGGCACTTGCTCCACTAAGTTGCGGCGGCGTAGTGTAAATAGCTTACGCCGGAATCTACGTGAATCTGGCCCACAGTGTTAACTATATAGCATGTGTCAGTTGAACAAATAAGAGCCTTCACAGACATGGTTGTTGAAGAGTGGATGAGTAGTGGACCAAAGTTTTAAGTTTTAGATACGAGATGCTATGACTGGTGTTGGAGATCCAGAGCCTTATTGAAGAAAATAGTTGATCAGCAATGGGGATGGACTGCATAGAAAAGAACACAAGAAAGCTTCTTTTGAGAAGATTTCAGCAAAGACGTTTGAAATGTCTTGACTACATGGACAGGGCTATCTTACGTAGCAGAGTAAGCGGTGTTCATTACTTCAGCAGTTGCCTTGATTAGCCGGGAAAATTTGCTGAGCCATTGCAGTTTTATTTAGCATGAATTATTGAACACATGGGAACAGATGTTGATTAGCTTGGAAGTGTTTTTGGTTTACAGCAGGGAGGTGTTGAGCATAACAGTAAAGATCGCGAGGAGCTGAAGTACGTTTCTCAGGCGCTAAGGGACATTTTTGGGTAGCAGGCAGAGTTTTTGAGCAATTGGAGAGAATTGTGGAGTGTCTGGGAAGAGTCAATAATAATAATTGACAAAAGAGTGTTGCCAAGTAGCTGAAAAAAATCTTTTGAGTAACCGTTGTATGTGGGTAGAGTTATGGGGCGACTGTAATGCCGCGTACACACGATCGGATTTTCCGTCGGAAAAACCTTAGATGGTTCTTCCGATGGAATTCCGCTCAAGCTTGGCTTGCATACACACGGTCACACAAAAAGTCTCTGAACTTTCGACCGGCAAGAACGCAGTGACGTACAACACTACGACGAGCCGGGAAAATGAAGTTCAATGCTTCCAAGCATGCGTTGAATTGTTTCCAAAAATGTGTCGGAATTTTGCGCGTTGGAATTGCTACGGATGATCGGAATTTCCAATGAGAATTTTTCCCTTCTGAAAAATTTAGAACCTGCTCTCAAACTTTTGCTGGCGGGAATTCCGACAGCAAAAGTCCGATGGAGCATACACACGGTCGGAATTTCCGACAAAAAGCTCACATCGGACTTTGTCTGTTGGGAATTCCGACCGTGTGTACGGGGCATTACTCATCTTTGAGTAACCGCAGAATGTTGTGGGACAGAGGTGTAACCAGAACTTTTAGGGCCCAGGTGCAAGAAACCATGACCTATCCCACTGGCCCCAGGGCCCTTTCCATTGGTCCTAGGGTTCTTTCCATCAGTCCCAGGGCCCTTTTCTCTGGTCCCAGGCAGCCACCTAAAGTGTAAAATGACTATTGTAAAATACTGATTTTTGTGGGCTTGCAGTGACTGTATGCACAGTTGAAAATAAAGACATCTCTTTTAAAGAAAATTTTGGAGTGCGGCTGTCCAGCTTTTGTTCTTTTGTTTTTTTGCTAAAGTGTAAAATGGTGTCCCCATTCATCAAAGCAACCTATAGATTATTTAATAATTATAATAAATGGGATCTTTGGTTTTGCACGTGCATGGAATGCAGTAACCTATGGCTCCCATGCCCAGTCATTCACAAGCCATATCCTGACCTGAGACAACTATATAAGTATGTGAATTCTGCATTGGCTAACAGGCAGCCCTCTGAATGGCAGAATACCTTCCATCCTTGAACACAGCCCTGGACAGACACCTGAGCACTGGAGGACAGTCCCCCGATGAGGCCGCAGGCAGCGGATCTCCCGATGCAGAAGAACACAATGGATGATGGGCACACACACACAGCCTTGCAGTGACTCCAATGACCTCCAGCAGAAGAAACAGAGCCAATGCGAGGGGGTGGGGATCGGTGCAGTGGGGGGCAATTACAAGAACCCATGCCCTGAATGGCTCTCCTTGCAGCAGCTAAATACCTTGGGAGGGAGTGGAAGAGAAGCAGCTTTCAGCTGCTGCATGGAAAGCCATTCAGGGCATTGGTTCTTGTAATTGCACCCTGCCGCAATGATCACCTCCTTCTGTCCAAAGATTCTCCCCGTAAGTCCGGATTATCCAACACAACACGTCCATCAGACAATTATTGCCGTTAAATCCGATTGTGTGTACGGGGCTTAAGGCCCCGTACACACGATCCAATTTTAAGGCCATAATTGTCTGATGGACGTGTTGTGTCGGATAATCCGACCGTGTGTATGCTCCATCAGACAATTGTTGGCTGAATTAACGACAACAAATGTTGGCTGTTCATGCTCACCAATTGTCTGACAATAAATCTGTTACGTCGGTTTATCCGATCGTGTGTACAGACTAAAATGCAAAGTACAAACACGCATGCTCAGAACCAATGCTAAACATTAAGACAACATTAGCAGAAGTTGCCCAAAGGGTGGCGCTAAATAGCAGAAAAAACACATATTTAGGTTTTGTTGGCTGAAAATGTTGTGCCGTCTGTATGCAGAACAAGTTCACGGCCAGGGCTGCCATCAGGGGGGTACAGGCAGTACACCTGTAAGGGGCCCGATGGTCCCCAGGGGCCCCGGCTGGAACCCCCCCCCCCTTTTTTTTCGTCAGCTCCCCCCAACTCAATTTGCGGCGGCAGCACCCCCGAGGCTCAATTCGCGCCACCCCCCCCCCCGTTCTCAATTCACGCCCCCCTCCGTGGCACCCCCCTGCTTCTCAAATCACGGCACAGCTTCAGGGGGCCCATGCCTGAAGCTGTGTAAGGGGCCCCAAAATTCCTGATGACGACCCTGTTCACAGCCAACGCCCATTGGACCAAAATCCACGGAAAAGTCCGCTCGAAGTCCGATCGTGTCTATGAGGCTTTAAGCGTTTTAGAGTTTGGTCTTTTTTGAGTAACATCTGAGAGTTCTTGAAGCTTGTGGGTAGCTATGGATCACTTTTAAGATGAGCCTGGGCATCCTCCGAACCCATCTTTAGCCAAACTCGCACTTTTCACTTCAATGAGGCATAAAAAAAAGCAGGCGGATTTCGAAGTGGGAATGACCCAGCCCACCACTAATTGGAGTAAAAATAAAGTGCAAGTTTGGAGTTTGGCTCAAGTTCGGAAAACACCTGAGCTCATCCTCATGTTTGAGTAACAGCAGAAAGTTGTGGGAGAAGTCAATATGCGAAAAAGGTGAGCATGTGCATGAGTAGAGGTCGACTGATATGGGTTTTACTCTGCCGATATTTAGAAATTGGGGCAGCCGATGGCCGATATATGATGCCGATTTTTGTGGCCAATATTTTAGGCCGATTTAAAAAAAAAAACTCACCCACTCCACTCCTTCCTGCTTACTCCTGTCACTCTAGCACACAATTGATGTCCTCAGTACAAATGGCACTGGCAAGTGGCACTGGTTTGGAACTGGTTTGAAACTGGCAGGTGGAACTGGTTTGAAACTGGCAGGTGGAACTGGTTTGAAACTGGCAGGTGGAACTGGCTTGAAACTGGCAGGTGGAACTGGTTTGAAACTGGCAGGTGGAACTGGCTTGAAACTGGCAGGTGGAACTGTTTTGAAACTGGCAGGTGGCACTGGTTTGAAACTGGCAGGTGGCACTGGTTTGAAACTGGCAGGTGGCACTGATTGGCATTGGCAGGTGGCACTGGTTTGAAACTAACAGATGCCACTATTGGCACTGGCAGGTGGCACTAGCAGGTGGCACTGGTTTGGAACTGACAAATGGCACTGGTTTGGAACTAACAGATGGCACTGGCAGGTGGCACTGGTTGGCATTGGCATGAGGGTAGTTGACTTGCTACTACAGGAATATGAATACGTGGGGGGAGTTAGGAGGTTCTGAGTACCAATTGAGCGTTCTTGAATAGCTGGGAGCTCTTGAGTGGCAGAGAAAAGTTGAGGGTACCCAGGGAGAGTTTTTGAGTAACACTGGACTGTTGAGTCGCTTGGGAGAGTTCTAGAGCAATGCAAAGCCGTTGAGTAAGTGGAGGATGAGTGGCAGGAGAAAGTAAGTGATTAGCAGTAGATGAGAGTTTCGAGAAATAAAGAAGTACTTTGCTGAACAACAGTGGCAAGTTGTACTAAGCCGCAGGGGGGATTTGGGAAAAGTCGTTGGATATTTGAAGAGTTGCATAAAGTAGTTGGAGATTTGTGTGGGATTTTTGTACAATAATAAGAGGCTAAAAAAAAAAAGAGATGAAATTGCAGCAAATTTCAGCAATTTAGTGTATTGTTCTCCTAATGCAGACATTGTTTCACCACGTTTCACAGCATGGGGATTCTCTGTAGGACAATACATGTTTATGATACCCAAAATCTTCTGCAACTGCATTTTCCTGGAAAGTGTTACAGTGAGAGAAAAAAGTACCGTATTTATCGGCGTATACCGCGCACTTTTTTCCCCTTAAAATCAGGGGGAAATCGTGGGTGCGCGATATACGCTGATCCCCGATGTCTCTGAGCGCCGCAGCCTAGAGCCGAGTACTGCGCACTCGGCTAGGCTCGGCCACGCTCGGCTCCGCCTGCCGCAGCCAAGAGCCAAGCCTAGCCAAGCTGAGTGTACTGCGCACTCGGCTAGGCTTGGCCACGCTCGGCTCCGCCCGCAGCCGAGAGAAGCCGAGACAAGCCGAGAGGAGCCGAACACACAGGAAATTCGGCTCCTCTTGGCTCGGCCAAGGCGCCAAATCCAAAAACAAACACCGCTGCAACCCCGGGTAAGGTGTGGATGGACTCGCAGACGGACACCCACAAGGCTGGACGGACCCCGCGCAAGGAAGCCGCAGACGGACACCCACAAGGCTGGACGGACCCCGAGCAAAGCCGCAGACGGACGCCGAACAAGGCCGCCGATGGACGCAGGGCAAAAAAGGGATTTTTGTACTAAACGTAAAATCCATTTCTCTGAGTTCATAGATGGACACAGCCTTCATTGACCTTAGGGTTATGCTTCTTCCTACCAGGAAATTTAGGCAGAATTCTACAGCACTTAAGGTGTTAAAACCTTTCCTTCATGCCGCTCCTCCCAGGGGGCTTGGCTCCCCCAGGCATAACCCACACCCTGCTCTAGCAGCCTCAGTTCGTAACAAGCAGTACAAACAAAGGAGGTGTGGGTGCTGTGTCCGTCTATGAACTCAGAGAAATGGATTTTACGGTGAGTACAAAAATCCCTTTTTCTCTTTCGTTCATAGACGGACACAGCCTTCATTGACCTTAGGGATGTCCCCAAGCAGTGTCAAAAAATTTGAGGGGTGGGAAAAATAACACAGCAAAAACAGGTTACACCCCAAACAAAAACTGGAGTTACTCAACGGAGGAACTCCAACCTTAAACTGCCGCCTTACACACCTGTGGCCGAAGGAGGCATCAGAAGATGCACTCACATCCACCTTATAAAACTTTGAAAAAGTGTGGACCGACGACCAGGTCGCAGCCTTACACACCTGTAACACAGAGGCTAGGTGTCGGAAAGCACAAGAGGCCCCGATCGCCCTGGTCGAATGCGCCGTGACCCGAAAGGGGGGCGCCCGCCCCTTCAGGGCATAGGCCTGAAGCACAACCTGTCAGATCCACCTGGAAATGGTGGCCGACGAGACTGCCAGGCCCTTACTGGGACCGGACACAGACACGAACAGCGAGTCCGACTTCCGGAACGGAGCTGTCGCCGACAAGTAAACTCGAAGGGCCCGAACCACATCCAGAGAATGTAAAATGGCCTCCTTCGGGTTCTTCGGCTGAGGACATAAGGATGGAAGAACAATGTCCTTGTTAATGTGAAAAGCCGAAAAGACCTTCGGAAGAAAAGATGGCTGCGGGCGCAGCACCGCCTTATCCTGATGGATAACCAAGTAGGGAGCCTTGCAGGACAGAGGTAATAGCTACCAGAAAGACCACCTTCCGCGTCAGAGTCAGCAAAGGGATCTCCCGAATGTTCTCAAAGGGAGCATGCTGAAGTGCCGAGAGGACCAAATTTAAGTCCCAAGAAGGCAGCGGAGGGCGCACTGGGGGGGCCACATGCCTGACCCCCTGCACAAACGTGCAAATCAAGGAGTGCACCGCCAAGGGACACTGAAAGTAAACAGCCAGAGCAGAAATCTGACTCTTGATCGTGCTCAAGGCAAGAGTCTGGTCCACTCCCCGCTGCAGGAACAGCAGGATCCGGGACACCACGTAAGTACGGGGGTGCCAGTTCATCTCCCCAAACACAGAGATGTAGGCCTTCCATGTATGAGGAAAAAAACCTACGTGAGGTAGACCTCCGTGCACGCAGCACGGTAGAGACCACCGAGCCCAATAGGCCTCGGTCCTTAAGCCCCTGGCTCTCAACAGCCGCGCGCTAAGGCCGGTGGCTGTGAAACAGGGTGGAAGATCGGACCCTGTATCAGAAGATCATTTTCCAGGGGAAGACGCTAGGGGGCATCTGCCACCAGACGCCTTAGGTCCGCGTACCAGAAGCGACGCGGCCAAACCGGAGCAATCAGAACTGATAGAATCCCCACAGCTTCCACTCAGCGCAGCAGGCGAGGAAGAAGCTTCCGAGGAGAGAAGGTGTAAAGTAGGCGATAGTGACCCCAAGGAGCCACCAACGCGTCCGCCCACGGGTCCTTAAACCTGGCCACGAACCGTGGCACCTACCGATAGAGACGGGACGCTAGAATGTCCACGCCCGGAGTGCCCCACTTTCGGCACAGAACCCCGAAACACCTGCAGGTGGAGAGACCACTCTCCTTGGCCCCTTGCAGTGCAACTTAGGTAGTCGGCTAGCCAATTCCGTATTCCCGGAATGTACCCGGCCGATAGAGCCGGAACGGACCCTTCGGCCCACCGAAGGATGTGCGCGACCCCCGTCGCTGCAACAGAACTCCGTGTGCCTCCCTGATGATCAACCTACGCCAAGGCCGTGGCGTCATCGGACAGGATCCTGACTTGTCTGCCCTGTAGATCCAGGGACCACCTGGCAAGGCAAAGCTTGATTGCTCGGAGCTCCAGAATGTTGATCAGTAGGCAGGACTCCACCTGAGTCCAGTGCCCCTGGGCTGACTGGGTGCCCCAAGCGCCCCTCCCCAACCAGAGAGGCTGGCATCCGTCGTGGCCACTGTCCAGCAGAAAAATGACTTTTCGGCCCGAAGCGCCGGAAACGCCAGCCACCACACCAGGGGAGACATGATCAGATGACTCAATTGAATCTGGTAATCCAGAGATGACGGAAGCTAGTCCCATCATGACAGCAGTCCCCTCCGTAGTACCCTGGCGTGGAATTGGGCATACGGAACCGCCTCGAAAGAGGGTACCAACTGACCCAGAACCATCCTGCAGAATCGCAGAGATGACCGCTTCTGGATCGGCAACTGCTGCACAGCAGATAGCAGAGTCTGAAGTTTTTCCGTTAAGAGAAAAACACTGCCGCCCCGGGGGAATCCAGGACTAGTCCCAGGTATTCCAGTCCCTGAGACGGAATCAACCCTGATTTCAGGATAATCCAGAAACCAGCCGAACACTCGGAGAGCCTGACACGTGATAGACACGGCTCCACCAATGCAGAGCTCGAAGAAGCGCGTAGGAGAATGTCGTCCAGACATCCCATGATAACAAACCCCCGCTGTCACAGCCGGGCCAGTATCGGGACGAGCACCTTGGCGAAAACCCGCCGAATGGGAAGGACACCAATTGAAAATGGTCCTCCCCGACCGCAAAGCACAGAATCTCTGGTGCTTTGAGGATATGCGAACATGCAGGTACACATTCATGACATCCAAGGATGCCAGAAAATCCCCCTGATGGAGTGCCGCTTTTACCAAGCGAATCGACACCACCTAAAAGTTTGTGACAAAACAGACGAGGGACTTGAGGCCCAGGATTGACCAGGCCCCATCCTCCGTGGGGACACAAACAGAATGGAGTAAAAACCCCGAGACCGTTTCAACGAGGGAACTGGCACAATCACTCCCCTGACCAGAAGATCCTGGACAGCCCCTGACAGAGCCAACCGGCGAACCGGAGGAGGCCAGAGGCCGGAGGGAAAAAACCTGTTTGGCAGACAAGAGAGAAACTCAATCTTGTACCCCAAGGAAAAACACTTCGCAATGCGAAGCCAGTCTCCCACCCGAGACACGGGCAGGAGCAGACCGTTAGGCGGAAGCAGGTATGTCCGCAGACTTGTTAGGCATGCGGTATCAGGTGCGCTGCTACCCCGCAGCGGGAATTCAAGCACCATGTAGACCTACCCCCACCGCACAGGGCGGGCGGAAAAACGCTCGGAGGTAGGCAAGGAGGGTCCTTGCACAGGGCGAGGTCCCTAGCCCTTCCCAGACTGTGGGAACAGCATGCGCTTACCACCCGTAGCATCCTCAATGATGCCATTCAGGGAAGTCCCAAAAGGACCGTTCCCCCTTATAGGCCATCACCAAGGCCTTCCCAGAGGACTAGTCCGCAGACCAGCTCCTCAGCCACACAAGGCGGCGCAGAACCCTGCATAGACGTAAGCCCCGGAACGTATACATGGCCGCCTCGCAGAGAAAATTCTGACCCTGAACTATCGTTCAGCCAGGTCCCAAGAGGACTCGGAAGCCCCTTCTTCCAGCTCCTGCAGCAGGAGCTTCGCCCTTCCAGTCGGGGCCTGACCAGGGCCCCGGCCAGAGTCGGCCTCACCGCCCAAACCACCATGGTGAATAGGGAGCGGGCCACGGCCTCCACTCTCCTATCAGCGGGATCCTGAAATGCAGGAGCCCCTTCCACAGGCAATGTGGCGGCCTTGCGCAGTCTGGACATAGGGGGTCCTCTGGCGGAGGAGAGACCTATATTTTAAATCCCCCTCAAGGGGGTAACGGGTTGCAAATTTTTTTGACAAACTTTTTGTGGTGCATCCCATTCCTTGTATAACATATTGTCCAAATAAGGAACACAATGAACCCTTCAGCAGTGTGTGGCGGTTCGCGGATCCAAAAGGTACTGACACGGTGGTGTCTCCACCACAAACTCAATTTTTAGAGTCTCACGCGCCACAGAAAAAAACAAGAGCTCCAACAATTTTTGCTGACACTGCAACAGACATCCTCACTATCCATGTGGGTCAAGTCCGCAGCCTCTGACAAACCAGAACCAGATTCCATGTCAGAGACATCCCCAGAAGCAGGCTCCAGGAGGGGGCGCTTTATTACCCCCCATCCGGGCACAAGCTGCTGCAAACCTGGCAAGAAAACCCAGGATAGCCACATAAACAGATGTGGCAGGGGAAGGGACGCTAAGGGTTAACTCAGGCCTAGTGGAGAGGGAGACCTGGCTCAGGTTCCACATCCACATCCACATCCGATCCAAAAAAATCCCCACTGGTCACCTCCCTGCAGCTAAAGGAGAGCATGGGGGGCCACTGGTACTCACCACCTCACCCGGTGCAGCGTGGTTGGAGAAGGACAGGGTGTGCTGAGAGCCGAGCAGCGCTGTGTCAGTTTTTCCCTGAGAAACAGCCGAGGTGATTGCAGCTCCAACAGCCGCCACACGAGGCAGACGAAAATATGAAAAATGGCCGCCGAATGCTGAAAAAACAGCACAGGACTACAAGAAAATGGCCGCCGGGCTATATAAGGCTAGGCTCCGGCAAAATGGCCGCCAATGACGCAGATTTAAAAAGACAGTTACTTTTTTTTTTTTTAGCAACTGTCACACAGAAACACCTCACAGCACACTGCAAAGGCCCAGAAGTGGACACCACAGCCCCCTGCAGTGACACACACACAGCCCCTGCTACACCCGGGCCCAGTGACATGAGCCCCAGAAAAAAAAAACCCTCACAGCCGTCACCCAAAAAGGGAAGGAGGGAGAGGAATAAGGGAGAGAGGAAAGCAGGGAAAACCCTCAGTCGACCTCCCAAGGGAAACATTCCAGCCAGACCACTTACCTGAGTAAGGGGCCACTACTTACCTGTCCTGCGACTACACGGCTGGAGGTATCCCAGACAGAACCAACGTCCGCGAACGGCATGGCTGTCGGCCAGACACACTGTGACAAGACCATATGTGTGCCCTAGAACCGAAGTTCCCCGGCCGCCCCTGGAGCAACGGGGCCTGTCGTGGACGTCCTAAAGCTGAGCTGAGGGCCGGCACACGCTCGAAGGCCAAACATGGGGGGGACTATAAGGGTCGAGGACCCAGCCTGTCACCCAGTCGGCTGTTGATAGAAGAATCACAGGATTCAAAAATGCAGGAACAAAATAATAAAAAGCGAGAAAAATCGCAAGAAAAAACTCCAGAGTCCAGGACTCCAGAGAGAGCCTGACCTCCTGTTGTTAGGCAGAAAACAAACTGAGGCTGCTAGAGCAGGGTGTGAGTTATGCCTGGGGGAGCCACGCCCCCTGGCAGGAGCGGCATGAAGGAAAGGTTTTAACACCTTAAGTGCTGTAGAATTCTGCCTCCTGGTAGGAAGAAGCATAACCCTAAGGTCAATGAAGGCTGTGTCCGTCTATGAACGAAAGAGAAATGTAAGTTTTTTTTCCCTTAAACTACCTTTCTAAGCTTGGGGATAAATACAGTATTTGATCCCTTGCTGATTTTGTATGGTTGCCCACTGACAAAGAAATGATCAGTCTATATAATAAATGGTTGGTTTATTTTAACAGTGAGATACAGAATACAGAATACCAACACAAATATCTCGGCTTGTTACCTGTATATAAGACACCTGTCCACAGAAGCAATCAATCAGATTCCAATCTCTCCACCATGGCCAAGACCAAAGAGCTGTTCAAGGATGTCAGGGACAAGATTGTAGACCTACACAAGGCTGGAATGGGCAACAAGACCATCGCCAAGCAGCTTGGTGAGAGGGTGACAACAGTTGGTGTGATTATTAGCAAATGGAAAAAACACAAAATAACTGTCACTCTCCCTCGGTCTGGGGCTCCATACAAGATCCCACCTTGTGGAGTTTCAATGATCATGAGAACGGTGAGGAATCCGCCCAGAACTACACGGGAGAATCTTGTCAATGATCTCAAGGTAGCTGGGACCATAGTCGCCAAGAAAACAATTGGTTGTTACCAATTGTTTTCTTGGCCATGAAGTCCTTCATTTACTACGCCATGAAGGACTGAAATCCTGCAGCGCCCGTAAGGTCCTTCTGCTCAAGAAAGCCCATGTACTTCCCTGTCTGAAGTTTGCTAATGAACATCTGAATGATTCAGAGGAGAACTGGGTGAAAGTGTTGTGGTCAGATGAGACCAAAATCAAGCTCTTTGGCATCAACTCAACTCGCCGCGTTTGGAGGAGGGGGAATGCTGCCTATGACCCCAAGAACACCATCCCCACCGTCATACATGGAGGTGGAAACATTATGCTTTGGGGGTGTTTTTTTAATAAGGGGACAGAACAACTTCACCACATCAAATAACATAAAATAACTTATGATGGGAAGATAAAAATGTAGACGGGGACTGTGGAGTGATAGGAATGATCTGTTGGATGGAAGACTTATAGAGCATGATAGCCACCTGTTATAGTTGTCATGCCACGTGGTATTTTTCACGTCCAGTATGGTCTTCTTCACCGCTTTGAGAATGAGAAGGTTCTTCTGGAAGGTGTCCTCAATCTCCAGCAAGCTGCTAGTAATCTGGGGACCACTCTGCCCAGGAAAGCAGGGGAGAGGAGTCTGCTGTCCGTCGTCCCATCGTCCAAACTGTTGCTGACACAGACACACCTAGAAAGCAAAGTGAAGGCAATCTTGTCATGTAGTGCAATGGTCTAGATCTCAATATAAAATAATGCATACACAAACAATACAAAAATAAAAGTTTGAATTTTTTTTTTTTTTTTAACAACAAGGTTGGTCTTTATTGGAAAAGCACAAATATGGTATGTGACAAATAACACTGGGTAAGAGCAGAACAAAACAGAAAGAAATCAGAATCACAAGATACATCATGTGGAGGAGGAGAACATGCGAGTCAGATCAGCCACAAATCAGCGGGCAACATGTCCCGGATTGTTTTTGTCCCGAGACTTTGTCCCGGGAAATTCAAAAATGTTTTTGCCAAAAAAACGGCAACGGCTACACCAAAATGGCCGCCGCCGCCACTGTGTTGTTTCCTATAGTCCTCTTGTGTTCAGTGTAGAGGAGAGGGGCAGCCAATCGGCTTCTCTCTTTTGGCGACCCCTCCCCGATATCCACTGAACATGTGGATGGGATGCGATCTTCCTCTACCCGCCGCTGCCGCCACCTAGTTCATGGGTCTGAAAAGTTCATGGGTCCCCGAGGTACGATTGATCATCCGGCCTGCTATGTGCTTTTATCTGGCCTGCAGAGTCATCATAAGTCGTGCAGGTACGGACTCTGGTCGAGTTGCGGGAGTCGCAGGGTTTCTAACTTGGCCGGTAAGCTATTCACACAGATCTATAGAAGGCGATAGTGGGGAAATGAATGTGCAGGGGGGGCACAAGTGTGGAGGGGCTCTGATGACACAAGTGTGGAGGGGACTCTGATGACACAAGTGTGGAGGGGACTCTGATGCGGACACAAGTGTGGAGGGGACTCTGATGCGGACACAAGTGTGGTGGGGACTCTGATGCAGACACAAGTGTGGAGGGGGCTGACAAATGTGGGGGGGGGACTCTGATGTGGGACACAAATGTGGGGGGGGGGAACTCTGATGTGGGACACACTATCCCATGTAAACCATGCCTATTTTTCGCTTTGCGCACCGCATTTTTCTATTACGCTATGCCATGCCCACAAATGAATGCCCCGCCCCTAATTATAACAAGGCTCCACCTACACGCAAAAAAGTGTCCCGTTTTTTATTTTTTTGCAATGTTGGCAACTATGTACTTATATAAGTCAGCTTGTATAATGGGAGTACTGCGTTAACTGAATTTTCCCATGAACCAACTGTGGGGGGCAAGGGAGAGATCCATTTCAGCAGGATTTCCTTTGTAGCATAAAATAGCAGCAGTGAGATCAGCGTCTTAGTATATCTAGGCCTCTGCTCATCATCCTGCACACACAATAGGGCTAACTCTGCCGTCAAATGTATATATCCAGCTGAAGACGGATATTAATAGACTCACCCACCACAGCCCAGAACCCTGCCAACCTTGGGCACGTCCAGAACATGTGAAAGAAGGTGCTATCAGGTGAGTGACAGCGTGGGCGATTCGGGGACCGTAGCGGATAGAGTCTGTGCAGCCTCTGCGGTGTGTAGTACACCCTATGCAAAAATGTTGTTTGGATCAACTTGTCTCTGGAAGAGATAACTATTTTAGAACTAACCTCAAAGCACTCCTTCCAGGTCTCCCTATCTAAATTGGGCAAATCCGCCTTCTGCTGAAGAGCGAAATACAACGCAGACATAGGTTTAGTGAGAGACTCCTGTGCCAGCAACTCCTCAATAGAATCCGCCTTGAGACTGGGGGGCAACAGGAACTGCGCCCTGGCTGCATGACGCAGCTGGTGATACCTGAATGCCATCCATGCAGGAAGGCCAAATTTGTATGCCAGAGCCGGAAATGAAAGTAGGGACCCAGCCTGGAAAATATCACGCAACAGCCTGATGCCAAAGCGGGCCCAGAGTTGCGGATCTGGTATGGTTCTAAAATGAGGGAGGGAAGGGTTTCCCCATGGAGGGCAATAAGGGGACCACCTACCAGGACACAGGAACTGACGTCTCCCTACTTTCCAGACCCGCAGGGTCGCCCCAGTCGAGGTCGGGAGAGACCCCGAACACCGTCGTCCCATAACAGGTCTGAACGTCTTCTCCAAGGTAATGGAGAAAGCAGTGGTACAACAGCTGCAACAGCATTTAGACACCCATAATTTGCTCGATCCTTATCAATCGGGTTTCCGTCCAGGGTATGGGACAGAAACGGCATTGATCAAAATATGGGATGATGCTCTTGAGGCCGCAGACGAAGGAGAACCTTGTCTTCTAGTACTGTTGGACTTTAGCGCAGCTTTTGACACGGTAGACCACAAATTATTACTGACTCGGCTAGCTGAAGTAGCCAAAGTTACGGAATGTGACTTATCCTGGTTCTCCTCCTTTTTGGAAAACCGATCACAAGTGGTGAAACTGGGACCGTTCACCTCCAAAAAACGCACGGTATCATGCGGAGTCCCTCAAGGATCCCCGCTGTCGCCAGTGCCGTTTAATATCTATCTCCGCCCTCTTTTTGAAATCATCAGCAGCCAGAAGCTGCTCTACCACTCTTATGCGGATGACACACAATTGTATTTTCGCATTTGCAACAAAAAGGATCATCATCTCAATCTAGAGACATGTCTCTCTTTGATTGAGAACTGGATGACACAGAGTTATCTTAAACTCAACGGTTCGAAAACAGAGCTTCTCCTGTTTCACGCCAATCGGAAGAATCAACTAGCAACAACATGGATACCTCCGCCCATTCTGGGAAAAATTATCGCCCCTAGTACCAAAGTCAAAAGCCTCGGAGTCATCTTCGACACCCACATGACAATGGACGCACAAATAGGGTCAGTAGTCAGCGGATCGCACCATCTGCTACGCCTACTACGCAGACTTATTCCATTTATTCCTAAAGAAGACATAGCAGTCGTGGTGGGAACAATTGTTAACTCCAGACTGGACTATGCAAATGCCCTTTACCTCGGACTCCCAAAGTACCAAATCACACGCCTGCAGGTCGTTCAGCATACGGCCGCGCGACTTGTGACTGGGAAAAAACCATGGGAATCAATCTCACCTTCACTGAGAACCCTTCACTGGTTGCCAGTGAAAGACAGAATCACTTTCAAAGCACTCTGTCTAACGCATAAATGTATTTGGGGAAATGCCCCCCGATACTTATGCGAAAAAATAAAAACCTACAACCCCAATCGCGTTCTGCGATCCTCCAACCAAAATTTACTCCACATCCCCAAAACCAGATACAAGTCCAAAGGAGAAAAAAGATTCGCTGTCCAAGGCCCGCGACTTTGGAACACTTTACCAACCTCCATTTGGTTGGAGGAGAACCATTTGGCCTTTAGGAGAAAGATCAAAACCCACCTCTTCTGAGCTCAAGGGAGAAGTGCTCAAACAAGCGCCCAGAGGCGATTCAGTTCGCATGTGTTGCGCTATATATGTTTTTCACTCACTCACGGGTACGCCGAGGGGACCATGTACACAAGATTACTCAGTTCCATAAGAGAACCCACTATAGCTGCCTCCAGGCAGACAGCCGCATTGGCTCTGGACTGCTGAAACCCCCACCTTACCGTGACAAGCATAGCTGCCCGATAGTATACCAACAGGCTAGGGAGAGCAAGACCCCCGCAGATCACAGGGAGCTGAAGGGTCATTCTAGCCAACCGGGGGGGGGGGGGGGGAGAACCCCACCACAAGAAAGAGCCAATACAACTGTCCAGATCTCTGAAGAAGGACGGGGGTATCCATACTGGGCAATTCCTAAAGATATATGTAAATTTGGGAAGGTAGATCATCTTCAAAATATTGATACGCCCTAAGAGATTAAGGGGAAGGTTGGCTCAGCGGGAACAATGGTTTTTGAGGCCTCGTACACACGACCGAACATGTTTGCTGAAACTGGTCCGCGGACCAGTTTCCGCGGACATGTTCGGTCGTCTGTATGGCCGACCCGACCGGATTCCCGGCCGAGCGGACAGGTTTCCAGCGGACAAATGTTTCTTAGCATGCTAAGAAACATGTCCGCTGGAAGCCTGTCCGTCGGACATGTTCGGTCGTCTGTATGATTTACCGGACATGTCCGCTCGGCCGAAAGCCCTCGCAAGCGGTGCTACAACAGCGGTAAAGCATTGCAAAAAAGCCAGCTAGCGGCGCTTTACCACTAACGCCCCCCACCCCTCGTGTGAAAGTAGCCTTATAATTATACCTACCTACCTACTATTTTAATACTACCCCATTACACTAACTAGGCTAGCTAACTAGACAATCCCGGACACGTGGTCGGTCACCAGACAAAACAGGTGTGCAGACTCAGGACAGGGATGATTGGAACTAGGGATGTCCTGATACCGATACTAGTATCGGTACCGATACCGAGCATTTCCCCCGAGTGCTTGTACTCGGGGAAATGCTCCAATGCTTCACCCGATACTTGGGCTGTCAGGGGTGATCGGTGCGGCAGGGGAGTTGTAAGCACTGATCTGCCCCCTTTTCAGCTGCTTTAGTTAAAGTTATACAGCGGTGATCGGTGCTTGTAACTTCCCCCAAAGCCGCACCGATCAACGCTGACTGTCCCTGTGCTGTCCCCCTCCGTGCTGTCCCCCTCAGTGCTCCGTGCTGTCCCCCTTTGTCCTCCATGCAGTCCCCCTCTGTCCTCCGGGCAGTCCCCCTCCATGCCCCGGGCAGTCCCCCTCCATGCTCAGGGCAGTCCCCCTCCATGCTCAGGGCAGTCCCCCTCCATGCTCTGGGCAGTCCCCCTCCATGCTCCGGGCAGTCCCCCTCTGTGCTCCAGGCAGTCTCCCTCCGTCCTCCGGGCAGTCCCCCTCCGTCCTCCGGGCAGTCCCCCTCCGTCCTCCGGGCAGTCCCCCTGCGTCCTCCGGGCAGTCCCCCTCCATGCTCCGTGCTGTCCCCCTCCGTGCTCTCCCCCTCCGTCCTACGGGCAGTCCCCCTTCGTCCTCCGGGCAGTCCCCCTTCGTGCTGTCCCCCTCCGTGCTCTGTGCTGTCCCCCTCCATGCTCTGTGCTGTCCACCCTCCGTGCTCTGTGCTGTCCCGCATTAATCTGTCAGGATGGAGAGCGGAGGTTGGAGCTGCTAAATCCGGCTCCTACCTTTTCCGAATGAACAGAGTCAGTGATCACTGACTCTGTCCATTCATATATCTGAAACATCGTAACCTGTGTTTACGATGTTTTCAGTTTATGAATGGAGAGGAGCTTCTCTCCATTCATTTTACCTGAGGTTGCAGAGAAAGGGACTGGGGAATCTGTGTCCTTAGTATCTTTCTCTGTCTTAAAGGGAAGATGCCAGGGGTCTCTTAAGACCCCTGATATCTCACCAAAGACTTCCCAACAGGGCTGATAAAGAAACAAAATTGCAATAAAGAAAAAAAAATAATGACAATCCACTCCCCCCCCCCCCCTAAAAAAAAAGAAGAAAGCACTGTAAAAACACACATGACATTAAAAAAAAGTATTGGTAATCGGTATCGGCGAGTACTTGAAAAAAAGTATCGGTACTTGTACTCGGTCTTAAAAAAGTGGTATCGGGACAACTCTAGTGGAAACCCCTCATAATGGGTACAGCAGGTATGCAGACCCGGGAACTCAGCAAAGGGATGGTGGGAACCCCTTACAATGTGTACAGCGAGTGTTGGGAAAAAGTCCTGGAAAAAAAGAAAACGAATGCAGCCAGCACACCCAAGGAATGGTAAGATGTAACATATTAAAATTTTGTTCTTGGGTTTGGGTACGCTTTAAGCATTTTGGGCAGCGTTCTCTCCCACGGCGTTGCTGTAGTGAATGTTATTACCTTATATTCAAATCCCCAGTATGTCTTAAACTGCACAGCACTTGGTAAGAAGATGTTAGCCCTTTTTAAATCAAAAGTAAGAAGAAAATACAGGATAATGGACCTCCTGCTGTAAATTATAAGGATATTATGACTCACGAGGAGTTCAGCCTCTACATAATGGTACAAGGCCACATTCCAAAGGTGATGGAGCAATGGGGGGAAATCTTAATATCTCATACATTTATTTGAAGGGTATATTAATCCATAAGTCAAATGGAAGTTGTCCCGAACCGCACGCCGCTCGCTGTTCTGTGGGGTGGGGCTTTTACTTAAATGACAGTAATTTAAAGGGAACAAGTTGAAAGCTCTCGGCTTGTATGAGGAACATTACAGGCTGAAAGCAGACACCATGAGGAAGGTACACCATGAGGGAGGTACACCATGAGGGAGGTACAATCCCAACCACCAATTCCATTATCTGCAGGACCTGCAAAGACTTCTGTTCTGAACTTCAGGCAGATATAAAAAAACACCAATCAGCGCAGTAATGTGCTCATTAACCACTTAAGACCCGGACCATTACGCAGGTTAAGGACCTTGCCCCTCTTTGCGATTGGGCACTGCGCCGCTTTAACTGACAATTGCGCGGTCGTGCGACGTGGCTCCCAAACAAAATTGATGTCCCTTTTTCCCCACAAATAGAGCTTTCTTTTGGTGGTATTTGATCACCTCTGCGGTTCATATTTTTTGAGCTATAAACAAAAATACAGCGACAAATTTGAAAAAAATTCAATATTTTTTACTTTTTGCTATAATAAATATCCCCAACAAATATATAAAAAATCTTTTTTTTCCTCAGTTTAGGCCGATACGTATTCGTCTACATATTTTTGGTAAAAAAAAAAAGCGCAATAAGCGTTTAATGATTGGTTTGCGCAAAAGTTATAGCGTTTACACAATATGGGATATTTTTTTGCCATTTTAATTAATATTTTTTTTTTACTAGTAATGGCGGCGATCTGCGATTTTTGTCGTGACTGCGACATTATGGTGGACACATCGGACACTTTTGACACTATTTTGGGACCATTGTCATTTTCACAGCGAAAAGTGTTATAAGAATGCACCGATTACTGTGAAAATTACACTGGCAGTAAAGGGGTTAACCAGGAGGGGGCGCTGTAGGGGTTAAGTGTGTTCTGAGGGAGCGTTCTTACTGTGGGGGGGCGTGGCTCTGCGTGTGACATCACTGATCGTGGTTCCCTAACACAGGGAACAGACGATCACTGACAGCCACACTAGGAAGAACGGGGAAAGGTTTGTTTACACTCACCTCTCTCCAATCTTCAGCTCTGTGACCCGATCGCGGGACACCGGCGGCGATCGGGCCCCCAGTCACGGAGAACAGGACCAGGTCGCGAGCGCGCCGCTGGCTGGGCTCTTAAATGCGACGTACAAGTACGTGCCTGTGCCCAGCC
The DNA here is from genome assembly GCF_905171775.1 of Rana temporaria. Taxonomy (NCBI): domain Eukaryota; kingdom Metazoa; phylum Chordata; class Amphibia; order Anura; family Ranidae; genus Rana; species Rana temporaria. The sequence goes on along the minus strand of NC_053491.1, from coordinate 465,626,825 downwards.
GTGCCATTCTGCTGACGTATATCGCGTAAAAGGGTCATTAAGTGGTTAAAGAACTCATTAAATGTATGTGTGTAGCTGAATATGTCTTGGTATAAGCCTCCTATATTCCTATTGGGACCGGGAGATCCATCACTAGGAGCCAATCAAGTTCTGCTGCATGTGGACTCTGCTGCCCTGAAATCTCAAGCAATGTTATCAGCCTTGCTCTATGCTCCTCTGTGAACTACAGAACACCCCTGCAACTGTGGTATGGAGAAGAGTGGGGATTTATACAGTGGCGGTGCGTCCATAAGTGGCCCACGGGGGCGCCGCCCCCTCTCTCCTGCCACCTGTCGATCACCAATAGATAGATTCATGCTTTGCATGAATCTATCTATGACCGCCGCTGACACCCCCTATTCAGGCACCCAGCCCCTTTTCGGGTGCCAGGCACCTGAATTACTGCGGCAGGGCACCTGATTAGAGCCATAGGCGTCAAAAAAGGTGAACAGCGAGCTCCATGCTGGACTCTCGCAGTTCACTCAGCTGTGTGTTAGGAAAGCGAATGAATATTTGCTTTCCTAACACTGAACAGCCTCTCTGCCAATCAGGTGCTCGGGTCTGTTACCTGTCACCTGATTGGCTGAAACGACAGGCGCTGTGATTGGACGCCTATTCATAGGAGAGAACGGGAGGAGCGGGCGGAAGAAGACATCAAGGACGACATGGAGGACCCCAGGCACCACCCACTGCCCACCCGAGACAGGATAAGTGCCGGGCAGATGGTGGGCGGACGGGGGGCACAGTGGCAGCATTTAATTGGCACAGTGGCAGCATTTAATGGGCACAGTGGCAGCATTTGGGGCACAGGGGCAGCATTTGGGGAACAGTGGTTGCGTTTGATGGACAAAGTGGGTGCGTTTGATGGGCACAGTGGCTGCATTTGATGGGTACAGTGGCTGAGTTTGATGGCACAGTGGCTGCGTTTGATGGGTACAGTGGCTGCATTTGATGGCACAGTGGCTGCGTTTGATGGGCACAGTGGCTGAGTTTGATGGGCACAGTGGCTGCGTTTGATGGGCACAGTGGCTGCGTTTGATGGGCACAGTGGCCGTGTTTGGAGGACACAGTGGCTGTGTTTGGAGGGCACAGTGACTGCATTTGATGGGTACAGTGGCTGCGTTTGGAAGGCACAGTAGCTGAGTTTGGTACAGTGGCTGCTTTTGATGGGCACAGTGGCCGCATTTGATGGCACAGTGGCTGCGTTTGGTGGGCACCAGTCGCCTCTGGTGGGGAAGGTGTTCTGGAGTCTCAACACCATTCCGGTCCTAGAGTGACAACCCTGCTCTCTTCCATACAGTGCAGTGAGTGAGCGTTGTCAACCAAGGACAGGAAATGTGTTAGGCCCCTTGCACACTGGGGCGTTTTTCATGCGGTACAGCTCTAAAAATAGCGCTGCTATACCGCATGAAAAATCATGCCCTGCAGTGTTCAATGTGAAAGCCCGAAGGATTTCACATTGAAGCGGTGCGCTAGCAGGAGGGCACCAAAAGTCCTGCTAGCCGCATCTTTACCGCGGTATAGGAGCGGTGTGTTCACCGCTCCTATACCGCGCCTTCCCATTGAAATCAATGGAAAACCGGCGTAAGCCCGCGTAATTCAAAGTAGGCTAGTGTGGGCGTGTTTTATGTTAATGTATCGTGACCCGACGTGATTTACGTTTTTTTCGAACGGCGCATGCGCCGTGCGTGAACGTATCCCAGTGCGCATGCTCAAAATTATGCCGCAAATAGTCAATGCTTTCGACGTGAACGTAAATTACGTCCAGCCCCATTCACGGACGACTTACGCAAACTGCGTAAAACATGACGCTGTTCGTACGTTTCCGACGTCCATACCTAACATGACTTACCCCTGCTTTATGAGGGGTAACTTTACGCTGGCGTATGTCTTACGTAAACGACGTATCTTGCTACGCCGGGCGCGCGTACGTTCGTGAATCGGCATATCTAGCTCATTAGCATATTTGACGCGGAAATCTATGGAAGCGCCACCTAGAGGCCAGCGTAAATATGCAACTAAGATACGACGGCGTAAGAGACTTACGCCGCTCGTATCTTAGCCGAATTTATGCGTAACTGATTCTAAGAATCAGCCGCATAGATACGGACTTACAACGGCGTACATGGCCTACACTGTCGTAAGTCCTTTGAGAATCTGGGCCATATTTCCTGGATGTACTGTCTTAGGCTGGGTTCACACTACTACACTACTTTCATCCTACTTTGCTCTGTGTTCAATGTTTCCCTATGAGAGCGTCTTGTAGCGTCCTACACAAGTCGGTCCGACTTTGAAAATGCTCCCTGTACTACTTTTGGTCCTACATTGATCCTACTTCAGCCCATTGAATATCATTGAAGTCGGACCAAAGTAGTATCCTGTTCATGAAAGTAGGATGGATGTAGGACCAATGTAGGATAAATGTAGGACCAATGTAGCAGAGCAAAGTAGGATGAAAGTAGTGTAGTAGTGTGAACCCAGCCTGAGTCTGGATATCTGACAAAGCCCTGTGGAGGGCCACACTTTCGGACACAATGGAAAGGAAGATATAAGACATGTGGGATATTTGTATTTCAAATATTTACATCTAATTAGATTCGGCTCCCCATGGGATCCCCTGCAGCCCTCCCAGCATACACGATATTTCTGCATGTACGGTGACATTGATTTTATAGACTTGGATTGATTGTTATGAATGACGCACGGTATCATCAACCCCCCGCTGTCTCCTAAAGAAGTAGATCGTTGGTCTAAGACACATGTAGAGTTGTTTGTTACATCTTGGGCCCCATCTTATGTTTTGGGAAATTACTAATATTAACTATTGTTTGTGAAGGATCTCATTGATCCAGGCTGTGGTATGGCTAGTAGTCAGGGCATAGATAAGGGGGTTCCAAACCCTTCCTAGAGCACCTGCGGCGCTATGATAGTAGCTGTGCACCCACACTCCTGACCCCTGCCCTCTGTGCATTACACACTCCTGAACTCTGCACTCTGTACATTACACACTCCTGAACTCTGCACTCTGTACATTACACACTCCTGAACTCTGCACTCTGTGCATTACACAATCACAATCTCTGTTAAGCTCTTGCTTGTGACATAGTAGTTAAAGAATTTGTTTTGGATACAAGCACTGTACATGTTACCTTGTACACAGTGAGTAATTTTAAGCGCCCCCCAGTGCACAATTTTACCACACCCAAAATTTGCCTCATTTGTTTTCTCTGAGTCCCTGAAGCTGAACCCCCCCTCCACAGCCCTGCTAGTAGTAGGTGGCCACATTTAACTGAATTTGTTTTGTATTGTTAAAGACGTTTTGTAACTTGACCAAGCCATGTCTTTAGAGAACTTAAGAAGTTGCTTGGACAAGTCACAAAACATCATCAACATTACAGAACAAGAACACCTACTACTAGATATAATATGAAGTGTGTGGTTTTAGTAAACCTGACATTGCATTAATCGCAATGGTAGTTGAAGACAAGGAGGTTCTATGCCAAAGTATATTTCTAGAGTCTGTCCCTACTAGGGACAGGCTGAGCAGGGCTTGGTAGTGGCAGCGGGGATGTTGTGGTGGTGAAGGCCACAAAGGGAACACTTGAAAGATATTGGTTCCTTGAAGGCCACAGAGTGGCAGAAGACACTGGGGGACACAGGAGACTCCATGATTAGTTGGAACTGGACTCAGAATGCCATCATGTTCAATCAAGGTAAGAGCCAAAAGAAGGGCCACGTAACAATGTGGTATTCCCAGGAACCCCCAGCAAGGACTGATGGGCTTTGCTGCTGATGGCTCCCAGCAGCAGCGGTCCGTTCATAGAGGGCGCTGGAGCGCCGCCCCCTCTGGCTCCGCACTGCCACTGAAAATAACATACATGCATGCGTGTCAGAAAAAGGTTAGGGCCCAGATTCACGTAGGAGAGCGCATCTTTGTGCGGGCGTAACGTATCCTATTTACGTTACGCCTCCGCAACTTTCACAGGCAAGTGCAGTATTCACAGACCAAAGATGCGGCGGCGTAGCAAAAATAGGCCGGCGTAAGCCCGTCTAATTCAAATGTGGAAAATGGGGGCGAGTGTTATGTAAATTTATTGTGACCCCACGTAAATTACGCTTTTTACGAACGGCGCATGCGCCGTCTGTGAAAGTATCCCAGTGCGCATGCTCCAAATTAACCCGCAAAAAGCCAATGCTTTCGACGTGAACATAAATGACGCCCAGCCCTATTCGCGAACGACTTACGCAAACGTTCGACTTACGCAAATTCGAAGCTGTTCCGACGTCCATAACAAACATTGGTACGCCTCATCTATGCCTCATAGAGCAGGGGTAACTTTATGCCGGAAAAAGCCTAACGTAAACGACGTATCTGTACTGCGACGGCCGGGCGTACGTTCGTGAATAGGCGTATCTAGCTGATTTACATATTTCTAGGCGTAAATCAGCGTACACGCCCCTAGCGGCCAGCGTAAATAGGCAGTTAAGATACGACGGCGTAGGAGACTTACGCTGGTCGTATCTTATACAAATTCTGGCGTATCTGATTCTTTGAATCATGCGCCAAGATACGACGCCTCAGACTCAGAGAAACGACGGCGTATCTGGAGATACGCCGTTGTATCTCCTACGTGAATCTGGGCCTTAGACTTTAAGTGGTTAAACTTTCTGCATTAACACACAGAAGTTTATCCCTTTGATCTAAGAAGGAAGAGTTACAATGTATCTAGTTCTCTACTACCCGTAGCACAGACAATGTGAGCAGAGAAGTCTCTACACTTGTTAGGCCGACCGTTTTCATCGGACATGTCTGCCCGGGGACTGCCCGGGGACTTCTGTTCGATGGCTGTACACACCATCGAACAGAGGTCCGCGCGTAAACAATAAGCGGGGCGTGTCCGCGGTGTCGCCGCGTCGATGACGCGGTGTCGCCGCGACAATGACGCGGCGACGTGGGCGGCCTACCTTTAAAATGCTTCCACGCATGCGTCAAAGTCGTTTGACGCATGCGAGGGATGGCGGGCGGCCGGACATGTACGGTAGGTCTGTACAGACGACCGTACATGTCCGGGCGGACAGGTTTCCAGCGGACTGTTTTAAAGCAAGTCCAGGAAACAGTTGTCCGCTGGAAACCTTTTCGATCCGCCCGAAAATGGTCCGCTCGGGCCTACACACGGCCAAACATGTCTGCTGAAAATGGTCCGCGGACCAGTTTCAGCAGACATGTTTGGTCGTGAGTACGGGGCCTAACATGAAAGAATCTGGAAACTCTGCAATAGAGATCGTGAGGGGGGGTTGAATCAAGATCACGATTTTTTAACGATTACCGTATATACTCGAGTATAAGCCGAGTTTTTCAGCACATTTTTTTGTGCTGAAAATGCCCCCCTCGACTTATACTCAAGTCACCTTTTTGCGCCTGATCTCCCGGGCTTTGGGGACCCGGTACCGGCCGACCATAGCTCCCCTGGACCTCAATCTTGGCACACATATAGCCTCTTCCTCTACAAGTGTGCAAAGTTTGTTGTCCGGGGGACCTATGGCTGGGGAGCCTTTAACGGCATGACAGCGTGCCCTTTCAAGACGGCGCAGGCGCACAAGAAGGCGTCGCTCGGGGAAATTGCAAATATCTCGGAGACCATGTAGGTCTCGGAGATATTGCAAGCACCTACAGGTAAGCCTTAATCTAGGCGTATCTGTAGATGTAACTTGTCCCCGAGGGTTTACAACCACTTTAACCCCTTCACTGCCAGTCACATTTACACAGTAAAATCAGTGCATTTTTATAGCACTAGTCGCTGTGCATAGGCGTGCACACAGGGTGTGCCAGGTGTACCCAGGCACACCCCTATCACCCTGTGCAGAACAGATTCCCCCTACTGACCTGGTTCCCCCCCCCCCCACAGCACTACCAGCTTCCCCCCTCTCCCACCGCTTGTTGATGTTTTAGGATGAGTGAGGGAAGGGGCCAGTAAATATGCCATTTACCAGCCTATCCCTTTCTGAATGAACATTGTGAGTGATCGGTAGAGTGTGTTTGAGCTTTGGGGTGCACACCCTAATGCCAAAGGCTGCGCACACCTGTGTCGCTGTATAAATGTGAATGGTCTCAAAATAGGGCCATAATGTCGCAGTCACGATAAAAAACGCTGATCGCCACCATTACTAGTAAAACAATTATTAATAAAAATGCCATAAATCTATCCCCTATTTTGTAAACGCTATAACTTTTGCGCAAACCAATCAATAAACGATTATTGCGATATTTTTTTTTACCAAAACAATGTAGAAGAATACGTATCGGCCTAAACTGTTTTTTTGTATATTTTTTGGGGGGGGATATTTATTATAGCAAAAAGTAAAAAAAAAAAATTTTTTTTTTTCAAAATTCTCACTCTATTTTTGTTTAGTGCGCAAAAAATAAAAAAATTGTAGAGCTGATCAAATACCACCAAAAGAAAGCTCTGGAGAAAAAAGGACCCCAATTTTGTTTGGGAGCCACGTCACACAACTGCCCAATTGTCCGTTAAAGCGACGCAGTGCCGAATCGCAAAAAGTGCTCTGGTCTTTGGGCAGACAAATGGTCCGGGGCTGAAGTGGTGAAAAACGGAAATGATTAAAAATTGAAAATATCGCATTTGTCCACTAGATGGTGCTAAGTATCATAGGACACTCTTGTGATGCTTAGCACCATCTAGTGGCCAAATGCAGTACTTTGCAGTTTGAATCAATTAAAAATATTCGAGTTGCACAGGAAGTAGCCTAATGATATTAGTTTTTTTTTTTCACAATTCGCAGAGAAAAAAACGTACCTGCATTTTCATTGGGCGAACTGATTTTTTTTTTTTTTAATAACACACCCCATAAACTTTTGCTCAGAGATCTCACTGCTGGAATCCCTGAGAGATTAAGAAGCGAGGGCATGGTGTGCACGCTACCTTCTAACAGTTCTAAAATTCAATTTGGAGTGGACTGACCCTTTAAGGAATGGCAGAGTAGTTAAATGGAATGGCTTTATAAAGCCCCGTACAGAGCAGTAACTGAAGCCATTTCCAAAAATCGGTTTTCCTTCTATTATTTACGCAGCGTGAGCTTCAAATTCCCCTGAATCTTTTCACCGCTGGAAACAGCCAGCAGAAAGTACAGATAATAAAGGAGTTATTTCTTGCGTTCGATGGCGGGTTTTTATTGCTTGCCTATTAAAGGTAACGCTACGGGCTCCCACTGTAGGACTCTGTACCAATAAAACGAGTAATGATGTAGAACGCAGCTAACGAGTGGGCTTCTAGTTGTTGCAGAACTACAAATGCCAGCATGCCTTGACTTGATCGATTTAAAAAAATCTGTTGCAAAGCCACCATGAGCAGAAAGTTAAGCCTTGCTGAAGCTTAAAGTGGAGCCATGGACAATTAGAAATCTGTGAGTTTTGGTCTTCTGGTCCCCCAGAAGCATTCAATGGTTCCTCCTGCCAGTAATGACAAAAGGGGTTGGCAAGAGGTACCATTAAGTGTCGCGGGGGACCAACAATCCCAGAAGTGTCCCTTTCAAGCACCATGACTTTACTGATATCAAATCATAGCTATAGATCACTTGTATTGCAGATCACACTATGCAGTAAAGCAGTGGTCTCCAAACTGCAGCCCTTTGCCTGCTTTTATCTGGCCCATGGAGCACTATTCTATCCATTCATACCAGCAATTGGGCATATGTCTTCCCACTGACACCAATGAAGGGGCACAATTCCTCCCAATGACACCAACAATGGAGCACAGTTCCTCCCAATAACACCAACAGTTGGGGAATATTCTTCTCAATGACACCAACACGAGGAACAATTCCTCCCAATGACACCAACACCGAGGAACAATTCCTCCCAATGACACCAACACCGAGGAACAATTCCTCCCAATGACACCAACACTGGGGAACAATTCCTCCCAATGACACCAACACTGGGGAACAATTCCTCCCAATGACACCAACACCGGGGAACAATTCCTCCCAATGACACCAACAATGGGGAACAATTTCTCCCAATGACACCAACACTGGGGAACAATTCCTCCCAATGACACTAAAAACACTGGGGAACAATTCCTCCCAATGACCCCAACACTGGAGAAAAATTCCTCCCAATGACCCCAACATTGGGGAACAATTCCTCCCAATGACACCAACACTGGGGAACAATTCCTCCCAATGACACCAACACTGGGGAACAATTCCTCCAAATGACACCAACACCAGGGAACAATTCCTCCTAATAACCCTAACACTGGGGATCAATTACTTCCAATGACACCAACACTGGGGAAAAATTCATCCCAATGGCACCAACACTGGGAACAATTCCTCCCAATGACACCAACACTGGGGAACAATTCCTCCCAATGACACCAACACCGGGGAAAACAATTCCTCCCAATGACACCAACACTGGGAACAATTCCTCCCAATGACACCAACACTGGGGAACAATTCCTCCCAATGACACCAACACCGGGGAAAACAATTCCTCCCAATGACACCAACACCGGGGAAAACAATTCCTCCCAATGACACCAACACTGGGAACAATTCCTCCCAATGACACCAACACTGGGAACAATTCCTCCCAATGACACCAACACTGGGAACAATTCCTCCCAATGACACCAACACCGGGGAACAATTTCTCCCAATGACACCGATGATGGAGCACTATTCCACCCAATGACACCAACACTGGGGAACAATTCCTCCCAATGACCCCAACACTGGGGAACAATTCCTCCCAATGACACCAATGATGGAGCACTATTCCTCCCAATGACACCAACATTTGGGCATATGTCCTCCCACAGACACCAATGAATGGGCAAAATACCTCCTAACGGCACCAACAATGATGCACTATTCCTACCACTGACACCAGGATATTTTCTTTTCCCACTGTCCTACCCCCCCCCCCCCCCCCCGCATTGTGTCTAAAGTCAGTATACTGTCCCTTTGTTTAGAAATTTTGAAGACCCCTTCAGGAAAGAACGCAGGTAAGGAAGGCTGGTGCTGCCCTTTTTTCAACTATGAAAGTTTCAGAGTACTTTATAGAAAGGACGTCCCACTTTTCATACTGTCTGAAGCAGAACTAAAATACAAATAAGATAAAAATGAATAACCCAGTAAAAAGTTAAAATGACAGAAGCTGCTTTTGCTGTAATATTCAGCTTCAGTCCAGAGATTTTCCCTTCTAGTACTTTATTCTGCTAGTAGATGTCTTCAGTCTGATGGTGAGCATTGTTCAACCCACCGCCTCTGGGTCTAGGTCATCCCGGACAAGCCCCCAGCCTGTGACTGGACAGCAAAAGGAGAAGCAGCGTAGTGATGCAAGGGGGAGTCTGATGAGATCTTTCATGCAAGGGGGAGTCTGATGAGATCTTTCATGTAAGGGGGAGTCTGATGAGATCCCTTATGGAAGGGGGAGTCTGATGAGATCTTTCATGGAAGGGGGAGTCTGATGAGATCTTTCATGTAGGGGGAGTCTAATGAGATCTTTCATGGAAGGGGAGTCTGATAAGATCTTTCATGGAAGGGGAGTCTAATGAGATCTTTCATGTAAGGGGAGTCTGATGAGATCTTTCATGTAGGGGGAGTCTAATGAGATCTTTCATGTAAGGGGAGTCTGATGGGGAATTTCATGTAAGGGGGAGTCTGATGGGGAATTTCATGTAAGGGGGAGTCTGATGGGGAATTTCATGTAAGGGGGAGTCTGATGGCGAATTTCATGTAAGGGGGAGTCTGATGGGGAATTTCATGTAAGGGGGAGTCTGATGGGGAATTTCATGTAAGGGGGAGTCTGATGGGGAATTTCATGTAAGGGGGAGTCTGATGGGGAATTTCATGTAAGGGGGAGTCTGATGGGGAATTTCATGTAAGGGGGAGTCTGATGAGGACTTTCATGTAAGGGGGAGTCTGATGGGGAATTTCATGTAAGGGGGAGTCTGATGGGGAATTTCATGTAAGGGGGAGTCTGATGGGGAATTTCATGTAAGGGGGAGTCTGATGAGATCTTTCATGTAAGGTGAGTCTGATGAGATCTTTCATGTAAGGGGGAGTCTGATGAGATCTTTCATGTAAGGGGGAGCCTGATGAGATCTTTCATGTAAGGGGGAGTCTGATGAAGACTTTCATGTAAGGGGGAGTCTGATGAGATCTTTCATGGAAGGGGGAGTCTGATGAGATCTTTCATGTAGGGGGAGTCTGATGAGATATTTCATGTAAGGGGAGTCTGATGAGATCTTTCATGTCAGGGAAGTCTGATGAGATCTTTCATGGAAGAGGGAGTCTGATGAGATCTTTCATGTAAGGGGGAGTCTGATGAGATCTTTCATGGAAGGGGGAGTCTAATGAGATCTTTCATGAAAGGGGGAGTCTGATGAGATCTTTCATGGAAGGGGAGTCTGATGAGATCTTTCATGGAAGGGGGAGTCTGATGAGATCTTTCATGGAAGGGGGAGTCTGATGGGGACTTTCATGGAAGGGGGAGTCTGATGAGATCTTTCATGTAAGGGGGAGTCTGATGAGATCTTTTCATGGAAGGGGGAGTCTGATGAGATCTTTCATGGAAGGGGGAGTCTGATGAGATCTTTCATGGAAGGGGGAGTCTGATGAGATCTTTCATGGAAGGGGGAGTCTGATGAGATCTTTCATGTTAGGGGGAGTCTGATGAGATCTTTCATGGAAGGGGAGTCTAATGAGATATTTCATGTAGGGGGAGTCTAATGAGATCTTTCATGGAAGGGGAGTCTGATGAGATCTTTTATGGAAGGGGGAGTCTGATGAGATCTTTCATGGAAGGGGAGTCTGATGGGGACTTTCATGTAAGGGGGAGTCTAATGAGATCTTTCATGTAAGGGGGAGCCTGATGAGATCTTTCATGTAAGGGGGAGTCTAATGAGATCTTTCATGTAAGGGGGAGCCTGATGAGATCTTTCATGTAAGGGGGAGTCTGATGAGATCTTTCATGGAAGGGGAGTCTAATGAGATATTTCATGTAGGGGGAGTCTAATGAGATCTTTCATGGAAGGGGAGTCTGATGAGATCTTTTATGGAAGGGGGAGTCTGATGAGATCTTTCATGGAAGGGGAGTCTGATGGGGACTTTCATGTAAGGGGGAGTCTAATGAGATCTTTCATGTAAGGGGGAGCCTGATGAGATCTTTCATGTAAGGGGGAGTCTGATGAAGACTTTCATGTAAGGGGGAGTCTGATGAGATCTTTCATGGAAGGGGGAGTCTGATGAGATCTTTCATGTAGGGGGAGTCTGATGAGATATTTCATGTAAGGGGAGTCTGATGAGATCTTTCATGTAAGGGGAGTCTGATGAGATCTTTCATGGAAGGGGGAGTCTGATGAGATCTTTCATGTAAGGGGGAGTCTGATGAGATCTTTCATGTAGGGGGACTCTAATGAGATCTTTCATGGAAGGGGGAGTCTAATGAGATCTTTCATGAAAGGGGGAGTCTGATGAGATCTTTCATGGAAGGGGGAGTCTGATGAGATCTTTCATGGAAGGGGAGTCTGATGAGATCTTTCATGTAGGGGGACTCTAATGAGATCTTTCATGGAAGGGGGAGTCTAATGAGATCTTTCATGAAAGGGGGAGTCTGATGAGATCTTTCATGGAAGGGGGAGTCTGATGAGATCTTTCATGGAAGGGGAGTCTGATGAGATCTTTCATGGAAGGGGGAGTCTGATGAGATCTTTCATGGAAGGGGGAGTCTGATGGGGACTTTCATGGAAGGGGGAGTCTGATGAGATCTTTCATGGAAGGGGGAGTCTGATGAGATCTTTTCATGGAAGGGGGAGTCTGATGAGATCTTTCATGTAAGGGGGAGTCTGATGAGATCTTTTCATGGAAGGGGGAGTCTGATGAGATCTTTTCATGGAAGGGGGAGTCTGATGAGATCTTTCATGGAAGGGGGAGTCTGATGAGATCTTTCATGTAAGGGGGAGTCTGATGAGATCTTTCATGGAAGGGGAGTCTGATGGGGACTTTCATGTAAGGGGGAGTCTAATGAGATCTTTCATGTAAGGGGGAGCCTGATGAGATCTTTCATGTAAGGGGGAGTCTGATGAAGACTTTCATGTAAGGGGGAGTCTGATGAAGACTTTCATGGAAGGGAAGTCTAATGAGATATTTCATGTAGGGGGAGTCTAATGAGATCTTTCATGGAAGGGGAGTCTGATGAGATCTTTTATGGAAGGGGGAGTCTGATGAGATCTTTCATGGAAGGGGAGTCTGATGGGAACTTTCATGTAAGGGGGAGTCTAATGAGATCTTTCATGTAAGGGGGAGCCTGATGAGATCTTTCATGTAAGGGGAGTCTGATGGGGAATTTCATGTAAGGGGGAGTCTGATGGGGAATTTCATGTAAGGGGGAGTCTGATGGGGAATTTCATGTAAGGGGGAGTCTGATGGGGAATTTCATGTAAGGGGGAGTCTGATGGGGAATTTCATGTAAGGGGGAGTCTGATGGGGAATTTCATGTAAGGGGGAGTCTGATGGGGAATTTCATGTAAGGGGGAGTCTGATGGGGAATTTCATGTAAGGGGGAGTCTGATGGGGAATTTCATGTAAGGGGGAGTCTGATGGGGAATTTCATGTAAGGGGGAGTCTGATGAGGACTTTCATGTAAGGGGGAGTCTGATGGGGAATTTCATGTAAGGGGGAGTCTGATGGGGAATTTCATGTAAGGGGGAGTCTGATGGGGAATTTCATGTAAGGGGGAGTCTGATGAGATCTTTCATGTAAGGTGAGTCTGATGAGATCTTTCATGTAAGGGGGAGTTTGATGAGATCTTTCATGTAAGGGGGAGCCTGATGAGATCTTTCATGTAAGGGGGAGTCTGATGAAGACTTTCATGTAAGGGGGAGTCTGATGAGATCTTTCATGGAAGGGGGAGTCTGATGAGATCTTTCATGTAGGGGGAGTCTGATGAGATATTTCATGTAAGGGGAGTCTGATGAGATCTTTCATGTCAGGGAAGTCTGATGAGATCTTTCATGGAAGAGGGAGTCTGATGAGATCTTTCATGTAAGGGGGAGTCTGATGAGATCTTTCATGGAAGGGGGAGTCTAATGAGATCTTTCATGAAAGGGGGAGTCTGATGAGATCTTTCATGGAAGGGGAGTCTGATGAGATCTTTCATGGAAGGGGGAGTCTGATGAGATCTTTCATGGAAGGGGGAGTCTGATGGGGACTTTCATGGAAGGGGGAGTCTGATGAGATCTTTCATGTAAGGGGGAGTCTGATGAGATCTTTTCATGGAAGGGGGAGTCTGATGAGATCTTTCATGGAAGGGGGAGTCTGATGAGATCTTTCATGGAAGGGGGAGTCTGATGAGATCTTTCATGTAAGGGGGAGTCTGATGAGATCTTTCATGTAAGGGGGAGTCTGATGAGATCTTTCATGGAAGGGGAGTCTAATGAGATATTTCATGTAGGGGGAGTCTAATGAGATCTTTCATGGAAGGGGAGTCTGATGAGATCTTTCATGGAAGGGGAGTCTGATGGGGACTTTCATGTAAGGGGGAGTCTAATGAGATCTTTCATGTAAGGGGGAGCCTGATGAGATCTTTCATGTAAGGGGGAGTCTGATGAGATCTTTCATGGAAGGGGAGTCTAATGAGATATTTCATGTAGGGGGAGTCTAATGAGATCTTTCATGGAAGGGGAGTCTCATGAGATCTTTTATGGAAGGGGGAGTCTGATGAGATCTTTCATGGAAGGGGAGTCTGATGGGGACTTTCATGTAAGGGGGAGTCTAATGAGATATTTCATGTAAGGGGGAGCCTGATGAGATCTTTCATGTAAGGGGGAGTCTGATGAGATCTTTCATGGAAGGGGAGTCTAATGAGATATTTCATGTAGGGGGAGTCTAATGAGATCTTTCATGGAAGGGGAGTCTGATGAGATCTTTTATAGAAGGGGAGTCTGATGGGGACTTTCATGTAAGGGGGAGTCTAATGGGATCTTTCATGTAAGGGGGAGCCTGATGAGATCTTTCATGTAAGGGGGAGTCTGATGAAGACTTTCATGTAAGGGGGAGTCTGATGAGATCTTTCATGGAAGGGGGAGTCTGATGAGATCTTTCATGTAGGGGGAGTCTGATGAGATCTTTCATGGAAGGGGAGTCTGATGAGATCTTTCATGGAAGGGGAGTCTGATGAGATCTTTCATGGAAGGGGAGTCTGATGAGATCTTTCATGGAAGGGGGAGTCTGATGAGATCTTTCATGGAAGGGGGAGTCTGATGAGATCTTTCATGGAAGGGGGAGTCTGATGAGATCTTTCATGGAAGGGGGAGTCTGATGAGATCTTTCATGGAAGGGGGAGTCTGATGAGATCTTTCATGGAAGGGGGAGTCTGATGGGGACTTTCATGGAAGGGGGAGTCTGATGAGATCTTTCATGGAAGGGGGAGTCTGATGAGATCTTTCATGGAAGGGGGAGTCTGATGGGGACTTTCATGGAAGGGGGAGTCTGATGAGATCTTTCATGGAAGGGGGAGTCTGATGAGATCTTTCATGTAAGGGGGAGTCTGATGAGGACTTTCATGTAAGGGGGAGTCTGATGAAGACTTTCATGGAAGGGAAGTCTAATGAGATATTTCATGTAGGGGGAGTCTAATGAGATCTTTCATGGAAGGGGAGTCTGATGAGATCTTTTATGGAAGGGGGAGTCTGATGAGATCTTTCATGGAAGGGGAGTCTGATGGGAACTTTCATGTAAGGGGGAGTCTAATGAGATCTTTCATGTAAGGGGGAGCCTGATGAGATCTTTCATGTAAGGGGAGTCTGATGGGGAATTTCATGTAAGGGGGAGTCTGATGGGGAATTTCATGTAAGGGGGAGTCTGATGGGGAATTTCATGTAAGGGGGAGTCTGATGGGGAATTTCATGTAAGGGGGAGTCTGATGGGGAATTTCATGTAAGGGGGAGTCTGATGGGGAATTTCATGTAAGGGGGAGTCTGATGGGGAATTTCATGTAAGGGGGAGTCTGATGGGGAATTTCATGTAAGGGGGAGTCTGATGGGGAATTTCATGTAAGGGGGAGTCTGATGGGGAATTTCATGTAAGGGGGAGTCTGATGAGGACTTTCATGTAAGGGGGAGTCTGATGGGGAATTTCATGTAAGGGGGAGTCTGATGGGGAATTTCATGTAAGGGGGAGTCTGATGGGGAATTTCATGTAAGGGGGAGTCTGATGAGATCTTTCATGTAAGGTGAGTCTGATGAGATCTTTCATGTAAGGGGGAGTTTGATGAGATCTTTCATGTAAGGGGGAGCCTGATGAGATCTTTCATGTAAGGGGGAGTCTGATGAAGACTTTCATGTAAGGGGGAGTCTGATGAGATCTTTCATGGAAGGGGGAGTCTGATGAGATCTTTCATGTAGGGGGAGTCTGATGAGATATTTCATGTAAGGGGAGTCTGATGAGATCTTTCATGTCAGGGAAGTCTGATGAGATCTTTCATGGAAGAGGGAGTCTGATGAGATCTTTCATGTAAGGGGGAGTCTGATGAGATCTTTCATGGAAGGGGGAGTCTAATGAGATCTTTCATGAAAGGGGGAGTCTGATGAGATCTTTCATGGAAGGGGAGTCTGATGAGATCTTTCATGGAAGGGGGAGTCTGATGAGATCTTTCATGGAAGGGGGAGTCTGATGGGGACTTTCATGGAAGGGGGAGTCTGATGAGATCTTTCATGTAAGGGGGAGTCTGATGAGATCTTTTCATGGAAGGGGGAGTCTGATGAGATCTTTCATGGAAGGGGGAGTCTGATGAGATCTTTCATGGAAGGGGGAGTCTGATGAGATCTTTCATGTAAGGGGGAGTCTGATGAGATCTTTCATGTAAGGGGGAGTCTGATGAGATCTTTCATGGAAGGGGAGTCTAATGAGATATTTCATGTAGGGGGAGTCTAATGAGATCTTTCATGGAAGGGGAGTCTGATGAGATCTTTCATGGAAGGGGAGTCTGATGGGGACTTTCATGTAAGGGGGAGTCTAATGAGATCTTTCATGTAAGGGGGAGCCTGATGAGATCTTTCATGTAAGGGGGAGTCTGATGAGATCTTTCATGGAAGGGGAGTCTAATGAGATATTTCATGTAGGGGGAGTCTAATGAGATCTTTCATGGAAGGGGAGTCTCATGAGATCTTTTATGGAAGGGGGAGTCTGATGAGATCTTTCATGGAAGGGGAGTCTGATGGGGACTTTCATGTAAGGGGGAGTCTAATGAGATATTTCATGTAAGGGGGAGCCTGATGAGATCTTTCATGTAAGGGGGAGTCTGATGAGATCTTTCATGGAAGGGGAGTCTAATGAGATATTTCATGTAGGGGGAGTCTAATGAGATCTTTCATGGAAGGGGAGTCTGATGAGATCTTTTATAGAAGGGGAGTCTGATGGGGACTTTCATGTAAGGGGGAGTCTAATGAGATCTTTCATGTAAGGGGGAGCCTGATGAGATCTTTCATGTAAGGGGGAGTCTGATGAAGACTTTCATGTAAGGGGGAGTCTGATGAGATCTTTCATGGAAGGGGGAGTCTGATGAGATCTTTCATGTAGGGGGAGTCTGATGAGATCTTTCATGGAAGGGGAGTCTGATGAGATCTTTCATGGAAGGGGAGTCTGATGAGATCTTTCATGGAAGGGGAGTCTGATGAGATCTTTCATGGAAGGGGGAGTCTGATGAGATCTTTCATGGAAGGGGGAGTCTGATGAGATCTTTCATGGAAGGGGGAGTCTGATGAGATCTTTCATGGAAGGGGGAGTCTGATGAGATCTTTCATGGAAGGGGGAGTCTGATGAGATCTTTCATGGAAGGGGGAGTCTGATGGGGACTTTCATGGAAGGGGGAGTCTGATGAGATCTTTCATGGAAGGGGGAGTCTGATGAGATCTTTCATGGAAGGGGGAGTCTGATGGGGACTTTCATGGAAGGGGGAGTCTGATGAGATCTTTCATGGAAGGGGGAGTCTGATGAGATCTTTCATGTAAGGGGGAGTCTGATGAGGACTTTCATGTAAGGGGGAGTCTGATGAGGACTTTCATGTAAGGGGGAGTCTGATGGGGAATTTCATGTAAGGGGGAGTCTGATGGGGAATTTCATGTAAGGGGGAGTCTGATGGGGAATTTCATGTAAGGGGGAGTCTGATGAAGACTTTCATGTAAGGGGGAGTCTGATGGGGAATTTCATGTAAGGGGGAGTCTGATGAAGACTTTCATGTAAGGGGGAGTCTGATGGGGAATTTCATGTAAGGGGGAGTCTGATGAAGACTTTCATGTAAGGGGGAGTCTGATGGGGAATTTAATGTAAGGTGGAGTCTGATGGGGAATTTCATGTAAGGGGGAGTCTGATGAAGACTTTCATGTAAGGGGGAGTCTGATGAAGACTTTCATGTAAGGGGGAGTCTGATGAAGACTTTCATGTAAGGGGGAGTCTGATGGGGAATTTCATGTAAGGGGGAGTCTGATGGGGAATTTCATGTAAGGGGGAGCCTGATGAGATCTTTCATGTAAGGGGGAGTCTGATGAGATCTTTCATGGAAGGGGAGTCTAATGAGATATTTCATGTAGGGGGAGTCTAATGAGATCTTTCATGGAAGGGGAGTCTGATGAGATCTTTTATAGAAGGGGAGTCTGATGGGGACTTTCATGTAAGGGGGAGTCTAATGAGATCTTTCATGTAAGGGGGAGCCTGATGAGATCTTTCATGTAAGGGGGAGTCTGATGAAGACTTTCATGTAAGGGGGAGTCTGATGAGATCTTTCATGGAAGGGGGAGTCTGATGAGATCTTTCATGTAGGGGGAGTCTGATGAGATCTTTCATGGAAGGGGAGTCTGATGAGATCTTTCATGGAAGGGGAGTCTGATGAGATCTTTCATGGAAGGGGAGTCTGATGAGATCTTTCATGGAAGGGGAGTCTGATGAGATCTTTCATGGAAGGGGGAGTCTGATGAGATCTTTCATGGAAGGGGGAGTCTGATGAGATCTTTCATGGAAGGGGGAGTCTGATGAGATCTTTCATGGAAGGGGGAGTCTGATGAGATCTTTCATGGAAGGGGGAGTCTGATGAGATCTTTCATGGAAGGGGGAGTCTGATGGGGACTTTCATGGAAGGGGGAGTCTGATGAGATCTTTCATGGAAGGGGGAGTCTGATGAGATCTTTCATGGAAGGGGGAGTCTGATGGGGACTTTCATGGAAGGGGGAGTCTGATGAGATCTTTCATGGAAGGGGGAGTCTGATGAGATCTTTCATGTAAGGGGGAGTCTGATGAGGACTTTCATGTAAGGGGGAGTCTGATGAGGACTTTCATGTAAGGGGGAGTCTGATGGGGAATTTCATGTAAGGGGGAGTCTGATGGGGAATTTCATGTAAGGGGGAGTCTGATGGGGAATTTCATGTAAGGGGGAGTCTGATGAAGACTTTCATGTAAGGGGGAGTCTGATGGGGAATTTCATGTAAGGGGGAGTCTGATGAAGACTTTCATGTAAGGGGGAGTCTGATGGGGAATTTCATGTAAGGGGGAGTCTGATGAAGACTTTCATGTAAGGGGGAGTCTGATGGGGAATTTAATGTAAGGTGGAGTCTGATGGGGAATTTCATGTAAGGGGGAGTCTGATGAAGACTTTCATGTAAGGGGGAGTCTGATGAAGACTTTCATGTAAGGGGGAGTCTGATGAAGACTTTCATGTAAGGGGGAGTCTGATGGGGAATTTCATGTAAGGGGGAGTCTGATGGGGAATTTCATGTAAGGGGGAGTCTGATGGGGAATTTCATGTAAGGGGGAGTCTGATGGGGAATTTCATGTAAGGGGGAGTCTGATGGGGAATTTCATGTAAGGAGGAGTCTGATGGGGATGGACTGTCATGTTGGCAAGAATTGAGAAATGTAGATTGACCGAAAGACCCGTGAAAAACACCACTGACCCTAGCTGTGGGCCTGATAAAACCTTGCAGCGGGCTGGATTTGGCCCTTGGAGACACCTGACCTAAGTCTTTTTTCCTCCCCTGGCTTCTCCCACCAGCCATGATCTTTCTGCTTTGCACAGAGAAGCCCAGAGACACAGTAATGATGTCACTGGCTCTAACATTAGGTATGTGATAAAAACAGAAAGGCTTTTTTTTTAAGTCTCATTAGCATTTTGATGAGGAGAGGACAGGTGGGACTGGGTGTGGCAAAACATAAGCAAATTAAACTTCAGCTTTAAATTACAGGTGCTCTTTGTTGCACCCCAGCAGCCTTTGCTTTAAATGAAAAAACAAAAAAGGGAATTGCGCTGATCTTAGGCTTCATCACTCAGCATGGTCATCCTTAGGATTCATCACTCAGCATGGTCATCCTTAGGATTCATCACTCAGCATGGTCATCCTTAGGATTCATCACTCAGCATGGTCATCCTTAGGCTTCATCGCTCAGCATGGTCATCCTTAGGCTTCATCGCTCAGCATGGTCATCCTTAGGCTTCATCGCTCAGCATGGTCATCCTTAGGCTTCATCGCTCAGCATGGTCCTCCTTGGGCTTCATCACTCAGCATGGTCCTCCTTGGGCTTCATCACTCAGCATGGTCATCCTTAGGATTCATCACTCAGCATGGTCATCCTTAGGATTCATCGCTGCATGGTCATCCTTAGGATTCATCACTCAGCATGGTCATCCTTAGGCTTCATCGCTCAGCATGGTCATCCTTTTTTTTTTGAAAATTTCTTTTTATTGGAAGTTTTTGTTGACATAACAAAACATACATTTCTTGGTAGAACACCAAGTAAACCTTTGGTCAACATGACCATGTGCATACAACAAGGCCATCACAGATGGCTAAACCCAGTTGAAACCACCCTCCCTCCCTCCCCCCTACTACTCAGTTCCCTCCCCCTGCGACACATCAGCGCAGGACTCCTCTGCAAGAAAAAGAGATGTACACTTTGCTGAGAGTTCATACTCATTCATATTCCCGATGCACCTGAAGTCGGTCAATTGCAGGTATAAAAATGTGCAGAATTCAGACTTTATTTACCTATTCACACTATCCAACCGTCTGGTCAGATTCGTACCAGGCCCTCCATACCTTTTCAAATTTACCCACACAGCCCCGAGACAGGTAGGTTGCCTTGTAATATGGGAGCATAGCATTCACCAGCCCCTTCCAAAATGCTATCTCTGGTGCCCCCGGACTCTTCCATTTGAGCAAAATAGCTTTTTTCCCGTAAAATAAGAGTATGCTAAGTAACGTCCTATGCGCCCTAGATGGGACCACCTCCTCCACCAAGCCCAACAGACAAACACTGATTTCTCTAGGTATGGGTACCCCCAGTACTCCCTCTATACAGGATGTGACCCCTGTCCAGAACTGCCGAATCTGTGGGCAATCCCAAAACACGTGGTGTGCGTCTGCTGGCGAAAAAGTGCACCTCCAACATTCAGGTGGCACCGACGGATAAATCACTGCCAGCCTGGCTGGAGTGTAGTAGCTTCTATGCAGAAATTTGAACTGAATGAGTCTGTCTCGAGCCGCCACCAGATATTTGAACGGACGATCCCACATGTCATCCCACTCCTCCCCTTGTATACCAGGGACCTCATTTGCCCATCGCTCTCTGCATTTTACCAAGGCCTTAGGACTAATTTTAAACAATTCTTTGTATGTCACTGATAGAGTTTTGGGCAAATCTTCTGTCATTAGGAGGTCCAGCATGGTCATCCTTAGGCTTCATCACTCAGCATGGTCATCCATTGGCTTCATCACTCAGCATGGTCATCCTTATGCCCCGTACACACCATCACTTTATGTGATGAAAAAAAATGACGGTTTTAAAAACGTCACTTTAATTGACCGTGTGTGGGGGAAAACGTCGTTTTATGTCTTCTAAAAAACGACCAAAAAAAAATTGAAGCATGCTTCAATTTTATGTGTCGTTTTTCAAAACGTCAACTTTTACTTCACAGAAATTGACCGTGTGTAGCAAAAACGTTGTTTAAAACGACGTTTTTTCATCCGCGCATGCCCAGAAGCTACTTATGAAGCAAGCTTCAATGGAAAAACGTGGTGAACGTAACCTCGCTTTGCTAGAACATTGTGAGAAAAACGATGGTGTGTAGGCAACTTCGTCTTTGAAAATTGAAGTTTCAAAAACGTCATTTTTTACTTCACAAAAAATTTCGTTTTTTTTCATCACATAAAGTGATGGTGTGTACGGGGCATTAGGCTTCATCAGAACGATACAGATCACATTTTCTATACTGTTTTCCCTCATTTTACACTGAGGTTTTGGAAAGTAAGGGGTTATTCCGACCTCCACCTCCCCTCGCCTCTGACGCACCTTGGGAGCAGCTTGCCTGTGTGTCCGATACATGCTCCATCGCCATAGCAACATGCCACGCGAGTGCGACCACTAACAGCTCCCCGCTGCAGAGCTGAATAGGGGCTATAATAGGGACTGAGGCAGGAGGCACCAAAATTATTAACTGCCAGCCAAGGGAACAGACCAAAGACCGTGATCAACAACCTGTCACTCACACGGCTCTCCTGAGTCCAAATGTGTGTTATAGCCCTCTATCTCTATATTACCCTGTACAAAGAGGGGCAGACTCATACCCCCTTCTGTCTGTATCTCCCTGCAGGAGGAGCACAGACTCATACCCCCTTCTGTCTGTATCACCCTGCAGGAGGAGCACAGACTCATACCCCCTTCTGTCTGTATCTCCCTGCGGGAGGAGGAAAGACTCATATCTTACTTCTGTCTGTATCACCCTGCAGGAGGAGGACAGACTCATAGCCCCTTCTGTCTGTATCACCCTGCAGGAGGAGCACAGACTCATAGCTCCCTTCTGTCTGTATCACCCTGCAGGAGGAGGATAGACTCATAGCCCCTTCTGTCTGTATCACCCTGCAGGAGGACAGACTCATAGCTCCTTTCTGTCTGTATCACCCTGCAGGAGGAGGACACATGCATTGCCCCCTTCTGTCTGTATCACCCTGCAGGAGGAGAACAGACTCATACCCCCTTCTGTCTGTATCACCCTGCAGGAGGAGGACACACTCATTGCCCCCTTCTGTCTGTATCACCCTGCAGGAGGAGGACAGACTCATAGCTCCCTTCTGTCTGTATCACCCTGCAGGAGGAGGACAGACTCATAGCCCCCTTCTGTCTGTATAACCCTGCAGGAGGAGGACAGACTCATATCTCCCTTCTGTCTGTATCACCCTGCAGGAGGAGGGCAGACTCATAGCCCCCTTCTTTCTGTATCACCCTGCAGGAGGACAGACTCATAGCTCCCTTCTGTCTGTATCACCCTGCAGGAGGACAGACTCATAGCCCCCTTCTGTCTGTATCACCCTGCAGGAGGAGGACAGACTCATAGCTCCCTTCTGTCTGTATCACCCTGCAGGAGGACAGACTCATAGCCCCCTTCTGTCTGTATCACCCTGCAGGAGGAGGACAGACTCATAGCTCCCTTCTGTCTGTATCACCCTGCAGGAGGACAGACTCATAGCTCCCTTCTGTCTGTATCACCCTGCAGGAGGACAGACTCATAGCCCCCTTCTGTCTGTATCACCCTGCAGAAGGAGGACAGACTCATAGCCCCCTTCTGTCTGTATCACCCTGCAGGAGGAGGACAGACTCATAGCCCCCTTCTGTCTGTATCACCCTGCAGGAGGACAGACTCATAGCTCCCTTCTGTCTGTATCACCCTGCAGGAGGAGGACAGACTCATAGCTCCCTTCTGTCTGTATCACCCTGCAGGAGGACAGACTTATAGCTTTCTTCTGTCTGTATCACCCTGCAGGAGGACAGACTCATAGCTCCCTTCTGTCTGTATCACCATGCAGGAGGAGGACAGACTCATAGCCCCCTTCTGTCTGTATCACCCTGCAGGAGGACAGACTCATAGCCCCCTTCTGTCTGTATCACCCTGCAGGAGGAGGACATACTCATAGCTCCCTTCTGTCTGTATCACCCTGCAGGAGGAGGACAGACTCGTAGCTCCCTTCTGTCTGTATCACCCTACAGGAGGAGGACAGACTCATAGCTCCCTTCTGTCTGTATCACCCTGCAGGAGGAGGACAGACTCATAGCTCCCTTCTGTCTGTATCACCCTGCAGGAGGAGGACAGACTCATAGCTCCCTTCTGTCTGTATTACCCTGCAGGAGGAGGACAGACAAGTAGCTCCCTTCTGTCTGTATCACCCTGCAGGAGGACAGACTCATAGCTCCCTTCTGTCTGTATCACCCTGCAGGAGGAGGACAGACTCATAGCTCCTTCTGTCTGTATCACCCTGTAGGAGGAAGACAGACTCATAGCTCCCTTCTGTCTGTATTACCCTGCAGGAGGAGGACAGACTCGTAGCTCCCTTCTGTCTGTATCACCCTGCAGGAGGAGGACAGACTCATAGCTCCCTTCTGTCTGTATCACCCTGCAGGAGGAGGACAGACTCATAGCTCCCTTCTGTCTGTATCACCCTGCAGGAGGACAGACTCATAGCTCCCTTCTGTCTGTATCACCCTGCAGGAGGACAGACTCATAGCCCCCTTCTGTCTGTATCACCCTGCAGGAGGAGGACAGACTCATAGCTCCCTTCTGTCTGTATCACCCTGCAGGAGGACAGACTCATAGCCCCCTTCTGTCTGTATCACCCTGCAGGAAGAGGACAGACTCATAGCTCCCTTCTGTCTGTATCACCTTGCAGGAGGAGGACAGACTCATAGCCCCCTTCTGTCTGTATCACCCTGCAGGAGGAGGACAGACTCATAGCCTCCTTCTGTCTGTATCACCCTGCAGGAGGACAGACTCATAGCCCCCTTCTGTCTGTATCACCCTGCAGGAGGAGGACATACTCATAGCTCCCTTCTGTCTGTATCACCCTGCAGGAGGAGGACAGACTCGTAGCTCCCTTCTGTCTGTATCACCCTGCAGGAGGAGGACAGACTCATAGCTCCCTTCTGTCTGTATCACCCTGCAGGAGGAGGACAGACTCATAGCTCCCTTCTGTCTGTATTACCCTGCAGGAGGAGGACAGACAAGTAGCTCCCTTCTGTCTGTATCACCCTACAGGAGGAGGACAGACTCATAGCTCCCTTCTGTCTGTATCACCCTACAGGAGGAGGACAGACAAGTAGCTCCCTTCTGTCTTTATCACCCTGCAGGAGGAGGACAGACTCATAGCTCCTTCTGTCTGTATCACCCTGTAGGAGGAAGACAGACTCATAGCTCCCTTCTGTCTGTATTACCCTGCAGGAGGAGGACAGACTCGTAGCTCCCTTCTGTCTGTATCACCCTGCAGGAGGAGGACAGACTCATAGCTCCCTTCTGTCTGTATCACCCTGCAGGAGGAGGACAGACTCATAGCTCCCTTCTGTCTGTATCACCCTGCAGGAGGACAGACTCATAGCTCCCTTCTGTCTGTATCACCCTGCAGGAGGACAGACTCATAGCCCCCTTCTGTCTGTATCACCCTGCAGGAGGACAGACTCATAGCTCCCTTCTGTCTGTATCACCCTGCAGGAGGAGGACAGACTCAAAGCCCCCTTCTGTCTGTATCACCATGCAGGAGGAGGACAGACTCATAGCTCCCTTCTGTCTGTATCACCCTGCAGGAGGAGGACAGACTCATAGCCCCCTTCTGTCTTTATCACCCTGCAGGAGGACAGACTCATAGCTCCCTTCTGTCTGTATCACCCTGCAGGAGGACAGACTCATACCCCCTTCTGTCTGTATCACCCTGCAGGAGGACAGACTCATAGCCTTCATCTATATGGGAGGGCATAAAGCAGTGGCCTCCAAACTGCGGACCGAATGCAGCCCTTTGCTTGTCATTATCCAGCCCTTGGAGGACTATTCCCCCCACCGATACCAACATTGAGGCATAATTCTTTCCACTGACACCAACAATGGGACACCATTCCTCCTCCTATTGATCACAGGTGCTATGCAATTGTTCTACTCCCACTGACCACCAAGTCTGAGGCATTGCACACTCCCACTGACGCTGGGGTGTTATCTACTCCCCTTGGCCAAAGTCCCCCCCCCCCCTAAAGTCTGAAGGCCCTTTGCTTAGAAAGTTTGGAGACCCCTGACACAGAGAAGAACAGCTCTAACATAAATGAAAGAATTACATTAAATTCATACCTCCAGTAGATCTTTGCAGCGTTGTATAAAGGCGTCCACTTGTGCAAAAATACTTGTTTGATCCAAAATCCATCCGACGTTGGAAAACCTTTAAAGTAATGAAATGACGATGAGAAGGACGGACTGACTGCACAGCGAGTGGTCAGTTGGTGGATCGCACTCCGAAACGTCATAAAGAACATTGCTAAAGATATTAATTTCCAATTGAAACTGAATAATGTCAACGCATTCAGAAAATTACCCCAATGCTTTACAATGATGTATAAAGTATTGGATCAATACAGCACAATGTTTTATGGAAACAACTGATTTCAGGGAGGTGAAAATAATTCATGCAAATCTGATTTAAATACGTTATGGTCACTAATTAAATCTCTATAACAGGGGTGTCCAACCTGCAGCTCGGGTTGGCTGGAGGATGCCGGGGATGCCGTGCAAGAACAGAAGCCACGGTGGCCGACACAGACAAGTCTGGCCCATACTCATCTGTAGGGACACTGGGAATGCCGTGCAAGAACAGCAGCCACGGTAGCCAACATAGACAAGTCCAGCCCATGCTCATCTGTATAAGACACCAGGGATGCCATGCAAGAACAGCAGCTATGGTGGTGACACAGACAAGTCTGGCCCATGCTCATCTGTATAGGACACCAGGGATGCCATGCATGAACAGCAGCTGTGGTGGCGACACAGACAAGTCTGGCCCATGCTCATCTGTATAGGACACCAGAGATGCCATGCATGAACAGCAGCTGTGGTGGCGACACAGACAAGTCTGGCCCATACTCATCTGTAGGGACACTGGGAATGCCGTGCAAGAACAGCAGCCACGGTAGCCAACATAGACAAGTCCAGCCCATGCTCATCTGTATAAGACACCAGGGATGCCATGCAAGAACAGCAGCTATGGTGGTGACACAGACAAGTCTGGCCCATGCTCATCTGTATAGGACACCAGGGATGCCATGCATGAACAGCAGCTGTGGTGGCGACACAGACAAGTCTGGCCCATGCTCATCTGTAGGGACACCAGGAATGCCGTGCAAGAACAGCAGCCACGGTAGCCGACATAGACAAGTCCAGCCCATGCTCATCTGTATAGGACACCAGGGATGCCATGCAAGAACAGCAGCCATGGTGGCCGACATAGACAAGTCCAGCCCATGCTCATCTTTATAGGACACCGGGGATGCCATGCAACAGCAGTCTTGGTGGCGACACAGACAAGTCCAGCCCATGCTCATATGTAGGGACACCAGGGATGCCACATTGGCATTGCAAGAACAGCAGCCACGGTGGCCGACACAGACAAGTCCGGGCCATGCTCATCTGTATAGGACACCGGGGATGCCATGCATGAACAGCAGCTATGGAGGCTACACAGACAAGTCCAGCCCATGCTCATCTGTATAGGACACCAGGGGCGCCATGCATGAACAGCAGCTATGGTGGCGACACAGACAAGTCCGGCTCATGCTCATCTGTAGGGACACCGGGAATGCCATGCAAGAACAGCAGCCACAGTGGCCGACATAGACAAGTCCGGCCCATACTCATCTGTATAAGACACCGGGGATGCCATGCAACAGCAGTCTAGGTGGCGATACAGACAAGTCCGGCCCATGCTTATCTGTCTAAGACACCGGGGATGCCATGCAACAGCAGCCTTGGTGGCGACACAGGCAAGTTCAGTCCATGCTCATCTGTAGGGACACCGGGGATGCCATGCAAGAACAGCAGCCATGGGGGCAACACAGACAAGTCTGGCCCATGCTCATCTGTAGAGACACCAGGGATGCCATGCAAGAACAGCAGCCACGGTGGCCGACACAGACAAGTCCAGCCCATACTCATATGTAGAGACACCAGGGATGCCATATTGGCACTGCAAGAACAGCAGCCATGGTGGCCGACACAGACAAGTCCGGCACATGCTCATCTGTATAGGACACCGGGGATGCCATGCATGAACAGCAGCTATGGCGGTGACACAGACAAGTCTGGCCCATGCTCATCTATAGGGACACCAGGGATGCCATGCAAGAACAGCAGCTATGGTGGCGACACAGACAAGTCCGGCCCATGCTCATCTGTATAGGACACCAGGGATGCCATGCATGAACAGCAGCTATGGTGGCGACACAGACAAGTCCGGCCCATGCTCATCTGTAGGGACACCGGGAATGCCGTGCAAGAACAGCAGCCACGGTGGCCGACATAGACAAGTCCGGTCCATGCTCATCTGTATAAGACACCGGGGATACCATGCAACAGCAGCCTTGGTGGCAATACAGACAAGTTCAGTCCATGCTCATCTGTAGGGACACCGGGGATGCCATGCAAGAACAGCAGCCATGGGGGCAACACAGAGAAGTCTGGCCCATGCTCATCTGTATGGATGCCGTGGAAACATAGCAGCCGCGACAGCCTACATTGACAAGCCAGGCAAATGCATGTCTGGAGGAATTCCGGGGCTTACATGTTTGCAAAAGCACCAGCAGCAGGAAATGCAGAGACGCCCTGTAAGTAAATGCAGCATGGCTGGATCTAGGGGGGTGCTGGGGTAGGCTACACCCCTCTTTTACCTCCCCATGTAGCGTATACAGAGGCTACATTCACACTGTCAATTAGGGCCGGTAGCAGGTAGCAGCAGTTCTTCCTGTGGCTCTCAGCGGGTAGATGTGGCTCTGGTGACTATAATGAAGGTTCGCCGGCAGCTGCACCGACCCGTGGCTCTCGACACAGCCAGCGATTACCTGTGGTGATCACTGCTGGACGCACTTTGCATCCAGCAGCGGTCACCGCAGGTTACTGCTGGCTGTGCATAGGTCTGCATATACGTGTGGCTGCTGACCACCTGTTACTATAGTGAATGGCCCCGGTAGACGCACCTACCCACTGAGAGTGGCAGAAGGAACTGCTCAAGAGCTATACTTATTGTTAGTGTATTTTAGGTGTGGCCCAAGACAGTTTTTGAACTTCCAATGTGGCCCAAGAAGGTCAAAAGTTTTGACACCCCCTGCTCTAGAACTATTCACATACTGTTAAATGTGCCTACAAACCACCTTTATAGGAAACTGTATATGTGGACTGGAGCCTAAATGCCAAGCTCTTGTCTGGGTGACCAGGGCCCCACTGGAACAAGCTGTAGTGGTCAAGTCGAGGTGGCTCCTGTTCTTGGGTAAATAACTCATACCAATTTAGCTGCCTGCTTTCTTTTCAAAAACTACCAACGTACAAGGCAATCTTCCCACTGACCACAAATGTAACAGGGCACTACACAAACCAACAATGTAAGGAACGTAGAGCATTCCTCCTTCAGCTGACCTCCAAGGAGCATACCACCTTCAACTGACACCAATGTAAGGACCATTCTTCCTCCCACTGACCACCAATGTAAGGAGCGTACCACCTTCAACTGACACCAATGTAAGGACCATTCTTCCTCCCACTGGCCACCAATGTAAGGAGCATTCTTTCTCCAACTGACACCAATGTAAGGGCATATTCTTCCTCTGGTTGACCACTAATGTAAAAAACATTGGCCCAGATTCACGTCCAGCGGCGTATCTCTGCAGCAGTGTAACGTATCCGATTTACGTTGAGCCGCCGCAACTTACACGGGCAAGTGCTGTATTCTCAAAGCACTTGCTCTGTAAGTTGCGGCGGCGTATTGTAAATCGGCCGGCATAAGCCCGCCTAATTCAAATTTGGATCAGGGGGGCGTGTTTTATGTAAAACTACTGTGACCCGACGTGATTGACGTTTTTGCGGAACGGCGCATGCGCCGTCTGTGGAATTTCCCAGTGTGCATTGCTCCAAAGTACGCCGCAAGGACGTCATTGGTTTCGACGTGAACGTAAATGACGTCCAGCCCCATTCATGGACGATTTACGCAAACGACGTAACTTTTTTAAATTTCGACGCGGGAACGACGGCCATACTTAACATTGGTATGCCGCACTTATGCCTCATATAGTAGGGGCAACTATACGCTGGGAAAAGCCTAACGTAAACGTCGTAACTTTACTGCGTCGGCCGCGCGTACGTTCGGGAATTCGCATATCTAGCTAATTTGCATACTCAACGTGGAATTCGACGGAATCGCCACCTAGCGGTAAAAAAAAAATGCAGTTAAGATCCGACGGCTCTAATGGATCCGTCGGATCTAATGGATATCTATGCATAACTGATTCTAAGAATCAGGCGCATAGATACGACGGGTCGGATTCGGACTTACGACGACGTACATGGCGCTACGCCGTCGGAAGTCCTCTGAGAATCCGGGCTATTGTTTTTCCTGCTGACACCAATGTAAGGGGGCATTCGTTTTCCCAACTGACACCAATGTAAGTGGGGTTTCTTTCTCCACTGACACCAAATGAAGGGGGGCATTTATCCTCCAACTGACACCAATGTACAGGACTTCTTTCTTCCCATTGACCACCAATGTAAGGGTGCGCTCTTCCTCCCACTGACCACCAATGTAAGGGGCATTATTTCTCTAATTGACCTCCAGTGTTAGGGGACATTCTTCCAGATCGCATTAACTGATCACCAAAAGCAAAGGGGCATTCTTCCTCACACTGAGAGCAAACAAAGGGCCATGCTTCCGAACACTGATTTCCAATGTAAGGGGCAATTCCCCCATCACTGACACCAAAGTAAGGGACATTTTTTCTCCCACTTACACCAATGTACAGGAAGTGGGCAATCTTCCTTATGCTGACACCAATGTTCGAGGGAATTCTTCTTCCAACTCATACTGATGTAAGAGGCATTTTTCTTCTGACTACCAATGTAAGAGACATTTGTCCTCCAACTGACCACCAGTGTAAAGGGTAATTCTTCCTCCCATTGTCCACCAATATAAGAGAGCATTCTTTTTCCCATTGGCAAGCAATGAAAGGGGACATTTTCCTTCCACTGGACACCAATGTAAGGAGGCATTCTTCCTGTTGCCCTGTTGAGAGATGGAATCCTGATGGCATCTTGCCAAAGTCCAGGGAGTAAGGCCCCGTACACACGACCAAACATGTCTGCTGAAACTGGTCCGCGGGCCGAGCGTGCAGGATTCCAGCAAACATTTGCCCGCCGGGCCTTTTCCCAGCGGGCAAATATTCCTGGACTTGTTTTAAAACAGTCCGCTGGAATCCTGCCCGCTCGGACATGTTCAGTCGTCTGTACAGACCTACCGTACATGTCCGACCGCCCGCCATCCCTCGCATGCGTCGAATGACTTTGACGCATGCGTGGAAGCATTTAACTGGCAGGCCAGCCCACATCGCGGCGATGCCGCGGACACGCCCCGCGTAGTGTTTACGCGCGGATTTCTGTACGATGGTTAGTACAGCCATCGTACAGAAATCCCCGGCCAGACATGTACGGTGAAAACGGTCCGGCTGACCGCTTTCATCATACATGTTTGGTCGTCTGTACATGGCCTCAAACGTAATCTTTGAAGAGTGCCCTTTATCAGTAAAAAAATTTGTGTAAACGAAACAAATATTTTATATCTCTTACCAACTAACCTAATGCTTAGCCTATATTTTTAGTATGATTGCACCCTGGGCTGATCTTCTGCCCCTAAGTGCATGTAACCTCTCAATGTGCAGATACATGACTCCTGGCAGCCTGTCATTGATTTGTACAGACTTTCTGGCCACGGCTATCAACAAACACATGGGCTTCTGGCAGCAGATATTCTCAGTATACATGCCCCACCAAGCCGGTTTAGCTGTGTGAATGAGGCCTAAGACTTTTAACTCTAAAACTTTGAAATTGTTTTAAACTGTAACTTCAATTGGGCTTAAATTCCAGTTTTGGGTTGAACAGTGGAGTGTATATTTACCCCATGGCTGTTCCCTTTTTGTTGTACGCACCTTTGATGGACCTTCATGGCTCTCATATACTGCTCCTTCCAAGCCGTGCAGCACAGGATACAGTTGTTCAACACCTGGCGACTAGAGGCGATGTACCCATCGAAGATGTGATCAAGGGAAATCTCTCGGCTGCAGAGTCGGATCAGTTCATTGCTGATCTGAAAAGACAAAGTATATGTTTTGTGTGTCTTCTTGGCACATCTCAGCTGTTTCCAAGCAAAGTACAGAGCGTGCATAGAGTACAGAGCGTGCATAGAGCATCAG
This sequence comes from Rana temporaria, assembly GCF_905171775.1. NCBI lineage: Eukaryota > Metazoa > Chordata > Amphibia > Anura > Ranidae > Rana > Rana temporaria. The sequence continues at coordinate 465,595,470 of NC_053491.1, read as the reverse complement.
CTAAGGGCAACCATTTTGAGGATCGAAAACATGGCTCCATACTTATCGCAAAGAAGACCTTGAAAGGAAGAGATGAATGTGGAAGACCTGAAGTGACACAGTGTTCCAGGAGAACAAAGGAAGGCAACTAAAGTTACAGACTAAGCAAGCATTATGTGCTTGGAAGGATCAAGTTCAATTGGATACACATTCAAGTAAACCATTGCAATATGTATAGATTCAATTTGATGCATTTTTCTTATTTGTGAAATATTGTCCTTTTAACATGTATGCTTTTAATTTATAGTATATGTACAGTGCATTCGGAAATTATTCACCTTTTAACATTTTGTTATGTTACAGACTTATTACAAAACGGTTTAATTTAATTATATTTTACAAAACAATACCCCATAATGACAACGTGAAAAAAGTTTGCTTAACCACTTAAGACCCGGACCTTTAGGCAGCTAAAGGACCCGGCCAGGTTTTGCGATTCGGCACTGCGTCGCTTTAACAGACAATTGCGCGGTCGTGCGAAGTGGCTCCCAAACAAAATTGGCGTCCTTTTTTTCCCACAAATAGAGCTTTCTTTTGGTGGTATTTGATCACCTCTGCGGTTTTTATTTTTTGCGCTATAAACAAAAATAGAGCGACAATTTTGAAAAAAATGCAATATTTTTTACTTTTTGCTATAATAAATATCTCCCAAAAACATATATAAAACATTTTTTTTCCTCAGTTTAGGCCGATATGTATTCTACCTATTTTTGGTAAAAAAAAATCGCAATAAGCGTTTATCGATTGGTTTGCGCAAAATTTATAGCGTTTACAAAATAGGGGATAGTTTTATTATTTATTTATTTTTACCACTAATGGCGGCGATCAGCGATTTTTTTCGTGACTGCGACATTATGGTGGACACTTCGGACAATTTTGACACATTTTTGGGACCATTGTCATTTTCACAGCAAAAAATGCATTTAAATTGCATTGTTTATTGTGAAAATTACAGTTGCAGTTTGGGAGTTAAACACAGGGGGCGCTGAAGGGGTTATGTGTGACCTAATATGTGTTTCTAACTGTAGGGGGGTGTGGCTGTAGTTGTGACGTCATCGATTGTGTATCCCTATAAAAGGGATCACACGATCGATGACGCCGCCACAGTGAAGAACGGGGAAGCTGTGTTTACACACAGCTGTCCCCGTTCTTCAGCTCCGGGGACCGATCGCGGGACTCCAGCGGCTATCGGGTCCACAGGTCCCGGTCACGGCTGGGCACTAGCACAGGACGTACCTGTACGTGCATGTGCCCAGCCGTGCCATTCTGCCGACGTATATGTGCAGGAGGCGGTCCTTAAGTGGTTAAAATCTTTGCAACTTTATAAAAAAATTAAATAATAATAATCACAAGTACATGTAGCTCCCCCGTAGGGGTTCCTGAATGTTGTGGTTCACTTGTCACCCTGCCCAGCCCGGCATCAATCTCTCAGGCACCTAGAGACATTCCATAAGCTTTTTTTTTTTATTGAGGGGACTGAACTTGGATGGGAATAGGAAATTATGGGATGCCTAGAATAATTCAGTGCAACTTGCTTGGGACTACTATACACACTCCAGTCTTCTCTCCAACACAACTCTTGCTCAAGACCTCTTTCCTTTCACTCCTCCAGAACTTCACTTGCTGCAGACCATTACTCCTCCAGCAGGCATGGACCGTGTGCCCCTATAGTGTAGCAAATAGAAATTTATTGGTGCTAACAGTCCGCTTCCCAGCTAGTGATCCCAGATAGCTTTCTTCAGGCCCTGCCAGCCAGCCTGGCTGCAATGACCTCTCTCCACTGCCCTTCCCACAGTCCACTCTACTGGTTCTGTGCCCATCTCTAACTACAAACTCCCAGTTCTATCAGGCGTGCCTTCCCAGTCCTCACAACTGTGCTTCACTTACCAGCCCTCCAGGCTGCGACCAGTTGTCCCCCCTGGAGTCTCTTAGCACTGTTCTCTCCCGCTGTCCTCTCCTTGCTCTCTCATGTGCCTCTGTCCCAGGATCTCTTCTCTCATTCTGGATGCACCCGAGCCCCGGCCCATGGTCAATCCCCCCCAGACTGGGGAGCTCCCTGTGGGCCCTGACAGCCTCCACACTCTGTCATTCCAGCTCTTCCACCTGACAACTTCTCCCCCAACTGGGCTGACCCTGGGTATTTAAGGAGGACTGCACCCTGCCAATCCAAGTTGGGGATTGGCCAAGGCTCCTCAGAATACCCTAGGCAACTCCACCTCTCCTCCTCTCTTTCAAGCACCTTTGAGAAAGAAGAGGGAAGTGACAGTGATGCTACCTACGAGTCACCCAGCCCTACCCTGAGCCACTCCCAGCGCAAAATGAAAACAAACAGGCCTAGCCACCAGCTAGGCCTGCCTAAATTTTCATACACTGCTAGAAAAAAAAACCTCTCTCTATCACCTACCTAACTAGATGGTGCTACATACATAAGTATTCACAGCCTTTGCCATGACACTAAAAAATTGAGCTCAGGTGCATCCTGTTTCCACTGATCATCCACAACTTGATTGGAGTCCACCTGTGGTAAATTCAGTTGATTGGACATGATTTGGAAAGGCACACACCTGTCTATATAAGGTCCCACAGTTAACAGTACATGTCAGAGCACAAACCAAGCCATAAAGTCCAAAGAATTGTCCGTAGACCTCCAAGACAAGATTGTATCAAGGCACAGATCTGGTAAAAAGTATTGAAGGTGCCAATGAACACAGTGACCTCCATCATCCGTAAATGGAAGAAGTTTGGAACCACCAGGATTCTTCCTAGAGTGAAAAGGCCAAACTGAGCGATCGGTGGAGAAGGACCTTAGTCAGCGAGGTTACCACCAAGAACCCGATGGTCACTCTGACAGAGCTCCAGCATGTCTCTGTGGAAAGAGGAGAACCTTCCAGAAGAACAACCATCTCTGCAGCACTCCACCAATCAGGCCTGTATGGTAGAGTGGTCAAACGAAAGCCACTCGTCAGTAAAGGGCACATGACAGCCCACCTGGAGTTTGCCAAAAAGGTACCTGAAGGACTCTCAGAGAAATAAAATTCTCTGGTCTGATGAAACAAAGATTGAACTCTTTGGCCTAGATGGCAAGCGTCATGTCTGGAGGAAACCAGGCACTGCTCATCACCTTGCCAATACCATGCCAACAGTGAAGCATTGTGGTGGCAGCATCATGCTGTGAGGATGTTTTTCAGCGGCAGGTACTGTGAGACTAGTCAGGATCGAGAGAAAAATTAATGCAGCAATGTACAGAGACATCTTGATGAAAAGACTTGAGACTTGATGAAAACCTGTTCCAGAGCACTCTGTACTCGGGCGAAGGTTCATCTTTCAACAGGACAACGATCCTAAACACACAGCCAAGATAACAAAGATTAACTCTGTGAATGCCCTTAAGTGGCCCAGCCAGAGCCCAGACTTGAACCGATTGAGCATCTCTGGGGGGAATCTGAAAATGGCTGTGCACCGACACTCCTCATCCAACCTGATAGAGCTTGAGAGGTCCTGCAAAGAAGAATGGGAGAAACTGCCCAAAAATAGGTGTGCCAAGCTTGTAGCGTCATACTCTAAAAGACTTGAGGCTGTAATTGGTGGCAAAGGAGCTTCAACAAATTATTGAGCAAGGCATTTTATAATTAATTCTAATAAAAAGCCAGGTTTTCACTTCAATCTGCAGCCATATTTTTAAAATGGAAGAGTTTGGTCCTGAGTCCAAGAGTTTGGTCTAGAGAAGTCATGTCCCCATCAGAGTCCCCTCTTACATCATGCTATATTTTTTCCCCCACAAAAGTGGTTGCCCGTTAAGTAGGAGACTATGAAAATGAAGTTCAGTTCATGCATTAGCCCCATACAGTTAGCAGTATACAAGATTTTTTACCGTGTTTCCCCGAAAATAAGACGTACTCCGAAAATAAGCCGTAGCGGGATTTCGACGCAAGATCGAAATATAAGACATCCCCCCGAAAATAAGACGTAGCGATGGCGTGTCGAATCCCCGAAAATAAGACGTAGTGATGGCGTGTCGTATGCGTAGCGGCGCGGGCGGGAAAACAAGACGTGATAGGCATACTGTACTGGTGCAGAGCTCAGGAGCTGTAAAGAAGTCGTGCAACCCTTCTTATCTGCTCCACGGTATCTCTAAGTGACCGGAGAGGTGTCGGCAGCCCCATAAATACGGTAAGGTCGGCTCCCCCTGTCAGGTGAAAGTGAAAGTAAAAAGTCTCCTCAGTGAAGTGAGGAGAAGGACGCTCTGTACTCAGGGGAAGAAGTAAAGCTTCTCCCCAGCACTGACCAGCAACAGTCTCTCACCCCACACAAACACCAGGGGATAGGTGAATAAATGTAGATTGTTGTACCATACTTGCCGGTAAAAAAAATAAGACATCCCCCAAAAATAAGCCATAGTGTGATTTCTGGAGGAAAAATAAATATAAGACAGTGTCTTATTTTTGGGGAAACACGGTATATCAAAAAGGGCTGGCAACTCGGATGCTCTTGAATAAAAGTACTTTATTGGTTACATGGGTACAGGCTATACACGGCCACGTTTTGGCTAAGAAGCCTTCATTAAAGCTTTGATGAAGGCTCCTTAGCCGAAACGCATCAACGTATAGCCTGTACCCGTGTTCCCATATAACCAATAAAGTACTTTTTTGCCAGCCAGTTGCCAGCCCTTTTTGGTTCAAGTTTATGGGGCAAATTTATGGGGCCTGAACGTCCTGGCTAGAGCACCGGATCACAGTTCATGGACTTCTATATTGGCAGTGGAGCTGGGGTAACATTTTGTTTCTCTTAGGCCCCGTTCACACGACCGGTTTTCTCGGCAGAATCCAGCAAGAAACTCGATGGGAGACGTATTCTGCCGAGAAAACCGGTCGAGTGTACACTTTTCGCCGAAAAACCTGTCGGGAAACTCGTGCCAAATAGAGAGCATGTTCTCTATTTCCTCATTGGGCAATGGGAAAATTTGGCTCGATGAGTTTTCTGACAGCCGAACAAGGAACTCGACGAGCAAAACTATGTGTTTTGCCCGTCGAGTTTCTCGGTCGTGTGTACGGGGCCTGACACAAGATTTTTTGCTATGGTAAGCCTTTGCAGAACTGACAGCCCAGCCATCAGTCATATTAATATGTACACCCGAGTTAAAATTCATTGGCCAACTTTTGGAAAGATGAAAATAAATACTAACTCATTAACAGAGTCACTCAGGCTTCTAAACAGGCTCTTGCCCCAGGCAACTGATTAGACTTCATGGCTGCAATCTGTATCTTGACAATAAAAAGAGTCAACGGAATATGAGATCTATGGCTGCGAAAACAGCGAGACAAACACCAGAATCGAAGCGATTAGTCATTCATTTGAAGCCTCTCTGGCCTTAGGCGGCTGGCTAGATGTTTTAACTGTATATTGGCATTTCATAACGTCTGTGCCGTTGAATGAAGTGACACAAAAACCAACCAGGGGCCATGGAAACCGCTCATCAAAAAAACAGAATTTTATTAGCTGAGAAGGGGCACTCATCCCTCCGATTCCCCCCTCCCCGTATCCAGGCCCTAGGCACATGACTAGTGCTCTTTGCTGTAATCTGAATCTTGACATTTCGCAATTTAGATGCATTTTGGTAAAATTGCAACTGAGACAATTGCAGGGCTGTGGGCACAGATCGACAAAGATCAGCCTGGTATCCATGCAGGAAAATACATTTTCTTCCTCTGTAGTCCTTTAAAGCCATTGGCAGTCAACTTAGATTTGGGACTTATGCCAACTTGTTCTGTATCTTATGCCAAGTCTATCATTGTGGAGTCTGACGAAAAATTAGATCACTTATGGTACAGCGCTCTCAACAAGGTTGGGAAGTGAGTTGATGAAAAAGGAGCACAAGGGGAGCGCAAGTTGTTCCCCATGCGTTGGGTCTGTAGCCCCAATGCCGTTGCTGCAGCAGCATGCAGTTCAGTGCGGCATACTTTTGGGAAATAGTCAGAAACATTCTTTCTACGTTTCTTGCGAGTAGGGCAGTCCATATAAATTGGTGGGCTGCCCTAAGCGCTATGCGTAGGAACGAGCAAAAAACACACAGAGACGTGCAGGCACTAGTAGGTAGATTCAGAAAGAGTTAGGCCGGCTTATCTACAGATAAGCCGACCTAACTCTGAATCTGCACCGACCTATGTTTAAGTGTATTCTCTAACAGAGATACACTTAAACATATCTAAGATACGACGGCTTGCGCCGTCCTATCTTAGATTGCAATGTTGATGATGGCCGCTAGATGGCGCTTCCATTGCGGCCGGCGTAGATTATGTAAATGAGGGGATACGCTGATTCACGAACGCCAGGCCGACGCAGTCGAATTACGTTGTTTCCATAAGAGATAGGCCGCCTAAAGTTAGAGCTATGCTCTAGTGGAATAGTAATGTTAAGTATGGCCGCCGTTCCCGCCGCGAAATTCGAAATTTTTACGTCGTTTGCGTAAGTCGTCCGCGAATCGGGATTTAGGTCGTTTACGTCCACGTCTAAATCAATAGGCCCATACGGCGTACTTAGCCGCAATGCGCACTGGGAAATGTAGTCGGCCGGCGCATGCGCAGTGTAAAAAAACATCAAAAACGTGAGGTCAAGCCTCATTACCATGATACACGCCACCCTCCAAGTCATTTGAATTAGGCGCCCTTACGCCCGCTCGTTTGAGGCTACGCCGCCGTAGATTAGCAGGTAAGTAGATTGAAAATCACTACTAGCCTAGTTAATTTACGGCGGTGTAGCCTAAACAGGCTAGGTTACGCCGCCCTAAAGATAATCCAATCTCTCTGAATCTACCTACAGGTCTCACCTGTAGGTGTGAATATTTTGCTTTCAATGGGTCCTTCCTCCCTCATCAACATGATAATTATTTTTTTAAATAAACCCTTTCTATCTTTAAACCCAATGATGTCATCACTGGATCTCTGTGCTTCTCTATTGCAGAAGGCAGGTCCTGGCTGGTGGGAGGGGCTGGCAGGGTTCTGTACATCCAACCTGCCTTAGAGCACGGAGCAGCATAGTGGGGAAGGCAATAAACACAGAGTCCAAGTTAGATAATGGCAATATATTGTAGAAAAGTCAAAACACAAATCAACTAGGCCCTGCGGGTAGGCATGACTGCCCGGAGCCACTTACAAGTTGTAACAGCGGTCTGTCGGCTAGAAAGATGCTGACAGCATCTGCAACAAGGAGCAGAATGTGGCCTGGCTAGTCCACACCCAAATGGGAGGCTTCCCGAAGCGAGGTGGACATAGTCCCTGCTCCTCCGGAAACCCTTCCCTATCGCTAAGCACTGTCCCTGGCAGGTGGGAAACATGTCCCTACACTAGTCACTCGCATAAAGTGCACCAAATCCAGGAGCCAGAGGCTTAAAAAGACTCTGCCTGACTCAAGATGGCCACTGGAGTCACGTGGGGTGCCAGCATCCAATGAGACAGCTGTCTTCTTATGACCAAGTTCTTCAAAACTTTGTTTCCCTTCTGCATTGCAGCTTCGGTCAAGCCCCACCTGCATATATCACGCTCAGAGACAATGGACAGTCATTTGTTTTGTTTTTGTTTATTTGGGGGGATATAACTTGCTTGGGGAAAGGGGATATGGGATGCCCATAGAATAGATCACTTTGCCATCATGGTTACAGAATTGGTTAAATGAATTGAGCTTTTGAAGAATTGATAGACTCTAATATTCACAGTCACTTCCCCTGCATAAACTCCTGCAGACCATTGCTCCTCCTCTGCCTCAACTCCTGCAGACTGTTACTCCTGCAGACTCCTCTACCCCTGCACAAAACTTTACTGTGAACTAGAAGTCTTTCCGCCTATTCATCTTCATCGTTACACCAAGGATTACTCTGAATAGTCCCAGATGCTTGCTGACTTGCTGAACTGTTAATAGGCCAGGGGCCTGCAGTACCCCTTCTTGCGGCCTAATAGTTTAGCAGCGTGACTTTGTCGGTGGACTACTGATCCCAGCTAGCCCGACTTGCAAATCCCGTGCCCACAGGCCATATCGATTTGACACAAAACCCCACAGTCTCTCCTCTGGCCTCGCACCTAGCTCCCCTGGCTTGCCTCCTCCAGATATCCACTGTGCCTCACTCACTGACCTTCTCCATCCTGAGTCCATGGTGAAGAACCTAACAGGACATGCGTTCCAATCACTTCTCCAGCGCCTCTGTTAAAGTAAATTAGTTAAGTAAAGTAACTTGTTACCCACTTAACTAATAGTGCCAATGTGCAGGTCCTATGTTATTTCTGGGGATATCTTTAATAAAATGTACCTTGGTGCCATTGTCCAGGAGCCCCAACTGCTATACAGAGGGCATGGAAAGCCTTGCCCCCAAAATACAAGAATCCAGTCTAGGAACCTTGGTGATAGACCAGGGGTCTCAAAACTTTTTGAAAAAAGGGCCAGTTTATTGTCCTTTAGACTTTAGGAGGGCCGCATTGTGGCCAGCAGAGGCAAAAAAGTCGGCATCATTGAGAAAAAATATGGCCTCAAGATTGGCGGTCAATAGGAGGGGTAGTGCCCCTATTTAATAGGAGGAATAGTATCCCATCATTGGTATCAGTGGAAGAAAGAGTGCCCCATTGTTGCTGTCAGTTGGAGGCATGGTGCCTCATATCAGTGGAAAGAATAGTGCCCCAAGGGCCGGATAGAAGCTAGCAAAGGGCCACATCTGGCCCTCGGGCCGCAGTTTGGAGACCCCTGTGATAGACAGTTGAATGATAGGTGGGGCTTTGACATTGAAGCTCGAGATCCTACCGGGTAAATGACCACACTAGCCAGGATCTTGTACAAATTGGCCCAGTATCTATGTGTAGGAATTTGTGTCCCAAGCGTGTCGAGATCCTACGGGGTAAATGACCGCACTAGCCAGGATCTTGTCCAAATTGGCCCAGTATTTATGTGTACGAATTTGTGTCCCAAGCGTGTCGAGATCCTACGGGGTAAATGACCGCACTAGCCAGGATCTTGTCCGAATTGGCCCAGTATATTTGTGTACGAATTTGTGTCCCAAGCGTGTCGAGATCCTACGGGGTAAATGACCGCACTAGCCAGGATCTTGTCCAAATTGACCCAGGATATATGTGTACGAATTTGTGTCCCAAGCGTGTCGAGATCCTACGGGGTAAATGACCGCACTAGCCAGGATCTTGTCCAAATTGGCCCAGTATATTTGTGTACGAATTTGTGTCCCAAGCGTGTCGAGATCCTACGGGGTAAATGACCGCACTAGCCAGGCAAACACTGGCTGCAAAAAGCACCATGAGGTGATTCAGTTTGCATTTGCAGTGCTATACAAGTTACTCATTCATTCAAGTCAGGCTGAACTTCAGGTATACTTTATTACCCTTAAGAGGGGGCCATTCAGGGGTTTATCAAATATACATTATGAGAACGTGTGGACACCTGACCATCACACCCATATGAGCTTACTGGACACCCCTTTCCAAAACCACAGGCATTAATATGAAGTTGCCCCCTCCTTGCAACTAAAACAGCCATCAACCCTCTCGAACTCGAGAGATTTCCCGTTACGTCCTCTCATGTAAATACAACAAAGTGAGAGGAAATCTCTCCGAAGAGAAGTTTTTCCACTCTAAAGCTGGCCAGGGATGGACTGGCCATTGGGACTACAGGGAGTTTCCCGGTGGGCCGATGGCTCAGAGGGCCGTCTTCAGTGACAGCAGACCGCCGCCCCCCTCCGCTCCTCTGTCTCTCCCTTCCCGCAGCGCTCACCTCCTCTCCCCTCCCACAGCGCTCACCTGGGGGGAACAGAGAAGCAGGGGAGGACCAGAGGAGCAGGGGGGACGACAGAGCAGCATGGGGGAGAGGACAGACAGCTGATTTAACAGCTATGGCCTGGGAGTTTCTCACTTCTGCCTAATCTTGTCCCATAAGGGGGGCACCGAACTGATTCTATGCCCCGGGTGAAATAATGTCTAGCTTTCCCAATGGTACTGCCTATAAAAGTACCAGTACCAGCCGTTCTACTCTAATAAAGTAGAACGGCTAGTGGCTAGTGAAGGGGAAGAGGGGGCTTGGGTGGCCGGGGGGGGGGGGGGGGGGTTGCGGGAGTTGTCCGGCCACCATGGGAGAGACCTGTCAAAGTGGGCCAGTCTGGATGAAGTCCAGGGCCAAATTTTTGTCCCAGTACACATTTTCGGCCGGGTGGGCACTTCCTCCTTCTGAGTGGACGTTCAGTAACGTCCCTCAGAAGGAGGGGGATTGCGCACATGCCCGCGCAGCAGCGCAATCCTGATGCGCTCGTGTCACCCGGACGCAGCGCATCTCCGATCGGCAGGAGGGATCTGTGATTGGCCATCCTGATCACATGCAGGCTGTGTATAATCACATCCGTCATGTGATGTAAATAGAGAGCCGGTTGCTAGGCGATCGGCTCCCCTTTTCTCACACAGAAGATGTCGGTGAGGAGAGCGGATCTCTGCAGCTGGCTGGTGATCAGTGAGTATGAGCTGTTTTTTACAACTTTTTACACACTGATCACCAGCCTAGTGTCCCCACACAGTGTAAACACACAAAGTCCCCAAAATATGTCCCCACACACTAAAAACACCTGTCCCTAACATATGTAACAGTAAAATCACATGTCCCAATGATCATCTGCACACATATGTCCGTGATCACCTGCGCACATCTGTACTTGATCATCTGCGTACGTCTGTCTGTGATCACACAAACCAATTATTATACACTTAAAGCGGAGTTCCAACCACAATTAGAATTTTTTAAATGTATGTCCTTTCATCCTGCGTTTTTATAATATAAATCCGGTCACATACTATTTTACAATCCTCCGCCTATCCGCATAGATATTCAAAAAAGATAGATTATAAAACTATGTCCACACCGTTGTCATTTTGCTTGTGGGCATTGTGAAGCCCACAAGCACTTACTTCCTGGAAGTCTTGGATGGGGAGTGATAATTGGACAGCGCACTGCATCCTGGGAAATGATGACACACATTTCCCAGGAGCATTAGAGGGAGATGATGTCAGAATCCTAGGTGGTTTCAAAGGCAGATTTCGTGGGACCGCATAGCAACAGGCATTTCCAGATGAGTAAAAAAAATAATTTTTTTTTTTTTCTTTTTTAGTCGTAAGCTACAGTTTAAAGCAAAATTGTTTTTTTGATGGAACCTCCACTTTAACAGGATTTTTTTTTTACCAAAGACATGTAGCAGAATACATTTTGGCTTAAATTTATGACAAATTCGATTTTATTTAATATCTTTTAAAATAGAAGAAAAAAAATATAGTTTTTTTTTCTTCAAATTTCCGCTCTTTTTCCGCTTATATCGCAAAAAAAATAAAAAAACTGAGTCATGAATAAATACCACCAAAAGAAAGCTCTATTTGTGTGAACAAAATGATAAAAATGTAATTTGGGTACAGGGTAGCATGACCGCGCAATTGTCATTGAAATTGCGAGAGCGCTGAAAGCTGAAAATTGGTCTGGGAAGAAAGGCGGCAAAAGTGCCCAGTATTGAAGTGGTTAAAAAAAAAAAAAAAAGACCCATCTATGCCCAGCATTAGACAGTTGTCACAGAAATGGGCGACCGATTGTGGCCCTATTCCAGTTCCAATGCTATCAGAACTGAACCAGTGGAATCCCTATTATTTGCTACGTAATTGAGATCCTTAAAGCGGAGGTTCACCCAAATAACATCTATATCAGACCAACTTCTTTATACTTCTAAGGCCCCATACACACGAGAGGATTTATCCGCAGATACGGTCCAGCGGACCGTTTCCACGGATAAATCCTCTCAAAGATATCCGCTGATTTCGATGCGATGGCGTGTACACACCATCCCATTGAAATCCGCGCGGAAATCCTCTGCCGATGACGTGTCGCGCCGTCGCCGCGATTATGACGCGGCGACGGGCGCGACGCTGTCATATAAGGAATTCCACGCATGCGTCAAATCATTACGACGCGTGCGGGGAATCCCTTCGGACGGATGGATCCGGTGAGTCTGTACAGACGAGCGGATCCATCCGTTGGAATGGATTCCAGCAGATGGATATGTTGTGCAGCACAACAAATATTCGATCTGCTGGAATCCATCCCAGAGGAGATTTCTCCGCGGAAACAGATCCGCTGGCGTGTACACACCATAGGATCTATCCGCAGAAACCCATTTGCTGGGATTTATCTGCGGATGGATTCTATCGTGTGTACGGGGCCTAACATGTACAGTCCGCATTTTTTTTCTTTTTTTTTTTACGCTGTACATACCGTATAATCTATATTTGCAATCCGGCTTCCAGGTACTTTTCCCCGCGGGAGTTGGTGTTTCTATGCTGAGGAGGAATGTCCTCTGGGAGGTCGCCCAGATGATTGACGTCCTTTCAGAAAATGTTTTCCCCCGGCGGATAAGGCCCCGCCCCCTGTATTGCGTAGGCGCGTCACGAGTCACAGCGTTTCCGAAAGAAGCCGAACAGAAGAAGCTCTATACGGCGCCTGTGCAGTCAGCTCTACACGGCTCCTAGTCGGTGCGCAATCGCCGTATAGAGCCGACTCGCAGCTCTGCATGTTTGGCTTCTTTCAGAAACGCCGTGACTCGTTACGCGCCTACGCAATACGGGGGGCGGGGCCTTATCCGCCCCCCGTCAATCATCTGGGGGACCTCCCAGAGGACATTCCCCCTCAGCATAGAAATGCCTACTCCCGCGGGGAGAAGTACCTGGAAGCCGGATTGCAAATATAGATTATACGGTATGTATAGCGTAAAAAAAAAAAAAAATGCGGACTGTACATGTTAGAAGTATAAAGAAGTTGGTCTGATATAGATGTTATTTGGGTGAACCTCCGCTTTAACCCCTTAAGGACCGCCTCCTGCACATTTACGTCGGCAGAATGGCACGGCTGGGCACATGTACGTACAGGTACGTCCTGTACTAGCACCCAGCCGTGGGTCGTGGGCGAGCGCCCGCGACCCGATCCGAAGCTCCGGGACCCGATCGCCGCTGGAGTCCCGCGATCGGCCCCCGGAGCTGAAGAACGGGGAGAGCAGTATGTAAACACGGCTTCCCCGTTCTTCACTGTGGCGGTGTCATCGATCGCGTGATCCCTTTTATAGGGGGACACAATCGATGACGTCACACCTACAGCCACACCCCCCTACAGTTGTAAACACACTTCAGGTCACACATAACCCCATCAGCGCCCCCTTGTGGTTAACTCCCAAATTGCAATTGTAATTTTCACAGTAAACAATGCAATTTAAATGCATTTTTTGCTGTGAAAATGACAATGGTCCCAAAAATGTGTCAAAATTGTCCCAAGTGTCCGCCATAATGTCGCAGTCACGAAAAAAATCGCTGATCGCCGCCATTAGTAGTAAAAAAAATAATTATTAATAAAAAAGCAATAAAACTATCCCCTATTTTGTAAACGCTATAAATTTTGCACAAACCAACCGATAAACGTTTATTGCGATTTTTTTTACCAAAAATAAGTAGAAGAATATGTATCGGCCTAAACTGAGGAAAACATTTTTTTTTATATATTTTAGGGGGATATTTATTATAGCAAAAAGTAAAAAATATTTTTTTTTTTTTCAAAATTGTCGCTCTATTTTTGTTTATAGCGCAAAAAATAAAAACCGCAGAGGTGATCAAATACCACCAAAAGAAAGCTCTATTTGTGAGGGAAAAAGGACGCCAATTTTGTTTGGAAGCCACGTCGCACGACCGCGCAATTGTCAGTTAAAGCGACGCAGTGGCGAATCGCAAAAAGGGGCAAGGTTCTTTAGCTGCATTTTGGTTCGGGTCTTAAGTGGTTAACTTCTACAATTATAATATGTATATCCTAAAGGATCGTTCTGATAGGCCTCAATTGTAAAATAATAAGAAATATATTGGTTTATAACAAGTAAAAGAAAAAATACAATACAGTACAAAGCTACCAAACACCTAACCACCTGAGGAACAAATAGTTCAATCAAAAGTATAATAAATATACTGAATTTAAATAAAAAGCAGACTTATAAAAAAAAACTCCACTCTAAGTACGTGTCAAGTACAAGGTAGATATAAAAATTAAAAAAAATGTGGCCATAAATCACACTACACCTCCAATGCATATCTGTGGAAAATCTTCATCCACATTATAAACGCCATGGATAAGTGATCATCAAAAGAATCTTGGTCACCCACTGGAAGTATTTATCCAGAGACACTGGCCAGGATTCCTGTTCATGTGCAATTCGTTTCGTTACAAAATGAATTTACATTTTTTAATATGGATGTAAACATATTGCAATAAATACAGTAAAGTATAAAAGTGAAATACAATGATGATTCTTTCTTAGGCTGCTGAATAGAATATATTACAATAGAAAATAAAAGAATAGAAATAAATAAAAAATAATAACACAGAATAGACTAGAATAGAAAATAAAAGAATGGACTAGACTAAAAAAGAATAAAAAACAATAGAATAGAAACAAAAATAGTAGAAAAAGGATAAAACAGAAAAAAAAAAAAAAAAAAATAGAAAATAAAAGAATAGAAAAAATAGAAAAAAATTGAATAAAATAAAAAGTAAAAAAATGTAATAGAAAATAAAAGAATAGAATAAAATAGAATAGAACAGATTAAAACAGAATATACTAGAACAGAAAATAAAGGCATAGGATAGAAAAGAATAGAATATAAAAGGAACAAAAATGGAATAGAGGAGAATAGAATAGAAAAATTTAATTGATTAGACTAGAATAAAATAGAACAAATATTCCGCAAATTAAATTTGGAATATATTCAAATTTTTGGATAAATTAGAATTCCAAATAAATTTGAATTTCAAACCGATTTAAAAAAAAATAAACAATGTAGAAGATGGTGACATCGATTTTCTATTTACCTTGCGGAATAGTGAGGTAAGGCGCTCTCGGGTATTGTAGTAGGGCGAGTTGACCCAAATCATACGGACGAGGGTGAGGAGACGAGGGAATTTTTCAGGAATGTTTTTGAGTTTCAGGGACATCAGCTCTTCAAACGGTTCTCGCAGTATGGATAAAAAGCTGAGGTTGGACTGAGCCTGGACAGACCCGTCCTACAAGAGACGAAACACATTGGGATCATTTAGTGAGGCAAAGAGGAAATATGATAATTTAACGTGAACTTGATCTGGCCTATCAATGCTCTAGGACAGGGGTAGGCAAATGTGGACACCCCCCCCCCCCCCAACCAAGCTATTACGGAAAAACAAGTCCCATGGACTGGAGTGCCAAAGTTTGGCTACCTATGCTCTAAGGCAGTGGTTCTCAACCCGGTCCTCAAGTATCCCCAACAGGCCATGTTTTGGGAATTTCTCTTAGATAAATTAGCTGTCCAAAGTACCAAGCCATTGACTCGGATTTTAAGCACCTGTGCAAGAAAAAGGAAAACCTGCAAACATGGCCTGTTGGGGGTACTTGAGGACAGGGTTGAGAACCACTGCTCTAAGGTCTCAAAAGTGAAGTGCCTGCAAGTACAGTGGAACCTTGGATTACGAGGATAATCCGTTCCAGGAGAACGCTCGTAATCCAAAGCACTCGCATATCAAAGCGAGTTTCCCCATTGAAGTCAATGGAAACAAAAATAATTCATTCCGCATTGACTTCAATGGCATGCAATACCGCATGCGGCCAGCGGCGGGGGCCCCAGAGAGCATCGGAGGCACTCAGAAAGGGCAGAGGACACCTCGGCTGAACTCGGGAACAGAGTATTTCTGCGGTTTTCCAAGCATTTCCGAGCGGTTCCGAACGGCGCCGTTTGGCTCTGCTCGGCTCCGGCTCTCCCCGCCCTCAGGCCAAACACGGTATTGCACACCGCTGTGGCTTGAATCACGCTAGTTTTGCAAAACAACACTCGCAAACCGAGTCAGGTTTTTTTTAAATACAGTACAGTGCTCGTATTGTGAAATGCTCGTTAACCGCGTTACTCGCAATCGGAGGCTCCTCTGTACCTGTGTTAGTCGTAAAATCGATCCCGGGCGAACCCCCAAGCATCCAAAACCCTGGGGGTACATTGGGCCTTAAAGAGGTTGTAAAGGTACAATTTTTTTTTCCTAAATGGCTTCCTTTACCTTAGTGCAGTCCTCCTTTACTTACCTCATCCTTCCATTTTGCTTTTAAATGTCCTTATTTCTTCTGAGAAATCCTCACTTCCTGTTCTTCTGTCTGTAACTCCACACAGTAATGCAAGGCTTTCTCCCTGGTGTGGAATGTCGTGCTCGCCCCCTCCCTTGGACTACAGGAGAGTCAGGACGCCCACTAACACACAGCTCCTTTCTCTATCTGCAACGTAGAGAGCGTCCTGACTCTCCTGTAGTCCAAGGGAGGGGGCGAGCACGACACTCCTTTCTAAACTACTGCCATAGTGCTGATTTATTAGGATATAGATGCCTCCTGCATGTATCCTTACCTGTCAAATGTCTCCTGTCTGTCTGTTTTGAGTGGATCTGTTGTCTGGAGCTCTGTGGGTGGAGTCGTGATGTCAGTAGACTCCCCACCCACCTCTACACTCCCCTTGTCAACATGCATTTTCTCCTGTGTATTTCTTACACTGAACTTCAGGTATGATCACCAACATCCAGTCAAAACCCAGAAAAGTCACCACATGACTTCAGCATCCCCAATCATGCTGAGGTGTGGAGCAGCCAATCCTGGGAGAGCCAGAGAAGAAAGGAGGAGGGGATCTGAAGTACACTTAATGTCTCTCTCAGACTTGTACATGAAATGTGAACAGTAAATCACCTGTCACTCACAGCAAGGGGGAAGAACTGACTCCTAATTTCTCTGTCTGTCAGTTTCTATCTCACTGAAAAAAGATAAGAGGATTGCTCAGAGCTGGAATAACTATCTGTGGCAAGACTGGGCACAGATGACATGAAATCCTATACTTTACAAGGTGCAAGCCTTAATTAAAAACATTTTTTTCGGGTTTACATCCACTTAAAGCCTGATCATGGTCCAGGTTTTCTTTAACGCGGTGTAAACGTTCCTCTTGGGATGGATACTAAAGAATAACAGAAGGGCTGAACGGCTAAAGCCCTGTACACACAATCGGTTTGTCTGATGAAAACAGACCGATGGACTGTTTTCATCGGGCAAACCGATCGTGTGTGGGCCCCATCGGTTTGTTTTCCAGTGAAAAAAAATAGAACATGTTTTAAATTTTTCCTATGGATAAAAAAAACGATAGAAAAATCCGATCGTCTGTGTGGAAGTCCATTCCACGCATGCTCAGAATCAAGTCGAGGCATGCTCGGAAGCATTGAACTTCATTTTTTTCAGCACGTCGTAGTGTTTTACGTCACCGCGTTTGGACACGGTCGGATATTTGACTGATGGTGTGTAGGCAAGACTGATGAAAGTCAGCTTCATCCGATATCCGACAAAAAAATCCATCGGATTAGATTCCGTCAGATATCCGATCATGTGTACGAGGCTCCTGAAAATAATGCCAATTCAGGTGTTTCTGTAATGGTCACGTGGAACCAAATACATTCTTTCACATGACCTTTGCTGGAGAGGGGGTTCTACCAATCAACAGACTTGTAGACAAAAAAACAGACTGTTACTCTAGATCTTGAATCCAGAGTCAGTGGTTTGCTCTCACCTGGATCTGCTTGGATAGTTTCCGGAAAGGTCCCACATAGGATGACTTTGCCATCTCCAGGATGTGCTGGATGTGTTTCACTCCCGGCTTATCCAGCTGCTTGCCGATTCCAGAGAGGTCAGTGCATCGTTCTCTCCAAAATTCAATCTCCTCTAGAGGACCTGAGCTCTCACCTATCTCCACTGCTTCCTGGGCGCTCAGAACCTCTTTGATCTGGCGGGTCCAGTGCACCATGGCAGCTATGAGATGGCAAACAAATTGACTTAAATAGCTTCTCCAGGAAGGAACAACCAACCAATTACATATCTACAGTGCCTTGAAAAAGTATTCATACCCCTTGACATTTTCCACATTTTCTCATGTTACAACCAAAAACATAAATGTCTTTTATTGGGATTGTATGTGATAAACCAACACAAAGTGGCACATGATTGTGAAGCGGAAGGAAAATGATAAATGGTTTTCAAAATGTTTACAAATAAATATGTGAAAAGTGTGGGGGGGTGCATTTGTATTCAGCCCCCTTTACTCTGATAACCCTAACTAAAATCTAGTGGAACCAATTGCCTTCAGAAGCCACCTAATTAGTAAATAGAGTCTACCTGTGTGTAATGTAATCTCAGTATAAATACAGCTGTTCTGTGAAGCCCTGAGAGGAGTGTTAGAGAACCTTAGTAAACAAACAGCATCATGAAGGCCAAGGAACACACCAGACAGGTCAGGGATAAAGTTGTGGGGAAAATTTGAAGATGTATTGTCATAATGGCACCCAGTCTTAGTACTTCCGCAGCCCGCTCTAAATAGAGCTGACTGGGGCAGTCTGAGGCTGGTTGAATCTCGTCTGGTAGTAGAAAATGTCTTGAGGTTGGAATGTGATGTTTGCGGCGTGGGCATATGTCCGCCAGCGAGGGGCCCTCTGTGCATTTAGCACAGACGATCGTTGAGGAGTGGGTGCGCTCACTCCGCGGGCACACGAGTGGTTATGGACAGATGTGCGTTCTTATCTGGGTCTTGTCTGATCAGCATGGCTTGGGATTCGTAGCGTACGCCTGTAGATAGCCAATGTTAAGTATGGACGTCAGGACAGCGTAAATTTTTCTGTTGTTTACGTCGTTTGCGTAAGTCGTACGCGAATAGGGCTGTGCGTAAGTTACGTTCACGTCGAAAGCATTGACTATTTGCGACATGATTTCGAGCATGCGCACTGGGATACGTTCACGAACGGCGCATGCCGTTCGTTAGGAGCGTCAATTACAGGGGGTCAAGGCTCATTATAATACAACACGCCCACTGCCTGGACAATTTGAATTAGACGGGCTTACGCCGGCCCATTTACACTACGCCGCCGTAACTTAGGGCGCAAGTTCGTTGTGAATACGGTACCTGCCTCACTAAGTTACGGCGGCGAAGTGTATCTGAGATACGCTACACCCGCCTAAAGATAGGCTATTCTATCTGAATCTGGCCCTTTGTTTTTACAGAAGGGTAATGAGAAACTGGAAAATGGGAAAAGATGTCTACAACTCCACCTGCTGACTGAAAATGAGAATGCATAATATTAATATGAAATATTACATATTTACCTGAAAAAGAAAAATAATCCTTTTCAAATGTTTTTTCTGAATAATAAAAATATATGCAAGCCCACTATTCATTCCCTATAATTACAAATGACAGATATACTCACTCTCCAGCCTCTGCACCATCTCTTTGTCCTTGATGGCGGTTTCAGCTTCTACATTCAGGGCCTCAATGGGGATGTAAAGGGCAGTGTGGCCCTGTAACTTGTACCTGGTGTCTGGAGTAGAAGAGATTATAGGTTAGGATGATTGGGGTACCGGGGATTGATCATTTTATTTTGGTTACAGTTTGGTTAAAAGAGTCAACCAATGGCTTTGCTTCCCACCTAAGATCCTCCGTCTCTAACAGAGATATTCCCACACTCATCTTTTTGGCGTCTACAAAAAAATAAAATAAAACCCAACTCCACCCTGCCCCATGGATCCCCATCCCACATTTATTTTTATACTTATCTTTTCTGATATATTCTGTCTGATCATGTGAGGTGTAGGGCAGTAATGGCCCGTCCACTAGGGGTGCACGGGCACCGCCCCCTATGCATGCGACCAGCCCCCTGATCTACATACAGGGTGCCGGACTATGGATTGCTATGGAGGGAGTTTTTTTTTGAAGAACGTGATTAGAGCCAGAGACTCTAATAGGTTTAAAAAAAGGGTGGGCTCAGGGCAGTGCCGATCCTGACCTCCCTGGGGCCCTAAGCAAAATTGCATGTCACATCAAAGTTGAGAAGGGGGCGCTGTCGACAGTGACATGTCGCATTAAAGATTAAAGTTGAGAAGCGGAGGGAGGGGGTGTTCTGCTGTCGGAAATTACATCTTACATTAAAGTGAGAATCGGGGGGGTGCTGACTTCTTGCCTCTTCTCCCATGCAGCCAGCGAGTTGAGAGGTGGTGTGAGGGGTGACTTCTCACAAGGTGGGGCCTCTAGTAATTTGGGGGGCCCTAAGCGGCTTGCATAGTGAGCCTATAGGGCGGATCGGCCCTGACTCAGGGCGCAGAGCACTGTGCTCGATCCCACCCAGTTGTGTGACGATAGCGAATAAATATTCGCTATATTCACACTAAATTTCCTCCCCGTCAATCAGGAGGCGCGTCGTGAGAACTGTTTCCTGATTTGTCAAAATGTCAGGCGATCCTATTGGACGCCTAGCGCTTAGGAGGAAGAGCGTGGATACGCATGGCGAACGCCATGGAGGAAGCCACTAGAGGAGCGGGCACTGGAGCCGCTGCCCTCACTCCGCCACCTAGATGGGGTAAGTGCCATCCACCGGGTGGGGGGGGGGGTAGTGCCGTGAAGTGCCTCCAGCCGTCCATGGGGGGGGGGGGAGTGGTTGTTAGCCGCCCCCCAAATAAAAAAACACCAGCCGCCACTGGTGTTGGGTTCTCTTTTTCTTGCGCACTGGGTGGTCCTCAATGTCACTGACATAATGGTGTGAGTTCCATTTTCTGCATTAATATTATATGTGAATACAGAGTCCCATGGTGATGATCCTTTCAGGGGGGGGGGGGGGGGCCCATGACACCCTGCACTCATTGGAAGTGGTCTCCAAACCTGATTCCAAATCCAGTAGGAAGAGTGAGAACACAATAATGTGTACACTTGGGGATGCTCAGAGGTTGTTTGTACAAAACTTTACCAAATCTGGCAAACACTGAAATACATATTTTTAGTGGAAATTCTCTTTATAGGGTTGGTCACTTATAGCCGGATTCATAGAGAGTTACGCGGCGTAACTCTGAATCTACGCCGGCGTTAATTTAAGCGTATTCTGGAAACCAGATAGGCTAAGATACGAGCGGCGTAAGTCTCCTACGCCATCGTATCTTAAAGTGTAATTTTTAGGCTGGCCGCTAGGTGGCGCTTCCGTTGAGTTTGGCGTCGAATATGTAAATTACTAGATACGCCGATTCATGAACGTCCGTGCGCCCGTCGCAGCAAAGATACACCGTTTCCGTAAGAGATACGCCGCGTAAAGATAAAGATGCCCCCTAGGAGGCGTAGTCAATGTTAAGTATGGCCGTCGTTCCTGGGTCGATATTTGAAAATGTTACGTCGTTTGCGTAAGTCGTCCGTGAATGGGGCTGGACGTAATTTACGTTCACGTCGAAACCAATACGTCCTTGCGGCGTACTTTGGAGCAATACACACTGGGATATGTACACGGACGGCGCATGCGCCGTTCGTAAATAACGTCAATAACGTCGGGTCACGAGTAATTTACATAAAACACGCCCCCCCCATTCTCATTTGAATTAGGCGCACTTACGCCGGCCCCATTTACGCTACACCGCCGTAAGTTAGGAGGCAAGTGCTTTGTGAATACAGTACTTGCCTCTCTGACTTAAGGCGGCGTAGCGTAAATACGGTACGCTGTGCCGTCTTAACGATACGTGCCCCTACCTGAATCCGGCTATTATTATTTATTTTTTTAACCTAAAAAGATTTTTTTCACATAAATTCTACTGGTTAAAACCATAAATAGTTACATAGCATAGATCATAGATCATCTCTCATATTGTGATTTTCAACCAATGCATTTCCTGCAACAAAGTCCACCTTTTCTTGGATACATATGCAGTTCAACAAAGAATAAATTAATTAGCATTTAGCACCTCTTTCACCAATTGTGTCAAAAATCAACAACTTTATGTCCCTGTTTAGAGAAAAGGGGTCCACAAGACAGATTGGTCAACCAAAAGGATCAGACTACTTGTTGCCAGTCATGAAATACCTCTACCTTGGTCATCCTACTGGACACTGAAGGTCAGCGGGAAAAGCTTGGACCAGCCATTCTCAACCAGGGTTCGGTGGAACTCTAGAGATTGTTAGTGGTTCCTCCAGCTGTGGCTGAGTGACCTCTAGACAGATTGGTGTGCCAAATAAACGTTCTACCTGTTGCAGAGGCATTGCTAGGGGGTGCGCCCTATACCACCCCAGCCTGCCCTGTACCCCCCCAAACAGCCCTGTACCACCCCAGCCTCCCCTGTACCACCCAGCCTGCCCTGTACCACCCAGCCTGCCCTGTGCCACCACAGCCTGCCCTGTACCACCCCAGCCTGCCCTGTACCACCCCAAACTTTCCCATGCCACCCCAACTTGCCCTGTGCCACCCTAACTTGCCCTGTACCACCCCAATCTGCCCTATGCCACCATAACTTGTCCTATACCACCCCAACCTGCCCAATGCCACTCTAACTTGCCCTGTACCACCCCAACCTTTCCCATGCCATCCCAACTTGCCCTATGCCACCCTAACTTGCACTATACCACCCCAACCTGCCCTATGCAACCCTAACTTGCCCTATACCACCCCAAACTACCCTATACCACCTTAACTTGTCCTATACCACCCCACTACACCAACCTGCCACTACACCACTCTATACTACCCTAACCTGCCACTATACTGCCCTATACTATAATGTAACGGCTACCCACTGGTAGTGAGGGGTATCGGCCGTTGGAGACGTCCTTTTCCCTGGCAAGCTGCGATATGCAGGTACCGCCGGTATATCCCATCGAAAGCCCTTCCAAGAAACGAGACGTGCTACGTTTGAAGGGTCAAGTAGACTGACTCTATTTGGCATATTTCACCTGCTTATATCTGGTTACAACTGTTACAAGAACAATGACAGTTTCCGCCCTCCCCTTTTCCCAGTAGGGGGCTTCAACACAGACCCCCTGAAACAATGACATCTCCTTGAATTAATCACTTGGCCAGTTTCTAGACTCTTCGGCACCTCACCCCACTTAACATTTAAGGCCAGGCACATAGAATTCAATTAACCTTTAAAACAATTATCACTCACACATAATCCCCATCAGCATACACCTCACAGGGGGGCTGTTTACCTGCACACAAAAGAGGGTTCATTAGCATTCCAGCAATGAAAGAGACTTGTCCAGTTAACCCTTTGAGCTCAGAATACAATGTGGTACCTTCACTTGTGACAAGCCATGCAGTTCCTTGTAGTCCCCCTGCACGAAGATTATAACTGTCTCGGCAGCATGCCTGTGTCCGTTACACTACTCCCCCTTTGTGGAACACTCCGGCAGACCCGGATTGATCCTTTTCGGATCAACTTGGGGATGTCCGGTCTGCTGTTAGGGTAAAAGTTCCGTTTGCCTGGACAGTCCGTCGGCCTTCCCATTGGCTTACCATGTCGGTAGCTGATGGTGACGGTGAAGAATAGAATTCAATTCTGGAACAGTCACTTGCTTTGCTCTCTCAATGGCTCCCAAAACCTGTTGCTGATGCTCTTGGGACAGATACGGCACCACCTGGATGCAAATCCCATTTAATCTTTTGACAATTTCCGCCTGTTTGTGCATTTCAATGTTCAAGCCACGGGACATCTCATAATACGTGACATAGTGTCGTTGCATCTCTGATTTCTCACTGGCCAACTTGTCACATTCCCATTTTAGACTGTGATATTGTGCCGGATCTACAGTACATGTCGGGGAAGGTAGTCTTACCCGGTTCTCAGCAGCAAGCGGGTTGATTCCAGCAACGCGGGTGGTCACGGGACAAGCAGCAGCAGGTGTAGGTAAATAAGCCGAAGTCAGAGGGCCAATGTCGTTGCCCAGCACCACCTCGGCAGGTAGGTTGTCCATGATACCAACTGTGGTCTTTCCTGACCCGGCTCCCCAGTCTAAGTGCACCCGGGTGGTGGGTACGTGAAATACAGCACCCCCTGCGACCCGGACGGCAACTGTGCGAGTGGACACGTTCTCTGGCTTTACCAGATGTTTTTGAATCAGAGTGATAGTAGTCCCGGAATCTCTTAAGCCTTGTGCTACTTGTCCATTCACTCGTACCTCCTGACGGTGATGCTGACGGTTATCCGGAGAGGCCGCTTGTATTGGGTCTGCCTCATACCAAATTCCCAGACATTCCTCAGGGCCCCCCTCGGTCTCCAGGCAGTGGGCCGCAGAGGGACGTGATGGAGTGACCTCTGTGTTAGGTTCTGTGCGTCTCCAATTGTTATTTGTAGCTCTCAAAGGGCAATAACGAGCAATATGTCCCGTGTCGCTGCAGTGATGGCACGTCACCCTAGGCGAATCCCGGGGGTAGTTGCTAGGCCCCTGAGGACGTGGTGGGACTGGAGCCCGAAACTCTGGGCGTGGGGTGACGGTTGGAGTACGCGGTTCTACCTTATGAGCCAGCCGTGTAGTACCCTGGCTTACTTTCCTTGTTTCCGCGTACTCATCTGCTAGCCGAGCCGCCTCGTTTAAGTTAGCGGGCCGGCGATCTCGTACCCAGTCTTGTATGTCTGCGGCCAGGTCTTGGAAGAAATGTTCCATTAGGAACAGCTGCAATACTTCCTCCCCGGTGTTGGCCTTGCACCCTTGGACCCAAAGCGATGCCACCCTTTGTAACTGGTTGGCCCATTCCATGTGGGAGTCCACAGCCATCTTCTTGGACTCCCGGAAGCGCCGGCGGTAGGCTTCTGGCGTTACGGCATATCGGGTTAGCAGCGCCTTTTTAACTTGCTGGTATTGTAAAATATCCTCTGGAGTGAGAGCCCGAAAGGCTTCATTGGCTTTGCCCGACAATTTCCCCGACAAAATAGTGACCCATTGGTCTGGTGGGACCTGGTGTAGTGAGCACTGCCTCTCAAAGTCCGCCAAATATCCATCGATTTCCTCCTCACTTTCTACAAAAGCTTTGAATGCAGTGAACGGTATTTTCTTTCCTGTAGCAGCAGGTGGGGGGGTAGGAACTGCAGGTGTAATGGGCTGTCTCGCTCTTACCAGTTCCAGTTCTTGTCCCCTCTTCGTTTGTATTTCTTCCCTTGCTTCCCGGAACAGCTGGTTGATTAGTTCCACGGACGTTTCTGGATACAAGGATAATCTCCGCTGTACAATCCCAGTAATTACATCTTCTTTGCTGACCGGTGCAAGGGGCTCCGTTCCTTCCATGGATCCATCCATTTCGTCCAGCTCCAGCAGGTCAGCTATCAGCTCCCTCCGTGGTCTGTTGCTGGCGCTCCTACCACGAATCTCCAATAGATCTTTCAGTGTGGATCTTTTCAGCCTGGCGTACTGCGACTCCATTCAGCACTTGCTCTTTGGATAAAAGGACCATCCCACTGCTACCAACCAATGTAACGGCTACCCACTGGTAGTGAGGGGTATCGGCCGTTGGAGACGTCCTTTTCCCTGGCAAGCTGCGATATGCAGGTACCGCCGGTATATCCCATCGAACGCCCTTCCAAGAAACGAGACGTGCTACGTTTGAAGGGTCAAGTAGACTGACTCTATTTGGCATATTTCACCTGCTTATATCTGGTTACAACTGTTACAAGAACAATGACAGTTTCCGCCCTCCCCTTTTCCCAGTAGGGGGCTTCAACACAGACCCCCTGAAACAATGACATCTCCTTGAATTAATCACTTGGCCAGTTTCTAGACTCTTCGGCACCTCACCCCACTTAACATTTCCTGGCCAGGCACATAGAATTCAATTAACCTTTAAAACAATTATCACTCACACATAATCCCCATCAGCATACACCTCACAGGGGGGCTGTTTACCTGCACACAAAAGAGGGTTCATTAGCATTCCAGCAATGAAAGAGACTTGTCCAGTTAACCCTTTGAGCTCAGAATACAATGTGGTACCTTCACTTGTGACAAGCCATGCAGTTCCTTGTAGTCCCCCTGCACGAAGATTATAACTGTCTCGGCAGCATGCCTGTGTCCGTTACAACTATCATTTACAGGGGCTGGTTTGGGGTGCGCCCCGTGCCCGTGCGCTGCCTGCTTGGTGCTGGGCAGCCTAGACAGAGGGGGGGTTACACCATGTTTTACCGCACTGGGTGACACCAACCCTAGTGACGCCACTGACCTGTTGCCAGTCAAGAAATACCATGGTCATCCTGCTGGACACTGAAGGTCAGCGGGAATAGTTTAGAAGAGCCATTCTCAACCAGGGTTCGGTGGAACTCTAGTGTTCCTCCAGAGATTGTTAAAGCGGATGTGCCACTAAAACAATATATTAAAAGCTAGCAGCTACAAATACTGCAGCTGCTGACTTTTAATATAAGGACACTTACCTGTCCTGGAGTCCAGCGGTGATCGCAGCAGAGGATGAGCCGATCGCTCGTCACCCTGCTGCTCCCCCCTCCATCCACGGTGAGGGAACCAGGAAGTGAAGCGCTGCGGCTTCACTGCCCGGTTCCCTACGGCGCATGCGCGAGTCGCGCTGCGCCCGCCGATTGGCTCACACGCTGTGTGCTGGGAGCCGAGTGTTCCCAGCACACAACGGGCGACAGACGGGATGTGACGGAATGCCCGTCTTTCGCCCGTAGCGTGTGGCCGGAAGTGGGTGCAAATACCTGTCTTTAGACAGGTGTCTGCACCCCCCTCCCCCCTGAAAGGTGTCAAATGTGACACCGGAGGGGGGGAGGGTTCCGATCAGCGGGACTCCACTTTAGGGTGGAGGACCGCTTTAAGGATTCCTCCAGCTGTGGCCAAGTGACCTCCAGACTGGTCTGCCAAATTAATGTTCTACCTGTTGCCAGTCAAAAAATACCATGTCCTGCTGGACAGACAATAAAGGTCGCGGGAATAGCTTAGATTAGCCATTCTCAACCAACATTTTCAGGGCCAACACCACTTGGTAGAGCCAGCAGCATGATTTCAATTATCTTTTTAGCTATCTGTAAGGGTGGCAATCTGACTGTAAGGAGGCCATTTTTTCCACAGGTCACTGTGACGGATCTCGCATACACCGGCTGGGCACCTCAGCCAGACCTGTGTCTCCTGTTCTCCAAACTCGGGGGGGGGGGGGGTTAGGGTTAGGGTTTCCCATTGAAGAATATGGCTAGGACTCAGGAATTGGAACAGGGACCTCCCCCAAAGGTCAGAAGGCGGGTTCCCAGAGGTAAAAGTTCACAGGGCATGGCTGACCCACCCCCACCAAAGTGTACCGCCTAAACCAACTAAGTCGGGGAATGAACAAGTCGGGGAAAGCAGCCGGCAGACTCGCCATAACCAGTCCTTAACCTCCCAATCACGAGGCAAACCACACAGGTGTTGAGGGTTAGACATGCAGAGCATAAACTGTTTATTAATTACCAAACATACACCTTTAAACACAGTTAGGGACACCTGCCTTAGCCTTGTCATAGAGGGGGTAGGGGACAAGGAAGAACCCATGGGAACTCAACACTTAGAGAAAAGAGACATCCTGGACTGCCGCACTCTGTTCAAGCGAGTTTATTTGAAAATTCAAAGGAAAAATCCAAAAAAGTAATCCAAAATAATCCAAAAGCAGTCAATGACAGAAGATGGACATACAGGGATCAATGGCTGACGCGTTTCACATCATAATTCAATGCTTACTTATAGCTCAATTGGAACTCAACACTTGCACATTGAAACAGAAACTACAGTTGAAACACATAAAGGGATTATGATAAGCAGGGATGCTGGGATGTGACTCCAGATCCTTTGTCTACATGCCATGACCCAACAAAAAACACAGTAAGAGGGGGGATGGGGGTGAAGGGATGTAGCATTACATTACATGATCTCAATGCCATTTTGTCCCCAAGTCTCTCAGTCTCTTCTGGGCCAAAGTTTGTGCCAGCCCATAGCCCCCTCAAAAACACACAGTGACAGTGGGTTCTGTCAAAGTCACCAATGTGGGGCACATTTTTCCCAATGAATAGGGTAAACCACGGGTACCTTAAAACCTAAAAATTATTTTAGGGGTTCCTCTGGGGGAAAAAAGTTAAGAAAGGGTGGCTTAGACTGAGGGCAGGGAGTGATGTGAATGTACAAAATATGTAAAGCACTGCTTAACTTGTTGCCGCTATATAAATACCTGTAATAAATAAAAATGTAAAAAGTAGTGTGCAGATTTGTTGGTGTCACTCATTTGGGGATGATGCCGGCTTGATCAAGTGGTACAAGAATGAAGTCCAGATCCCCTCAGCCATATGCAACATTATTTATACAGTTGAACCTCGGAATACGAGTAAAATCCGTTCTAGGAGTATGCTCGTAATCCAAAGTCCTCGCATATCAAAGCGAGTTTTCCCATTGAAGTCAATGGAAACAAAAATGATTTGTTCCGCATTGACTTCAATGGGATGCAATACCGAATGTGGCCAGAGGTGGGGAGGGCGCCAGAGAGCGCAGAAAACGGCCTAAAAGGCCCGAGGACACTTTGGCTTGTTTCCTGCGCCCCCGAACCTCAGGCCAAATGAGGTACTGCAAGCCAATGTTCGGCTTTTCTCGGCTCCTGCGCCCCGTACCTCAGCCTCAGGCCAAATGAGGTACTGCAGGCCTATTTTCGGCTCTGCTCGGCTTTTGCGCCCCCGTACCTTAGGCCAAATGAGGTACTGCAGGCCTATTTAGCTTGAATTCTGCTCGTCTTGCGAGTCCCTCGCAAACCGAGTCAGAATAAAAAAAAAAAAGTTGCTCACAAATCAAAACGCTCTCAAACCAAGTTACTCTTAAACCAAGGTTCCACTGTACTGCCAATAGAAGCTAGATTGAAGTTTAGTATAAGACTACTATTATGGAAGTGGAGGAAGCCCACATATCTGTACCAGCTTTGATAAAAGAGGACCATGGAGTTTATCTATTTCGCCTGGTAAACGTTTACTCTTCCATGCCTGATCCCAGTCGGGGCGAGTGAGACTACATATGGCATGTGCAATTGAATTTACAACCTTTATCTTTATACTATGCATACTCACAGCTTGGGAATTCAGCAGCAGCTGGAGTAGATTGTTTATAGAAGCGGTTAAAACACACTACGCCAACTGGAGATTTCAAGTATATTGATTGGTACGACTTGGGATTGACCGCCTCGTTCATCTGGAAAACTTATTTGGAGCTTTTCACTTTGCAGCCTGTTGTGTTTTGTTTGAATGGCGGAGCCGAATTCAGAGTATTGGACAATATGCGAACCGCGTGAGCAGTCATTTAATTTAATATCGGATATTTTCGAGATATTTCTACCATGGAGCTTTAGTATTCTGCTGGGTAGGATACGTGATGCATATTTGTTAGTGTTTTTAAATTGTCAGCGTTGCCTATTTCATCCATATAGCACAGTGGTAGTATTGATGGATTTACACAAGTTCATTTGATGCACTGTGAGATACAATAATACATTTTATTACACTTTTTTACTTCTCTGTTTTACTCTTCTTTGGTGTACTGATGCACAGATTTAGGTTTTAAAGTCAAGTGCTTTATATACTCAGTCAGGTGTGTTATCTTTATTTATAAAGATAACACACAGGGGTGTCAAACACAATTTTATCGTGGGCCGCATGGGCATTATCGTTGCATTTGTAAAGCCTGGTAAATACAAATGATCATCCGTTTTGTTTTTTTTACACAAAGAGAGGTTTCTTTTGGTGGTATTTACCCACTTGAGAGCTGCGCTATAGACGAAAGACGTCCACAGCGCGGCTCTCAACTGTCGGGTGGACGTCCCTGGACGTCCTTTTATGTGCATTCCCCGCGCGCACTGTGCCCGGCGCATCGCTGAGATTCCGGTGCGCGTGCCTGGCGGCTGCGATGTCCGCCATATATGAATGAATGACTTGTATAGCGCTACTCATGCGAACTGAATCGCCTCTGGGCGCTTTTTCCAGCCAGAGTCTGCTTGGCTGGTGCGGTCATTTTACCCCGTAGGATATAGCCACGATCGGCGGTGACAGCAGGGACGTGGAGCTCTGTGTGTAAACACAGAGCTCCACGTCCTGTCAGGGAGAGAGGAGACCGATCTGTGTCTCTTGTACATAGGGACACAGCATCGGTCACCTCCCCCAGTCAGCCCCCCTCCACACACAGTTAGAACACACCCAGGGAATACATTTACCCCCTTCCTCACCCCCTAGTGTTAACCCCTTCCCTGCCAGTCACATTTATACAGTAATTCGTGCATTTTTATAGCACTGATCGCTGTATAAATGTGAATGATCCCAAAATTGTGTCAAAAGTGTCTGATTTGTCCGCCGCAATATCGCAGGCCTGAAAAAGAAAAATCGCAGATCGCCGCCATTTCTAATAAAAAAAAAAAAATAAAAAAAAATCATAAATCTATCCCCTATTTTGTAGGCGCTATAACTTTTGCGCAAACCAATCAATATACGCTTATTGCGATTTTTTTAAACAAAAATATGTAGAAGAATACGTATCGGCCTAAACCGAGGAAAAATATATAAAAAAAAAAAAAATTGGGATATTATTATAACAAATAATTTAAAAATATTGTTTTTTTTCAAAATTTTCTGTCTTTTTTTGTTTATAGTGCAACAAAAAAAAAATCGCAGAGATGATCAAATACCACCAAAAGAAAGCTCTATTTGTGGGGAAAAAAATATAAAAAATATAATTTGGGTACAGTGTTGTATGACCACGCAATTGTCATTCAAAATGCGTCAGCGCTGAAAGCTGAAAATTGGTCTGGGCAGGAAGGGGGTTTGAGTGCCCAGTAATGAAGTGGTTAAGTTTGTTATACAATTTTGCTTACTGGTAGTTTTTCTCCTTCACTGATGTGCACTGATGAAGCTGCACGGATTGCCACCGATAGGCTGCACTTATGGGTACCGATAGGCTGAACTGATGGGCACCAATGAGGCAGCACTAGTGGGCATTGATGGGTGACGCTCAGGGGTCAAGTCCTGGGGAAAAAAGTGTGGGAACTCCCACCCAAGATCCACTTCCCCACCAAAAAAAAAAAATGATACGCTCATATACATAATTACTAAACCGCATGTTTGTTTGTTTTCGATCCACTGTACCTTAGTAATCCTTTATGTTACTGCCCGCTTTAAGCAAGTTCTTTCTAAATCCTGCGATAACTCGCGGCAGACCTCCGCAATGTCTCCTGGGAACAATGACAAAAGCTCTCAGGAGACATTGCGGCATCGAGGAAGTGATGGAATACCCACACACTACCCGATGAATCCATATACAGGAAGTGGCCAGTAACATAAAGGATTACTAAGGTTCGCCTGCCCCTGACAATGACTGGAGCTGGGCATCGCCGCTTAGTGAAGGATTGGCTCGGGCGGCTCGGCTGCTCTAGTCCTGCAAAGGGAAATGTGTTCCTGCTGTGAAAAAAGTGCAGGAACTCCGTTCCCACGCGTTCCCGCAGGACTTGAGCCCTGTGACGCTGATGAGGAGGCACTGATTGGCAGCACTGGTGGGCACTGTTGGGACTGCACTCATAATCAGTACACTGATAATGCCCTGATTATCAGTGTCAATGTCGCTTTTACACAAGCCAGTTATCGGCTCTCCTCTATTCTCCTCACGCTGACAGCGTGAGAAAAGGAATGCCGATAACCGGCTTGTGTTTACATCGTGATCAGCTGTGATTGGACACAGCTGGTCACATGGTAAAGAGCTGCTGATTTGCTCCTTACCCCGATCTCTGATCAGCTGTGTCCCGAGGACCCAGAGATCACAGAGCTCACCGCCTGTGCCGTTTGTGGCAGACGCGATCACGGGAGGACATCATATGATGCCCTCTCAGGACTGGTCAGCCACACTGTAGCCATCATTCGGCTATAGCGTAGTTGGCAAGTGGTTAATCAAAATTTGTACGATCTGATATTGTCCCTTTTGATAATTTCAGATGAACTGTCGTGATCGGCTCTTGAAAGCTGTGTACTAACGATCAGATTATCGTACGATTTCTTCAAAAGCATTCTTTTTCGTACATTCAATTCTCGCATGAAGGTGATGAGTTCTTGCAGGGAGGACCAGAGACAGCCGCCGAGGGACCCCAGAAGACGTGGCTCCTCCTCTACCCCATGGGCCACCATAGGAAGCTACTTCCTTTTGGGTGCGCACGTGTGGGCTTGCTCCCGAGCTGAGGTGTGCGCGGTCATAGACACACACAGTGTGGCTTGGCCTCAAACCCTGCTCACAGGATTTGATTGACAGCAGCAGGAGCCAATGGCTCCTCCTCTGAGTGCAGGAAGAGAGGAATGAGCAGCTACAGAGGTGCACAGTGCTGGATCGAGTGAGGCCAAGTATTCGGGAAGGGGGATAATACAAATACATTTTTTTTTACCTTAAAGTCCGGCGATAAAAAGAAAATTTAAAGTCAGGAGCTACAAACACTGTAGCTGCTAACTTTTAATAAGCACACTTACCTTTCCAGGTTGCCTGCGATGTCAGCCGCCCGAGGCCGATCCGTCCCTCGGACCGGGTCACGGCGCCGCCATCCTCTCTAAGGGAAACAGACAGTGAAGCCTAGCCGTTTCCAACTGCGCATGCGCGAGTCACGCGTCTTTTTGTGAATGGGCACACCGGCCTGTGTGTCCCAGAAGGCAGCGCGCCTCCATTTCCCAGGAGTCAACCCCAGGAGGAGAACACAGATTAGGACGGTCTGCCTAGTAACAGCCTTTTCTGGTAAGTATAAGAAAATAATATTTTGAGCTTTTTTGCCAATTTTTCTTTTTTTTTAGGGTGGACCTCCACTCTAATGCAGTGAATGTATTTAGGTAAAAATGTAAATGTGCAACCAGTTTAAAATACAGGAAACGGTTCTGTGGGAAAATGCATGGTTCCCCTCTCTGGTTCCCACTTCTAGGTGTTTTGTATGTCTATGATGCCCCCCTCCTCCTATGGTTCCATCCAATATTACTAGTTTGTCTGAGCTTCAGTCTTGGAACATACCAATGACATGGCAGTCAGGGGACACAGATTTTTGACACACCTGGAAGTGTCAGATGTTGAAGGTTTCAGTATTGTCACGTCACCTGTGGCCAGGTGACAAGTGCACCCCGTTGGGGTAAGGGATGCACCTCAGGGTAGTGAACCCTATAGCCGACTGCCGCTATCAGAGAGGAAGCGTGAACCCAAGATCGCCCAGGGTGCGGAGTCTAAGACCCAGCTTTGTGTTCACTAGAGCCTCTAGTGGTGAGGATGGCCTTCGCCGCAGCTGGATCCAGGTCGCGACCCCTGGGATCCCCTAGGTCACGCTCCGCAGAGAGAGAGGGGAAGCAGCAAGCAGGACAAACGGAAGTGATGGGTAAGCCAAGGTCAGGGCAACAGGCAGACTGGGTAACCGAGGGACAGGCAAAAGGTCAAGGGCACAGGCAAACAGGAGAAGTCAGGGACAAGCCAAAAATGGTACACAGGGAGGTAATCGTAGCACACTGCAGACAGGAACTTAAGCAAACAACACTGTTGAACAGCACTGCAGTCCTGTAGTGCAACAGTTAATATAAACTTCCTGGGATGGCCTGGGTGGGGCCATACAGGAAGTAGAGGAGATAAGAAGGTAACCAGAACAGAGTCAGGCCTCTTAATGGACAGATGGAAACAGGTAAGCTGCCAGACTATTGCATATTCATCACAAGTATTGGGTGCGCCAAGACTGGATTCGCTGGGAGAAGGAATAGTATGGAATCCGAATTTCCTTTTCCAGGCTGCTTTTTATTACATTTTCTTTTACCCACAGAGTCGCTTTCAAAAGAAAAGATTTGGCTGGAATACCAGATTAGTCCAAGTGTCACAAATCCAATAGAATCATTCCATAAAACCATCTAAAATACAGACAATCCTTCCATTGTTCTCCATGAAATGTATTCTTGGTACGGCTTGGGAAACTGAGGTTTGAGGTTTTAGCCAATCCGTAGCCACAGACCACAATGAGGGTGAGATAATGTTAGGAAAATTGAAACGGGTTTGAAGGGATAACGTAACAAGGCTGTCAACCATGAAACATAGAAGAACATTCTCATGGAACTTTGCCTCTGATGGTTAATCTACAGGTGGCACTTGTCAAGGGGTTGAAAAATAAGGTTTCAATAATGGGTGCTCAACCTCTGGCCCTCCAGCTGTTGCAGAACTACAACTCCTATCATGCCTCTGCCTTTGGGAGTCATGCTTCTAACTGTCAGCAGCTTGCAATGACTCATGGGACTTGTAGTTTCACATCAGCTGGAGGGTCACAGGTTGCACACTGTAATCGGCGCGGCAACCGCACGATGACGTCATCGTTCAGCGCCGCGTGCGTTCCAGATGGGAAGGCGGAAGTGCAGAATGCAATTAGCTATGCATTTAGCACGCATGTCGCTTCACTATAAACAGAACGGCGTTATACACGCCATTCTATTATTGTCAGCCGTAGCTCGGCCATGCTACAACCCCGGTGCCATCGCTCTCCACGCTACACCTCAACAGGAATCCTACGGCTATCTAGCTTCTATCCTATTTACCTCCAGGCTACTATTGCTGTCAGACGCGAGTAGAGGAGAGCCGATCGGCTGCTCCTGTGACAGGGGGGGTTTGTGCTGATCGATTATCAGCACAGCCCCCCCGAGGATGCCCACTGGACCACCAGGGATTCCCACTGGACCACCAGGGATGCCCACTAGACCACCAGGGATGCAAACAAAAAAAAAAGGTATGCCACCCTAGACCACCAGGGATGAGAAGGACACAAAAAATGGATGCCAATCAGTGCCGCAATTGATGCCAATCAGTGCCCACATGGGCATCACTGATTGGCAGGCATTGTTTGCCACTGATTGGCATCCATTAGTACAACACATACGATAGTGCCCATCTATGCCCATCCGTGGCACCTATCAGTGCCCATCCCTGCCGCCTATCAGTGCCCATCCATGCCGCCTATCAGTGCCCATCCATGCTGCCTATCAGTGCCCATCCGTGCCGCCTATCCGTGCCCATCTGTGCCGCCTATCTGTGCCCATCTGTGCCGCCTATCCGTGCCCATCTGTGCCGCCTATCCAAGCCCATCCATGCCGCCTATCAGTGCCCATCAGTGCCGCATATTAGTGCCCATCAATGCCACCACATCAGTGGCACCTCATCGGTGCCCATCAGTGCCGCCTTATCCGTGCCCGTCAGTGCAGTACCATCAGTGCCCATCAGTGAAGGAGAAAACGTACTTATTTACAATTTTTTATAACAGAAACAAAAAAAACTCATAGCAGGCATTGATGGTTCTTCATAAGGACAAAAGATGTTGGTTGCAGGGGGCAGCGGTCTACCTGTCAGTGCAGCCAGGAAGCGGTGAACGTTGGCTGAGAAATTGTTGTGAATGCTCTCAGGCCAGCTGGTGTTCCCGAAGATGTAGGGGGCATAGATCCCGTTCATCAGCCTCAGCAGGGCAGCGATGTACGACCCTCTCACAGAGCCAAACTGCAAGTTTTCTTCTAGGTCCTCGGGGGTGAGGGGTGCCCGCTCCTTACGTACAAAGTAGAAGAACTGCTTCATGTTCTGAAAAGAAGGTTTAGATGGAGGGTATTTATTATATGGTACTATGCAGCACGTTATGTTAAGACCCTTTTCACACTGA
This sequence comes from Rana temporaria, assembly GCF_905171775.1. NCBI lineage: Eukaryota > Metazoa > Chordata > Amphibia > Anura > Ranidae > Rana > Rana temporaria. The sequence continues at coordinate 465,559,881 of NC_053491.1, read as the reverse complement.
GCCGCTCATAGCGTCAGCTGTAAAACGCCGCTATTTTTTGGGGCGCATTTCGGCTGCTAGCAGGGCGCATTTAACCCCCGCTAGCGGCCGAGAAAGGGTTAAAACTGCCCGCAGTGCGCTGCTGAAGCAGCACATTGCGGGCAGTATAGCCACGCTGTCCTATTGATTTCAATGGGCCGCAGCGGTGGAGGAGCGGTATACGCACCGCTCCAAAGATGCGGCTAGCAGGACTTTTTTTACTGTCCTGCTAGCGCAACGCTCCAGTGTGAAAAGCGCTCAGGCTTTCGCAATGGAGCAGCTTTTTAAGGGCGGATTGTAGGCGCTATTTTTAACGCTATAGCGCCTACAATACGCCCTCAGCGTGAAAGGGGTCCTAAAGCAAACCTTCCACTTTGCTCATTCTTTATAAAAAGACCTATCAGATACAACCATGTCTGTAGCAAAACCACAGGCACAGCCTATAAAACAGGGCAAAAAGCCCACCAAGCCCTTTAATAAAAAAAATGTATATATATATATATATATATATATATAAGAAATAAAATAATATAAAAAATAAAAAATTATAAAAAAAAGGGGGGTTGCCATCCGGGGCCCTCTGGGCCCTTTAATAATAATAATAATAATAATAATAATAATAATAATACCTTTAAAAATAATAATATAATATATATATATAAAAAATAAAAGAAATAAAATATATAAAAAATATATATTTTTTTTTATAAAAAAGGGGGGTTGTCATCCAGGGCCCTGGGGACCTCCGGACCCCTAAAAAAAAATTGGCCCTTTAATAAAAAATAAAATAAAAATATATTAAAAAAATATATATTTTTTTTTATAAAAAATAAATAAAAAAAAAGGGGGGTTGCCATCTGGGGCCCTGTGGGCCTCTGGGCCCCTGGGAACCTTCGGACCCCTTACAGGTGTACTGCCTGTACCCCCCTGATGGCGGCCCTGGGCTGCCCTATTCTCACACATCAGTTCTGGACAGACACACACCTATGCTCAGAACACTAGTTCTGGATGGACACATACAAGGAGAGAAGGAGGGAGGGAAGAACTCTGGCACTTCGGCGCCCCACCTCTGCAGGCGCCTGGGTGCAAAGCACCCTGCCTAGGATCGGCCCTGTCACTCACAATGAGTCTTCAGAGACTGGGACAGGAAAACCACCACAGCCATACCTCGCAACGTTTTGAGATGGGAATGAGGGACACCTACTAGCAAATGTATGTAGGCACAGGACACGCCCCTGCCACACCCCCTTAAAGGGGACATGCAGCGCGACTCGCACATGAGCAGTAGGGAACCAGGCTGTGAAGCCGCAAGGCTTCACTTCCTGATTCCCTTACTGAAGATGGCGGCGCCTCTACCCAGAGCCGAAGGACAGATCGGCTTCAGGCGCAGACATCGCGCGCTCCCTGGACAGGTAAGTGTCCTAATATTAAAAGTCAGCAGCTGCAGTATTTGTTGCTGACTATTTGCTGACTTTTAATTATTTATTTTTTTTGACGGAACTCCGCTTTAAGTGGTTAAAAAACAGGACCCTGCGTCCTAGGGCAAAGCAGTACATGCCCGGGATGTTACTCACTTGTGCTGGCATGCTGGGCTCAGCATGAAGACCGCTTTGAGGGTCAAAGTACACAGACAGCGCCTCCTGGCTGACGTCTGATGCAAAGCGCTCCAGTGTATCGTCCACTTCTGGCGTGTACTGTTCGGATGTCAGTTGGCTCAGAACTATCCTTTGCTTTAGGTTGGGTTTCTGGAAGACACAAACATATAGAAATTATATGAGGTGGAAAGGAGACACAGAGAAGATCAGGTGGGCTGCTTTCTGGGATACACACAGTTCCCAGAAGGCAGCGCACCTCATTCCCCAGAAGACAACGCAAGGAGGACGAAGAAGAAGACCTGCCGCGATATGGAAAGAGGCAAATTAGGAAGATCCACATAGCAACCGCCATTTCTGGTAAGAACATTTTTTTTTTTTTTTTGTATTTTGGTGTATTTTTTTTTTTTTTTTTTTTTTTTTTAGGGTGTACCTCTACTTTAACTACGTCAGCCCCGAACCATTTGGCTGCCAAATGACCAGGCCATTTTTTGAGATTCATCACTGCGTCACTTTAACTGAAAATTGCGCGGTCGTGCGACGTGGCTCCCAAACAAAATTGGCGTCCTTTTCTTCCAAAAAACAGAGCTTTCTTTTGGTGGTATTTGATCACCTCTGCGTTTTTTATTTTTTGCGCTATAGACAAAAATAGAGCGACAATAAAAAAAAAAAAAAAAGCAATATTTTTAACTTTTTGCTATAATAAATATCCCCCAAAAATATATTAACCACTTAAGCCCCGGACCAAAATGCAGCTAAAGGACCCGGCCAGGTTTTGCGATTCAGCACTGCGTCGCTTTAACAGACAATTGCGCGGTCGTGCGACGTGGCTCCCAAACAAAATTGGCGTCCTTTTTTCCCCACAAATAGAGCTTTCTTTTGGTGGTATTTGATCACCTCTGCGGTTTTTATTTTTTGCGCTATAAACAAAAATAGAGCGACAATTTTGAAAAAAATTCAATGTTTTTTACTTTTTGCTATAATAATATCCCCCGAAAATATATAAAAAAAAATGTTTTCCTCAGTTTAGGCCGATACGTATTCTTCTACCTATTTTTGGTAAAATAAAAATCGCAATAAGCGTTTATCGGTTGGTTTGTGCAAAATGTATAGCGTTTACAAAATAGGGGATAGTTTTATTGCATTTTTATTAATTTTTTTTTTTATTACTAATCAGCAATTTTTTTCGGTACTGCGACATTATGGCGGACACTTCGGACAATTTTGACACATTTTTGGGACCATTGTCATTTTCACAGCAAAAAATGCATTGTTTACTGTGAAAATTACAATTGCAGTTTGGGAGTTATCCACAAGGGGGCGCTGAAGGAGTTATGTGTGACCTCAAGTGTGTTTACAACTGTAGGGGGGTGTGGCTGTAGGTGTGAGGTCATCGATTGTGTCTCCCTATAAAAGGGAACACTCGATCGATGACGCCACCACAGTGAAGAACGGGGAAGCTGTGTTTACATACGGCTCTCCCCGTTCTTCAGCTCCGGGGACCGATCGCAGGACTCCAGCGGCGATCGGGTCCGCGGGTCCCGGGGTCACGGTCACGGAGCTTCGGACCGGGTCGCCCGCGACCCCACGGCTGGGCTTAAAGGGCAACGTACATATACATTGATGTGCCCAGCCGTGCCATTCTGGCGAAGTATATCAGCGTGAGGTCCTTAAGTGGTTAAAAAAAAAAACATTTTTTTCCCTCAGTTTAGGCCGATACGTATTCTACATGTTTTTGGTAAAAAAAAAAAAAAAAAAAAAAAAATCGCAATAAGTGTATATTGATTGGTTTGCGCAAAGGTTAAAGCGTCTACAAAATAGGGGATAGTTTTATGACATTTTCATCAATAATTTTTTTTTTTACTAGTAATCAGTGATTTTTATCGTGACTGCGACATTATGGCGGACACATCAGACACTTTTGACGCTATTTTGGGACCATTGTCATTTATACAGCGACCAGTGCTATAAAAATGAACTGATTACTGTATAAATGTGACTGGCAGTGAAGGCGTTAACCACTAGGGGGCGGGAAAGGATTAAGTGTGTCCTAGGGAGTAATTCTAACTATTAGGGGGCGTGGCTACAAGTGACATGTCACTGATCGCTGCTCCCGATGGGATGTAACAGACGATTAGTGTCAGTGTCACTAGGCCAGGGATCCTCAAATTACGGCCCTCCAGCTGTTGTAGAACTACACATCCCATGAGGCATTATAAAACATGACATTCACAGACATGACTAGGCATGATGGGAATTGTAGTTTCTGAACAACTGGAGGGCCGTATTTTGAAGACCCGTGCACTAGGCAGAACGGAGAGAGGCCTTGTTTACACAGGCCTCTCCCCGTTCTGCAGCTCTGTGACCCAATCGCGAACATCGAGTACGTGGGTCCCGTGGGCGCGGACACGGAGCTCGCGGCAGTGGCGCGCGCCCGCACAGCTGAAAATTCTGCCGACGTATATTCTTGTGACGCGGTTGTCAGGATGTTAATGGCCAAAAACTGACAAATGTTAATAAAACTATACATATCTTTGCAACAATATCAGGGGTCTATTATTAGGGGTCTATTTGTAAAACATTTGTTGTATGAATGTCAGAATCAAGCTGAAGGAAATGTCGCTGTATGGAAAATGATTCTATATCTAATATATATCTAATAGAATCATTTCTGTATCTTCAGCTCCATCTAGTGGCCAAAATGCAGTATAGTTTTCTAAAACGCCTCAATGAAGAAAAATACCACATTGTGGCCACTAGATGGAGTCGATGATACAGGAATTAATCTATTAGATAACATACAGTGACGCTTTTTCATTTTTCTCTTTTACATACAATGTATCCTTTTCTACATTCAAGATTGAAAAGAGAGTACAGGGGAGGCTGCTGTACTTTTTCTTTAACCACTTAAGCCCCGGACCTTTAGGCAGTTAAATGCCCAGGCCAGGTTTTGCGATTCGGCACTGCGTCGCTTTAACAGACAATTGCGCGGTCGTGCGACGTGGCTCCCAAACAAAATTGACGTCCTTTTTTCCCCACAAATAGAGCTTTCTTTTGGTGGTATTTGATCACCTCTGCGGTTTTTATTTTTTGCGCTATAAACAAAAATAGAGCGACAATTTTGAAAAAAATGCAATATTTTTTACTTTTTGCTATAATAAATATCCCCCAAAAACATATATAAAAATGTTTTTTCCCTCAGTTTAGGCCGATACGTATTCTTCTACCTATTTTTGGTAAAAAATCGCAATAAGCGTTTATCGATTGGTTTGCGCAAAATTTATAGCGTTTACAAAATAGGGGATAGTTTTATTGCATTTTTATTAATTTTTTTTTTTTCTACTATTGGCGGCGATCAGCGATTTTTTTCGTGACTGCGACATTATGGCGGACACTTCGGACAATTTTGACACATTTTTGGGACCATTGTCATTTTCACAGCAAAAAATGCATTTAAATTGCATTGTTTATTGTGAAAATGACAGTTGCAGTTTGGGAGTTAACCACAGGGGGCGCTGTAGGAGTTAGGGTTCACCTAGTGTGTGTTTACAACTGTAGGGGGGTGTGGCTGTAGGTCTGACGTCATCGATCGAGTCTCCCTTATAAAAAGGATCACTCGATCGATGCGCCGCCACAGTGAAGCACGGGGAAGCCGTGTTTACATACGGCTCTCCCCGTTCTTCAGCTCCGGGGAGCGATCGCAACGGAGCGGCTATAAACGAATAGCCGCGCCGTCGTCCCGGATCGCGACCCGAGGGAAACGCAGCGGAGGGGGTCCCGATCAGACCCCCCACCCGCTATATACGTACTTCTGCCTGTACATGCCATTCTGTGGACGTAAATAGTCGTGCGGCGGGCGTTAAGGGGTTAAGGACAATTCTTCTTTCGGGAAGAGTTATGCCGCGTACACGCGATCAGACATTCCGACAACAAAACCGTGTTGGCTCAAACTTGTGTTGCATACACACGGTCACACAAATGTTGTCGGAAATTCCGAACATCAAGAACGCGGTGACGTACAACACTACAATGAGCCGCGAAAAATTACGTCTAATGATTCCGAGCATGCGTCGAATTGGTTCATGCGTAGGATTTTTGTGCGTCGGAATTGCCTACACACGATCAGAATTTCCGACAAGAACTTTTGTTGTCGGAAAAAATAGGATTTTTGTACTCAAAATCCATTTCTCTGAGTTCATGGACGGACACAGCATCCTTTGACAGTAGGAAGCGGATATAACCCTACTGTCAAAGGATGCTGTGTCCGTCCATGAACAGAAGAGAAAATTGAGAACCAGCTCTTAAACATTTGTTGTCGGAAACTCCGATTGTGTGTACGTGGCGTTATTCTCTGTACGCTGCTGCGGTATATGTCAGAGCTATATAAATGTATAATAATAATAGTGTGTGACTGTGGGGGGGGGGGGACATTAGAGTGTAAGCTCCTCTGGTACAGAGACTGATGTGACTGGCTGTGGGTGATAGGAAGAAGTATACAGTACAGGACCCATATGGAGTGATGTGCCATGGCGGTGGTAATGTGGTGTTCTGGGATATTGGAGAAGGGTTGGTATGATGGTGCCAAGTGATGAGAGGTGTGTGAGGCTCCAGGCACAGCGAGGAGATGATACGGAGAGATGATGGGCACACAGAGGGGGCTGATGGGAGATTCGCTGTGTAGAATTGTCTCCGGTGCCTCCAGGCGAGAACATTTGCAGACTAATGATTTCATGTTGCCAACATCTGTTCTGCACCGAGGAAAACACGAGCCAGATGCTGAGCGCAATATTCCCCCTCCCCCGACCTCGCAGCCCAGAACAAACTCTGCGTCAGCAATCGCTGACACGTCCTGCGCAGAGCGCCAACACCGCGACACGGCTCTGTACATACCGCACCGTCACCGGTCACATGGTCTGTCTGTATCCTTTACCCATCTGTCCAATCTATCTACATCTTCTTAATTGTCTATCTATCTATCTATCTATCTATCTATCTATCTATCTATCTATCTATCTATCTATCTATCTCTAATTACCAGTCTATCTTTCTATTTATCTATCTTTTTATATAATCTCTTTATCTTTCTACCTAATTATCAATCGGTCTTTCTTTCTATCAATCAATTTATCCATCTAATAATTGATCTATCCAATTATCTATCTCTACCTAATTATCAATCGGTCTATCTTTTTATCGAACATTTCTATCTATCTATCTATCTATCTATCTATCTATCTATCTTTTTATCAAATCTATCTATCTCTACCTAATTATCAATCGTCTTTCTATCAATCAATTTATCTATCTATCTATCTATCTATCTATCTATCTATCTATCTATCTATCTATCTATCTATCTATCTATCTATCTATCTATCCATCCATCTATTTCAACCTTAACCCAATTATCAATAGTTCTATCCATAAATCAAACCATTTGTCTATCCATCTATCTCTACCTAATTATCAATCGTTCTTTCTTACTATCTATCTATCTATCTATCTATCTATCTATCTATCTATCTATCTAGCTATCTATCTATCTATCTATCTATCTATCTAAAAATGTATCTATCCAATTATCTTTCTCTACCTAATTACCAGTCTATCTATCTGACTATCTATCTATCTATCTATCTATCTATCTATCTATCTATCTATCTATCTATCTATCTATCTATCTACCTCTATCTTTTTATCAAACATATCTATCTGTCTATCTTTTCATGAAATCTATCTATCTATCTATCTCTACCTAATTATCAATCAGTCTTTCTTTCTATAAATCAATTTATCTATCCATCTATTTCTACCTTAACCCAATTATCAATTGTTCTATCAGTATATCAAACCATTTGTCTATCTATCCAAAATCGATGGGCCAGATTCACATAGAAATGCCCAGGCGCAGCGTATCAGAGATACGCTACGCCGCTGTATCTTACCTGGCTCTAAGTCGAATCCAGGAAGATTTAGCGCCGTAAGTTACGGCGGCGTAGTCTATCTCTGGCGGCGGAATTCAAATCGCCGATTAGGTGGCATGTTTCATTTAAATGAAGCGCGTCCCCGCGCCGAATGAACTGCGCATGCGCCGTCCCGAAATTTCCCGCCGTGCATTGCGCTAAATGACGTTGCTAGGACGTCATTTTTTTTAACATAGACGTGAATTACGTCCATCCCGATTCACGGACAAATTAAGCAAAAAAAATTCAAATTAAACGCGGGAACGACGGCCATACTTAACATGGCAAATCTAACTATACGCCGCAAAACACCAGCTTTAACTATACGCCGGAAAAAGCCGACTAGAGACGACGTAAAAGAATGCGACGGCCGCGCGGAAGTTCGTGGATCGTCGGAAATAGCTAATTTGCATACCCGACGCTGAAAACGACGTGAACGCCACCCAGCGGACGCCGAAGTATTGCATCTACGATCCGAAGGCGTACGAGGACGTACACCTGTCGGATCTAACCCAGATGCCGTCGTATCTTGGTTTGAGGATTCAAACCAAAGATACGACGCGGGAAATTTGAAAGTACGCCGGCGTATCAGTAGATACACCGGCGTACTCGCTCTGTGAATCTGGCCCTGTATATCTATCTCTCTCTCTCTCTGCCTAATTATCAATCAGTTTTTCTTTCTATCAATTAATCTATCTATCTAATAATTTATCGATCTACATCTATCCAATTATCTATCCATCTATCTCTAACTAATTACCAGTCTATCTATCTATCTATCTATCTATCTATCTATCTATCTATCTATCTATCTATCTATCTATCTATCTATCTCAACCTTAACCCAATTATCAAAAGGTCTAGCCATATATCAATCCATTTGTCTATCTATCCTTTTCTAACAAATTACTAGTCTACCTTTTTATCAAATCTATCTATCTATCTATCTATCTATCTATCTATCTACCTAATTATCAATCAGTCTTTCTTAATATCAATCTATCTATCTCAACCTTAACCCAATTATCTATTGTTCTATCCATATATCAATCCATTTGTCTATCTATCTATCCATCTATATCTAATTATCAATCAGTCTTTCTTTATATCTATCAATGTATCTATCTACATCTATCTAATTATCTATCCATCTATCTCTACCTAATTATCAGTCTATCTATCTCAACCTTAACTTAATTATCAATCAATCTATACATATATCAATCCATTTGTCTATCTATCTCTCTAGCTATCTATCAATCCATTTGTCTATCTATCTCTCTAGCTATCTATCAATCCATTTGTCTATCTATCCATCTCTAACTAATTACCAATCTATCTTTTTTTATCAGATCTATCTATCTATATACAGTGCCTGGAAAAAGTATTCATACCCCTTGAAATTTTCCATGTTTTTGTCATGTTACAACCAAAAAACGTAAATGTATTTTATTGGGATTTTATGTGATAGACCAACACAAAGTGTCACATAATTGTGAAGTGGAAGGAAAATTATAAATGGTTTTCAATTGCAGTGGCGGCTGGTGCTCAACATTCTTGGGGGGCGCAAACGAAAAAAAAAAACAATTGCAGCCTCACTGTGCCCATCAAATGCAGCCACTGTGCCCATCAAATGCAGCCACTGTGCCCATCAAATTCAGCCACTGTGCCATCAATTGTCACCACTGTGCCATGCCATCAAACGCAGCCACTGTGCCATCAATTGTCACCACTGTGCCATGCCATCAAACGCAGCCACTGTGCCATCAATTGTCACCACTGTGCCATGCCATCAAATGCAGTCACTGTGCCATGCCATCAAACGCAGCCACTGTGCCATCAATTGTCACCACTGTGCCATGCCATCAAATGCAGTCACTGTGCCATGCCATCAAACGCAGCCACTGTGCCATCAATTGTCACCACTGTGCCATGCCATCAAACGCAGCCACTGTGCCATCAATTGTCACCACTGTGCCATGCCATCAAATGCAGTCACTGTGCCATGCCATCAAACGCAGCCACTGTGCCATCAATTGTCACCACTGTGCCATGCCATCAAACGCAGTCACTGTGCCATGCCATCAAACACAGTCACTGTGCCATGCCATCAAACACAGCCACTGTGCCATCAATTGTCAGCACTGTGCCATGCCATCAAACGCAGCCACTGTGCCATCAATTTTCGCCACTGTGCCCTTTAATTGTCACCACTGTGCCCTTTAATTGTCACCACTGTGCCAATTGTCGCCACTGTGCCCTTTAATTGTCACCACTGTGCCCTTTAATTGTCACCACTGTGCCAATTGATGCAACTGTGCCCTTTAATTGTCGCCACTGTGCCCATTGTCGCCACTGTGCCCATTGATGCCACTGTGCCCTTTAATTGTAGCCACTGTGCCCATTGTCGCCACTGTGCCCATTGATGCCACTGTGCCCTTTAATTGTCGCCACTGTGCCCATTGTCGCCACTGTGCCCTTTAATTGTCGCCACTGTGCCCATTGTCGCCACTGTGCCCTGTAAAATGCCCCTCCCCAGCCCGGCACCCCCCACCTTTCTGGGGGTCAGCCATCCTCCTTCCACGTCCCTCGATGTCTTCTCCCGCCCTTGATGACGCTTCAGCCAATCAGGTTAATCAGTGAATCTGATTGGCTGAGACGCCTGTCAGTCTTATCCAAGGAACGCACCCCCCGTGCGTCCCTTAGATAAGCATTCAGAAGCCGACTACAGCCTCTGGGCTGTACTCGGAAAGCCTATCAGAGCCGCTGGCTCTATCTATCTATCTATCTATCCATCCCTCTATCTATCTATCTATCTCTATCTATCCATTCCTCTATCTATCCATTCCTCTATCTATCTATCTATCTATCTCTATCTATCCATCCCTCTATCTATCCATTCCTCTATCTATCTATCTATCTATCTCTATCTATCCATCCCTCTATCTATCTATTCATCCCTCTATCTATCTCTATCTATGTATCCATCACTCTAGCTATCTCTATCTATCTCTATCTATGTATCAATCTCTAGCTATCTCTATCTATACATCTCTATCTATCGATCCCTCTATCTCTATCTATCGATCCTTCTATCCCTATGTATCTATCTTTATCGATCCCTATATCTATATGTATCTATCTCTATCTATCGATCCTTCTATCTCTATCTATCGATCCCTCTATCTCTATGTATCTATATCTATCTATCGATCCCTCTATCTCTATCTATCGATCCTTCTATCCCTATGTATCTATCTCTATCGACCGATCCCTCTATCTCTATGTATCTATCTATCGATCCCTCTATCTCTATGTATCTATATCTATCTATCGATCCCTCTATCTCTATCTATCGATCCTTCTATCCCTATGTATCTATCTCTATCGATCGATCCCTTTATCTCTATGTATCTATCTCTATCTATCGATCCCTCTATCTCTATGTATCTATCTCTATCTATCGATCCCTCTATCTCTATCTATCGATCCCTCTATCTCTATCTATCGTTCCCTCTATCTCTATCTATCTATCTCTATCGATCCCTCTATCTCTATCTATCGATCCCTCTATCTCTATGTATCTATCTCTATCTATCGATCCCTCTATCTATCGATCCCTCTATCTCTATGTATCTATCTCTATCTATCGATCCCTCTATCTCTATGTATCTATCTATCGATCCCTCTATCTCTATCGATCCCTCTATCTCTATCTATCGATCCCTCTATCTCTATGTATCTATCTCTATCTATCGATCCCTCTATCTATCGATCCCTCTATCTCTATGTATCTATCTCTATCTATCGATCCCTCTATCTCTATGTATCTATCTATCGATCCCTCTATCTCTATCGATCCCTCTATCTCTATCTATCGATCCCTCTATCTCTATCGATCCCTCTATCTCTATCTATCGATCCCTCTATCTCTATCGATCCCTCTATCTCTATCTATCGATCCCTCTATCTCTATGTATCTATCTCTATCTATCGATCCCTCTATCTCTATGTATCTATCTATCGATCCCTCTATCTCTATCGATCCCTCTATCTCTATCTATCGATCCCTCTATCTCTATCGATCCCTCTATCTCTATCTATCGATCCCTCTATCTCTATGTATCTATCTCTATCTATCGATCCCTCTATCTCTATGTATCTATCTCTATCTATCGATCCCTCTATCTCTATGTATCTATCTATCGATCCCTCTATCTCTATCGATCCCTCTATCTCTATCTATCGATCCCTCTATCTCTATCGATCCCTCTATCTCTATCTATCGATCCCTCTATCTCTATCGATCCCTCTATCTCTATCTATCTCTATCTATCGATCCCTCTATCTCTATGTATCTATCTCTATCTATCGATCCCTCTATCTCTATCTATCGATCCCTCTATCTCTATGTATCTATCTCTATCTATCGATCCCTCTATCTATCGATCCCTCTATCTCTATGTATCTATCTCTATCTATCGATCCCTCTATCTCTATGTATCTATCTCTATCTATCGATCCCTCTATCTCTATATCTCTATCTATCGATCCCTCTATCTCTATCGATCCCTCTATCTCTATCTATCAATCCCTCTATCTCTATGTATCTATCGATCCCTCTATCTCTATCTATCTATCGATCCCTCTATCTCTATGTATCTATCTCTATCTATCGATCCCTCTATCTCTATGTATCTATCTCTATCTATCGATCCCTCTATCTCTATCTATCGATCCCTCTATCTCTCTCTCTCTCTATCTGTCCAACTCCACCCATCAGCATTCCAGCTCCTTTATTATCTTGGTATCTCTGCGGATGAGGAAATAGTTGATTTTCTTATTTCTGCGCTCACGCTGTCCCTGCTTGTCCTGACAAATGCTTAGTACAGCAGTCTTTGTCGGTGGAATATTCCGCTCGGCTCTCTGTCCTCTATGAGAATGTTCCTTGCTCTATTATACAAACAGATGATGAATTCTCTGCCTCTGACTGCGCTGAGAACATTTGAAGTAATATATATACAGATTATCTCTACATGACAATATTTGAAGAATTATGCACATAGACGGATGTTGAAATTTTAAGGATTTTGAAGATTTTTGAACTCTTAAAGGGGGTGTCCGGTTTGAAGTGAAATCATCCATCTGCTAGAACCAGTGCTATTCGATGTAAGTGTAGTATGACGACATGAAAACCTGCATTCTGTGTGGAAGGTGAAAGTACATACAGTGGCCCGGATTCAGGTAGAATTGCGCATTATTTACGGAGGCGCAGGGCAAAGTTTTTGCCCTGCGCCCCCGCAAATTTGCTCCGCTGCCCTTGATTCACGGAGTAAAAGCTCCGTTAATTGCGCGGGCGCACCGGCAAAATGCCCGGCGCAAGAGCACGCAATTTAAATGATCCCGTAGGGGGCAGGAATCATTTAAATTAGGCGCATTCCCGCGCCGATCGTAGAGCGCATGCTCCGTCGGGAAACTTTCCCGACGTGCATTGCGGCAAATTACGTCGCAAGGACGTCATTTGCTTCAAAGTGAACGTGAATGGCGTCCAGCGCCATTCACGATTCACTTACGCAAACTACGTAAAATTCAAATTTCGCGACGCGGGAACGACGGGTATACGTAACATGGGCTGCCCCTGCTAATAGCAGGGGCAGCCTTGCGCGAAAACCCCCGTACGTAAACGACGTAAATTGCGTACGCAGGGCTCGCGCAACGCTGTGAATCGGTGTTAGTATGCAATTTGCATACTATACACTGAGCACAACGGGAACGCCACCTAGCGGCCACCGCAAGAATGCAGCCTAAGATATGCGGGCATAAGAGCCTTATGCCGCGCAGATCTTAGGCTGCAGTCGGCGTAACGAGGTTCCTGAATCAGGAGCACTCGTTACGCCGGGGCAAGTAAGCAATTGCGCTGTGTAACCTATGGTTACACAGGTGCAATTGCTTCTTGAATCTACCCCAGTGTGTACAGGGTGCAGCCTTGGGTACAAGTTGTCCTTTATGTATTTTTACTGCCAGAGCCATTTTTCCAATTTTACACACATTTTAGGCCTGAAGCTTTGTTAACCCCCCCAAACCCCCCAACTAAATATCCTTTCGGAAAGCAGAGAAATGGGAGAATAAAATGGTGCTACTCCCATTTATTTTTTCAGACTATATTAGCACAACTGTTTATTAACCACTTTAATACCGGGCACTTTTGCCCCTTCCTGCCCAGGACAATATTCAGCTTTCACCACTGTCGCACTTTGAATGACAATTGCGCGGTCATGCAACACTGTACCCAAACTACATTTGTATAATTTTCATCCCACAAATAGAGCTTTCTTTTGGTGGTATTTGATCACATCTGCGGTTTTTATTTTTTGCTAAACAAACTAAAAAAGACAAATTTAAAAAAAAAAAGTTTTTCTTAGTTTATGTCATAAAATGTTGTTTTCCCCTTCACTGATGGGCACTGATGAGGCGGCACTGATGGGCACTGATGAGTTGGCACTAAGGTCCCATTCACACCTGAGCATAGCGTTTTCAGGCAGAAAGTCACGCAATTTTGATGAAGTGAACATGCATGAGGGCCGACCATTTTGCCTGACATTCTTTGAACCATTAAAATTCGGTCTAAGTGTGTTTGTTCAAGCACTAATACACTGCCCAACAAGAATGCTCTTGCCTTTGTCGCACTCGTTCCCGACACAGACGAATGCTCCCATAGAGCCCCCCCCCCATACATCAGGGTCCCCAGTCTCTCCCCCCATACATCGGGGTCCCCAGAGAGCCTCCCCCATACATCGGGGTCCGCAGAGAGCCTCCCCCCATACATCAGGGTCCCCAGAGAGCCTCCCCCCCATACATCAGGGTCCCCAGAGAGCCTCCCCCCATACATCAGGGTCCCCAGAGAGCCTCCCCCCATACATTGGGGTCCCCAGAGAGCCTCCCCCATACATCGGGGTCCCCAGAGAGCCTCCCCCCCATACATCAGGGTCCCCAGAGAGCCTCCCCCCCATACATCAGGGTCCCCAGAGAGCCTCCCCCCATACATCAGGGTCCCCAGAGAGCCTCCCCCCCCATACATCAGGGTCCCCAGAGAGCCTCCCCCCCATACATCAGGTTCCCCAGAGAGCCCCCCCATACATCAGGGTCCCCAGAGAGCCCCCCCCCCATACATCAGGGTCCCCAGAGAGCCCCCCCATACATCAGGGTCCCCAGAGAGCCTCCCCCCATACATCAGGATCCCCAGAGAGCCTCCCCCCCATACATCAGGGTTCCCAGAGAGCCCCCCCATACATCAGACTGAGGCCCCGTACTCACGACCAAACATGTCTGCTGAAACTGGTCCGCGGACCAGTTTCAGCAAACATGTTTGGCCGTGTGTAGGCCCGATCCGACCATTTTCGGGCAGATCGGACAGGTTTGGAAACCTGTCCGCCCGGACATGTACAGTCGTCTGTACAGACCTACCGTACATGTTCTGCCGCCCGCCATCCCTCGCATGCGTCGAATGACTTCGACGCATGCGTGGAAGCCTTTTAAAGGCAGGCCGCCCACGTCGCCGCGTCATTGCCGCGGCGACACCGCGTCATCGACGCGGCGACACCGCGGACACGCCCCGCGTATTGTTTACGCGCGGACCTCTGTTCGATGGTGTGTACGGCCATCGAACAGAAGTCCCCGGGCAGTCCCCGGGCAGACATGTCCGATGAAAACGGTCCGCGGACCGGTTTCATCGGACATGTTTGATCGTGAGTACAAGGCCTGACAGCTGTAATTGCAGTGAAAGGAGGTTCTACAAAGTATTGACTCCGGGGGGCTGAATACAAATGTACCCCCACACCTTTCACATATTTATTTGTAAAAAAAAATATTGAAAACCATTTATAATTTTCCTTCCACTTCACAATTATGTGCCACTTTGTGTTGGTCTATCACATAAAATACAGTTTTGTTTTTGATTGTAACATGACAAAATGTTGGAAATTTCAAGGGGTATGAATACTTTTTCAAGGCGCTGTAGATGTGGTTACTATTGTGTCTTTTTAAACATCTGCATATTAAATATGGAATTTTTTGTGATATATTTCTGTTTTGCTCAAGACACGTATGGCCTGTTACAGTCCCTTTGCTACAACACACATTCACGCCAATCAGCTTTTCCTTACCAAATCCAGATGTTCCTCCACCACGACCGGTGACGGAGACTTGTCATGTCTTGTGTCTTCTGTAGAAAACAAAAAGAATCCACCATTATATTGCCATATATAGGATTTGTAAAGCCCCAACAACGTGTTTGTTTTGGAGAGATTTTCCTCACTTAAGCCCCTTTCACATTGGGCGCAAGAGGTGTGCTGGCGGTATATCGGCGCTATTTTTAGCTCCGCTATACCGTTGTTTTTACCACGATATTTGGCCGCTAGCGGTGCCGTTTTAACCCCCGTTAGCGACCGGAAAAGGGTTAATACTGCCCGCAATGCCGGCGGTATTAGCGCGGTTTCCCATTGCTTTCAATGGGAAAGAGGGGTGGAGGAGCAGTAAACACCCCGCTCCTTCACCGCCCTAAAGATGCGGTTAGCAGGACTTTTGAAGCGGTCCTGCTAGTGCACCGCTCCAGTGTGAAAGCCTTCAGGCAGCTGCAGGGCAGCATTTTTCCCGTTGGTATTTAGGCGCTATACCGCCTGCAAAAACGTGTCAGTGTGAAAGGGGTCTTACAGTTCTGAAGGAAAATCTGGAAAAATCTACCCAATAGTAACACCCAGATTAGAGGGGCACCGAAATGGAAATTTCAGAACCGAAACGAAACCGAAATAAAAAATAAAATGGCAGGCCGAAACTGAAAATGACTTTTCTTTTTTTAAATAATTGTATGTTAAAACAACACCCCCACCTCCTGCCACCATCACCTCCTGCCCCCACCACCATCACCTCCTGCCAGCTCTTGCCGCCATCACCTCCTGCTCTCGCCACCACCTCCTGCACCCACCACCCCCACCTCCTGCCACAATCGGCTCTTGCCACCATCACCTCCTGCCCCACCACCTCCTGCCAGCATTACCTCACCCACCTCCTGCCACGGTGCCACCATTACCTTCTTCCACCATCACCTCATTACCCCACCACCTCCTGCCACCATCACCTACTGCCACCACCAGCTTCTTTATTACCTTAAAGCTGGGCTGTGCTGGACAAGGCTGTGCTGTGCTGGACATGGCTGTGCTGTGCTGGACATGGCTGGGCTCTGTGCTGGACATGGCTGGGCTCTGTGCTGGACATGGCTGGGCTCTGTGCTGGACATGGCTGGGCTCTGTGCTGGACATGGCTGGGCTCTGTGCTGGACATGGCTGGGCTCTGTGCTGGACATGGCTGGGCTCTGTGCTGGACATGGCTGTGCTGTGCTGGACATGGCTGGGCTCTGTGCTGGACATGGCTGGGCTCTGTGCTGGACATGGCTGGGCTCTGTGCTGGACATGGCTGGGCTCTGTGCTGGACATGGCTGGGCTCTGTGCTGTGCTGGGCTCTGCTGGACTGGACTTTCACTGCTCCGTCCTCTGCCTATGGCGAGTGCACTGCACAAGCCAACGAGTGTCACTGCCAAAGTGTCCCTCCTGAGTCCTCCTGACTCGATCGGCTATTCAAAAATGGCGCCGGGTGGCACCATTACGTATCTACTTATGCGCCGAGCGGATACGAGTTTTCCCGAAGCCGGCCGGGCTCAGGAAAGTTCGTATCCGCTCAGCCGGGCGGCGCATAAGCAGATACGTAATGGCACCAACTGGCGCCATTTTTGAATAGCCGATCGAGTCAGGAGGACCCAAGAGGCAGTGACACTCGTTGGCTCGTGCAGAGGACGGAGTCGTGACAGGCCAGCGACCATTTTTTTTACTGGCACCCGATGCCCATATCGGCAATTTTAAAGCTGTTTCGGCATGTCGCCAAAACAGCTGTTTTCGGCCGATATGTATCGGCCACGGATATATCGGTGCATCCCTAACCCAGAAAACAATAAAAATCTGGGCACAATGCATAGGAGGAGAAAGATCTTCTATTCATAATATTCAGTATTGTAAAAGACCCTCTCATTGATCAAGCTGACTTGTTTGGTGAGGCTGCTCACATGTACCAGAGATCCCCCAAGGGGGGAAAAGTCCATCTTTGTAAAAAGCAGTAAGGGCACCACACTAATGGGTACAGTGACAGACCTACCCGGGACAGAGGCTTTTGGAGAGGACTGAATGCTATCCTCTTGCCTTGCGATCATGGGCCCTGGCATTTGGGGGAATGGTGCTCTTTGTGAGCTGTGTGCCTGGGGACCCCTGAGGTGGTGTTACTTTGGATTCAGGTCCGTATCTCCTTAAAGGGGTAAAAAAAAAAATCCCTAAATATCTTCCTTTACCTTAGTGCAGTCCTCCTTCACTTACCTCATCCTTCCATTTTGCTTTTAAATGTCCTTATTTCTTCTGAGAAATCCTCATTTCCTGTTCTTCTGTCTGTAACTCCACACAGTAATGCGAGGCTTTCTCCCTGGTGTGGAGAAGGGGAGGGATCCGGGACGACGGCGCGGCTATTCGTTTATAGCCGCCCCGTCGCGATCGCTCCCCGGAGCTGAAGAACGGGGAGAGCCGTATGTAAACAAGGCTTCCCCGTGCTTCACTGTGGCGGCGCATCGATCGAGTGATCCCTTTTATTAGGGAGACTCGATCGATGATGTCAGTCCTACAGCCACACCCCCCTACAGTTGTAAACACACACAAAGTGAACACTAAATGTTACAGCGCCCCCTGTGTTTAACTCCCAAACTGCAACTGTCATTTTCACAATAAAGAATGCAATTTAAATGCATTTTTTGCTGTGAAAATGACAATGGTCCCAAAAATGTGTCAAAATTAGCCGAAGTGTCCGCCATAATGTCGCAGTCACGAAAAAAATCGCTGATCGCCGCCATTAGTAGTAAAAAAAATAAAAATGCAATAAAACTATCCCCTATTTTGTAAATGCTATAAATTTTGCGCAAACCAATCGATAAACGATTATTGCGATTTTTTTTACCAAAAATAGGTAGAACAATACGTATCGGCCTAAACTGAGGAAAAAAAACATTTTTATATATGTTTTTGGGGGATATTTTTTATAGCAAAAAGTAAAAAATATTGCATTTTTTTCAAAATTGTCACTCTATTTTTGTTTATAGCGCAAAAAATAAAAACCGCAGAGGTGATCAAATACCACCAAAAGAAAGCTCTATTTGTGGGGAAAAAAGGACCCCAATTTTGTTTGGGAGCCACGTCGCGCGACCGGGCAATTGACTGTTAAAGCGACGCAGTCCCGAACTGTAAAAACCCCTTGGGTCTTTAGGCAGCATATTGGTCCGGTCCTTAAGTGGTTAAGACACACAGACTCTGGGAACCCTGTATATGCCATATTAGAGATAGTGACTGATTCATAATGTTGGGACACATACTGTTAGGAGATGCTGATGTCAACTCCAGCCACCTGTCTGTCTGTAGTCTGCTATAAAGTAAATGAGTCTAGTATGGATTGCCACAGCTTCTAAGAGTCTTTCACCCATTGTTGTTGTTTGTGCTAATTAACCCTGCAATTGTATGAAGGAGTTCTGTGTTGATATGTATGTGATAATGTGTATTGTAGTTAGGGAGTCACATTGGCTGCTTTAAGGGATTAGTTATTTAGCTCATGTTAATTTATGTTTCTGGTTACAGGTGTATTGTTAGAGTAATATGAGCAGGAGGTAGGAACCTCCTCTTTAACCACTTTAAAACCGCACGCCGTCATATAACGTCCAAAAAGGGGATCTGTTATCCCGGGTGGACGTCATATGACGTCCTGTACTTTGTGCGGGGATATCTGAATGATTTTCTTCCGGCGGCGAACCTGCACACCGTAAGATCGATCATAGCGGCGGTTACGCTGCTTGATCGTTCTTATAGGCGGCGGGAGGGGACATCTACACCCTCCCGCCGGTGCTTCTCCGGGCTCTCCCGTCCCATCGGGGGCCCAGAGAGATGATCGCCGTCCGCCGGATGTGCAGCATAGAGATGACTGGTGACCAGATGGTCACCAGTCATCTCTATGACCGTCTCTATGACCGTCGGAGGCCCGGGCGCGATGTGATGACGTCACGCCCGGGTACCCGTAAGTAAACAAACCGCAATTGCGGCTAGTAAGAATGAGATCTGTGAATTTTTTTTCACAATCTCATTCTTTCCAGCCTGGAGGAGAGAGGTGGGGTCTTATTGACCCCGCATCTCTCCTTAAAGAGGACCTGTCACACACTATTCCTATTACAAGGGATGTTTACATTCCTTGTAAGAGGAATAAAAGCGATCGAAAAAAAAAATGTAAAAAAAGTGTAAAAAATAAAAATAAAAATAAAAATAAAACGCCCCTGTCCCCGGGAGCTCACGCTTAGAAGCGAACACACACGTAAGTCCCGCCCACGTATGTAAACGTCGTTCAAACCACACATGTGAGGTGTCGCCGCGTGCGTTAGAGCATGTGCAACAATTCTAGCACTAGACCTCCTATGTAACCTGTAAACATTTTCAAAGCGTCGCCTATGGAGATTTTTAAGTAACAAAGTTTGGCGCCATTCCATGAGTGTGCGCAATTTTAAAGTGTGACATGTTAGGTATCTATTTACTCGGCGTAACATCATCTTTCATATTTTACAACAAAATTGGGCTAACTTTACTGTTTTGTTATTTTTTAATTCATGAAATCATTTTTTTTTACAAAAAAAAGGCGTTTGAAAAAATTATTGCGCAAATACCGTGCAAGATAAAAAATGTTGCAATGACCGCCGTTTTATTCTCTAGGGTGTCTGCTAAAAAAAACATATATAATGTTTGGGGGTTCTGAGTAATTTTCTAGCAAAAGAATGATGATTTGTACATGTAGGAGAGGAGTGCCAGAATAGGCCCGGTATGGAGGTGGGTTTTAAAGCCCGGTATTGAAGGGGTTAACTGTATATAAGACTTGTATTCTGGTTCTAATAAACTGTCTGATGTTTTACCCTACACTGAGCTACGACTAGTGAATGGGAGAGCTAAGGGGTCTTGGATCGCGTGGTACCGGACAGAGGAAGCATTTACGGCGAACAGACTCATCTTGAGTAACGGGGGTCCGTCACAGGTACAAAGTTTTAACGTTAATCTTCCATCAGGTCCAGTGGCTTACCATCATTATCATCATCATGTGTGCTGATCACATCACCAATCTCCACATCTAATGGAATCAGAGGCAACAGGTCTGCGGGGTCAAAATCATTGAGCTCAGACGAGGAATCGATAAAGTCCGGGTCAGACATGGCTCATGTAACGGACCTAAAAAAAGTATTAAAAGTGTTATGCAATTAAAGAAGAACTACAATTATTGGACCCCCCAACTATTTAGTACATAGTGGTGGTCATCAAGTGTCATCGGGCCAGATTCTCAAAGGCGTTACGATGGCGCAACGCCATTTGCGCCGTCGTAAGTCCTAATCTGGCCCAGGGTATCTAAGCGACTGATTCTTAGAATCAGTTACGCATAGATATCCCTTAGATCTGACAGGCGTTTACGCTGTCAGATCTTAAATGCAATTTTTTTTCCCGCCGCTAGGTGTCGCATCGTCGTTTTCCCCGTTGTCTATGCAAATTAGCTAGTTACGCGAGATTCCCGAACGTACGCGCGGACGACGCAGTGATTTTACAACGTTTCCGTAAGCGTAGGTCCGTCGTATGCCATGTTAAGTATGGCGTCGGGTCAGCGTCGGCATTTTTCCGTCGTTTACGTCGTTTTCGGAAGTCGTTTTGCGAATACGACTTTACGTCAATGACGCTTACGTCGGCGTCATTGACGTTTTCCGTCGTGAGCTGGAGCATGCGCACTGGGCTATTTTTCGGCCCGGCGCATGCGCAGTTCGATCGGCGCGGGGGCG
Organism: Rana temporaria; assembly: GCF_905171775.1. NCBI lineage: Eukaryota > Metazoa > Chordata > Amphibia > Anura > Ranidae > Rana > Rana temporaria. The sequence goes on along the minus strand of NC_053491.1, from coordinate 465,538,375 downwards.
CGCTTAATTTAAATACAAGCCGCCCCCTTTGAATTACGCGGCCTTACGCCGGGCCAATTACACTACGCCGACGCAAATTACGGAGCAAGTGCTTGGAGAGTACGGCACTTGCTCCAGTAATTTGCGGCGGCGTAGTGTAAATGGCTTACGCTACGCCGCCGCAGATTTTACAAGAATCTGGCCCATCATCCTTAATTGACAGCAGTTACAGGCATTTGGAAATATAAAAAAAAAAATCCAAATGTAAAATAATGTTAACCTCTTAAAGGGGTTGTAAAGGTAAATAAAGGTAAATATGTTTTTCATCCTATGCATTAAGGTGAAAAAACATCCAAAGGTATCGCCCCCCCCCCCGAACCCCCGTTTTACTTACCTGACCCCTCGAAAGTCCCGCGCGCGTCCACGTGATCCTCTTCGGTTCCCAGCCTGGCCGTTGATTGGCTAGGCTGGACGGATTGATAGCAGCGCAGCCATTTGCTGGCGCTGCTGTCAATCACAGCGGATGACGCGGCGCGCCGGGGGGCGGGGCCGAGTGATACAGTCGGCGGCAATGCCCGCCGCTGTATCACGGGAGCGCGCTCGCAAAAGCTTTCCACCATGCGAGCTCGCTCGCATGAAGGTGGAAAGCTTTTGCGAGGAGGAGCCGAGACAGCCGCCGAGGGACCCCAGAAGACAGGGTTAGGGGACACTCAGTGCAAAACGAGCTGCACAGTGGAGGTAAGTATAACATGTTTGTTATTTTTTTCGTTTATTCTGCCTTTAGTGTTCCTTTAACCACTTAACCCCCGGACCATATTGCTGGTCCATGACCGGGACACTTTTTTGCGATTCTGCACTGCGTCGCTTTAACTGACAATTGCGCGGTCGTGCGACGTGGCTCCCAAACAAAATTGGCGTCCTTTTTTCCCCACAAATAGAGCTTTCTTTTGGTGGGATTTGATCACCTCTGCGGTTTTTAGTTTTTGCGCTATAAACAAAAATACAGCGACAATTTTGAAAAAAAATTATATTTTTTACTTTTTGCTATAATAAATATCCCCCAAAATTATATATAAAAAATAAATGTTTTCCTCAGTTTAGGCCGATACGTATTCTTCTACATATTTTTCATTCAAAAAAATCGCAATAAGCGTTTATTGATTGGTTTGCGTAAAAGTTATAGCGTTTACAAAATAGGGGGTATTTGTATGGCATTTTTATTAATATTTTTTTTTTTACTAGTAATGGCGGCGATCAGCGATTTTTTTTTCGGTACTGCGACATTATGGCGGACACTTCGGACACTTTTGACACATTTTTGGGACCATTGGCATTTTTATAGCGATCAGTGCTATAAAAATACATTGGATTACTACAAAAATGCCACTGGCAGGGAAGGGGTTAACACTAGGGGGCGGGGAAGGGGTTAAGTATGTTCCCTGGGTGTGTTCTAACTGTAGGGGGGGGTGGCCTCACTAGGGGAAATGACTGATCTTCTATTCATACATTGTATGAACAGAAGATCAGCATTTCTCTCCCTGACAGGACCGAGAGCGGTGTGTTTACACACACAGTTCCCGGTCCTCGCTCTGTAACGAGCGATCGCGTGTGCCCGGCGGCGACCGCGCCAGCCGGGCATGGGAATCGGGGGAGAGCAGGGGCGCAAATGTGCGCCCCTAGTGGCCTACACGAGAGCGGGGGCGTGCATGCGCCCCTAGTGGCCTACACGAGAGCCGACCGTATTGTACGGGCTCTCGCGCAGGGGAGCCGACCTGCCGTAAAACGGCGGCGGCTGGTCGGCAAATAGTTAAGGACCGCTCACTGTAGATATACGTCGGCAGAATGGCACGGACAGGCATTATCACGTACCTGCACGTGGCCCTTTAAATGACTGCCATGTGGTCGCGAGCGCGGCGGCGCGCTTACGACCCTGCTGCCCTCCCCGTGGGTTGGACCGCGGGTCCCACGGACTCGATGGCCGCAATTGTCTCACGGAGGTATAGAGCGGGGAGATGCTTGTGTAAACAAGCATCTTTTTGCTCTGCCTAATGAGAATGAAACTGATCTCGACTCCGTGTACTCGGAGCGGAGATCAGTGTCATGTGACACAGAGCTCACCCCCCCCTACAGTTAGAAACACAATGCAGGGAACACTTAACCCCTACAGCGGCACCTAGTGGTTAACCCATTCACTGCCAGTGTCATTTTCACAGTAATCAGTGCATTTTTATAGCACTGATGGTCCCAAAAATGTGTCAAAAGTGTCCGTTGTGTCCGCCATAATGTCGCGGAAAAAAAAATCACTGATCAACGCCATTACTAGTAAAACATTTTTTTTTATAACATTTTTATAAAAATGCCAAAACTATCCCCTATTTTGTAAACGCTATGGGCCAGATTCTCCAAAAAGGCGGGCGTAGCGTATCTCAGATACACTACGCCGCCGTAACTTAGTGAGGCAGGTCCCGTATTCTCAAAGAACTTGCGGCCAAAGTTACGGCGGTGTAGTGTAACTGTGCCGGCGTAAGCCCGCATAATTCAAAGTAGGCTAGTGTGGGCGTGTTTTATGTTAATGTCTCGTGACCCGACGTGATTGACGTTTTTAACGAACGGCGCATGCGCACGCATGCTCCGTATCACGTCGAATTTTCAAATTAAATTACGCTCGCCCAATGCCTAGTCGACGTGAACGTAACTTACGTCCAGCCCCATTCACAGACGACTTACGCAAACGACGTAAAATACGACGTTGTTCGTACGTTTGTAAAACGTCCAAACCTAACATGACTTACCCCTGCTTTATGAGGGGTAACTTTACGCCGGCGTATGTCTTACGTAAACGACGTATCTTGATACGCCGGGCGCACGTACGTTTGTGAATCGGCGTATCTAGCTAATTTACATATTCAACGCGGAAATCTACGGAAGCGCTACCTAGCGGCCAGCGTAAATATGCAAATAAAAAAGATACGACGGCGTAAGAGACTTATGCCGCTCGTATCTTAGCCGAATTTATGCGTAACTGAATCTAAGAATCAGTCGCATAGATACGACGGCTCTCATTCGGACTTACGACGGCGTACATGGCGCTACGCCGTCGTAAGTCCTTTGAGAATCTAGGCCCATAACTTTTGTGCAAACCAATCAATAAACGCTTATTGCGATTTTTTTTTACGAAAAATATGTAGAAGAATACGTATCGGACTAAACTGAGGAAATTTTTTTTTTATATATATATATGTTTTTGGGGGATATTGATTATAGCAAAAAGTTAAAAATATTCATTTTTTTCAAAATTGGCGCTCTATTTTTGTGTATAGCGCAAAAACGAAAAACCGCAGAGGTGATTAAATACCACCAAAAGAAACCCTCTATTTGTGGGGAAAAAAGGACGTCAATTTTGTTTGGGAGCCACATCGCACGACCGCGCAATTGTCAGTTAAAGCGACGCAGTGCCAAATTGCAAAAAGGGGTCTGGTCTTTGACCACCCAAATGGTCCGGGGCTGAAGTGTTTAATTAAAAAATGAATGATCGAAATCGTGTCATGTCAGTTCATTTGCCGGAATACTTTTATTTCAAATGATTTTATGAAATAGTTGTCCTAGAACATGTTTTTGATGGTAACGGATGGTAGCACATGCGCACACGGGCAAAATAAGAGGTAAACAAGTCCGTCGGACCACTGCGTATTTTCCAGCGCTGACTCACAGCGTCCTGCAGGTGCCTCGTCTTGCCAACAATCCCACTCTCACTGCGCTGTCTCAGAATGAAGCCTTCACATTTTTACAGAAAAAAAATAAAAAATACAACGAAAGCGATCGAGGTAAACTGAGAACATTCTGATAATCACAAAGTAAACAGTTTTTTCCCCCCTCTATCTATATGCACTGCATATGCATTTTGCACAGGGTGTTTATTGTATTTCCCCCTCTGCTAGGTGCGGTTGCCTGTGCTGATCACACAGAAATAGATCTGGAAATATAAAAAAAATAGAACATGGGACAGAATTTTTGGGACGCAGATCTAAACTCAATCAAATATCTAAACCCAATCGCAGCTCTAAAACCAATTATTGAAATTTCATATCATGTATCATGCAATATGTTAATATATTTTCTTTTTTTTTTTCAATCTTATCAAAGCTCAACACTGGCCATTTTTTTTAAATTAAAAATTACCGTATATACTCGAGTATAAGCCGATTTTTTTCAGCACATTTTTTTGTGCTGAAAATGCCCCCCTTGGCTTATACTTGAGTGACCTTTTTGCGCCTGATCTCCTGGAATTTAGGGACCCGGTACCATCCGGCCGTAGGTCCCCTGGACCCAAAACTTGGCACACATATAGCCCCACTCTACAAAGTTTTTTTGTCCGGGGGACCTACGACCGGGGAGCACCGATTTTTTAAAGTTGGGAACCCCTTCCATAGACTCCCATGTTAAACGGTAATTTCTCTGGTAATTTTGGGGACCCGGTACCGGCCGGTTGAAGGTCCCCTGGACTCGAAACTTGGCACGCATGTAGCCCCATTTGTCCTCTACAAGTGTGTAAAGTTTGCTGTCTGGGGGACCTATGGCCGGGCACCCCTTTTATTTTCTCCCATGTTAAACGTAAGTCTAGTCATGGGCACAGTGAGGCATGGGCACAGTGAGGCATGGGCACAGTGAGGCAGTGAGGCACAGTGAGGCACAGTGAGGCATGGGCACAGTAAGGCACAGTGAGGCATGCAGATGGACACCCTAGGCTTATACTCGAGACAATAAGTTTTCCCTTTTTTGTGGTAAAATTAGGTGCCTCGGATTATATTCGGGTCGGCTTATACTTGAGTATATATGCAAGAGATAGTGCAGCGCTAATAACAAGTCCATAAAAGGTCATCCACGTGATCTTAAAAAGTGACTGTATACAGATAACATGCGGGTGATGAGCGTGGAAAAATAGTATGACACCTCCACCAATAGCTGAAATGGCCGCTCACCTCACAGGGTAGACCCTCTGTTAGATAGGGTCAAACACGCTTTCCCATAAGGGTATAATCTAGGCAATGCTCCAACAGGAACCAGGCAGTCGAATTAGCAGGTGATACTAAGTATTGAGTGGATACAATCATGGATTCAATCATGTAAAAGAAGGACAAACCATAGTGCTCTCCGCAAATACTGATACAGGATTTATTAATATAAAATGTAAAAACTCACAAACAAAGGCACTAAGCCAGTGCCAGGCGAGACAGCGAGGTAAACAAACTGTGGAAGGCTGCGGGTGACGTCACGTCCTTCCCCACCGAACGTTGCGTCCCTTAGGGCGGGACTTCTTCAGCGGATGTGGGGATGGACAGCGTGCACCATTAATGATATACTTGAGTATATGTGTTAAAAATGAAAAAGGAGCACAGGCTGCAATACTCATCCTCAAGCTGCAGCTGTCCCCTGCAGTCATTATTTTTCACCACAAGATGTCCCCAGTCTTGTAGGTTGAATGTTGCCCAGCATCACTCAACTCAGAAAAATAAGGAGCGCTGTGAGTTGAGGAGACATGGGCCTTCCGCCTAATGGGGCGTTACCATGGCGTGATTCATTCAGGGGATAATAATGTAGAGCAGGGGTCTACAAACTTTACAAATAAAGGGCCACTTTATTGCCCTTCAGGAGGGCCGGATTGGGGCCAGCAAGGTAAGAAAAAGTCACGGGCCCGGCATTATTGAGAACATATATGGCCTCAGGGTTGGTGGTCAATAGGAAGAAGAGTATTCCCCCTATTAGTAGGAGGAATAGTATCCCATCATTGGTATCAGTGGATGATATAGTGCCCCATTGTTGGTGTCAATGGGAGGAATAGCGCCTCATGTCATTGGGAGGAACTGTGACCCAAGGGCCGGATAAAGGCTAGCAAAGGGCCACATCTGGCCCTCGGGCCGCAGTTTGGAGACCTCTGATGTAGAGAGTGGGGCTGACGTTATCACAATGGCATCATATAGGACCACCCACTGCCAGGACCAAAAGAAGAAGGGGACAATGTGTGTCACCGGAGCCCGGAGTTGAGTATTATATCTACAGATTAATAATTCTGCTGGTTTAGAAACTTCCTATTATGGGATGACCACTATCTTGCCAATATAGGATCTGCACAGGACCACCCAATCACTAGACGGGTTTGAGGATAACTGTGGGTGGGGTTACCAATGTCCCGGGGACTAGGGGAGAAATGTTGGTAAATATGCACATATTGATGGTCCACCATTGAACAAAGAAAACATGCTCCGCTGCAGGTTACCTGGGAGACTGGGAACCGGTAACATCCATTGGAACAATTCTTTATTGGCTACACGCTAACGCGTTTCAGCTGAAGTCTTACTCATATAAGTAAGGCTTAGGCCAAATCACGTTGGCTTGTCCCTGCATTGTAGCCAAAAAGGATTGTTTCAATGGATGTTACTGAGTAGCCGACTTCATTGTATTAGATCAGGGGTCTCCAACCCCCGGTCCACGGCCCACTACCGGGCCGCAGCCTGTTTACTGGCGGGCCGCGAAGCATGCAGTGCGGCGGTGGCGGGCGAGCAGAGAGATCGTCGATAGGGAGCAGAATATTACAACGCACCGCCATCACCGCACTTTCCGCCCAAACAGCCCCGCCGCACTTCCGCCCACACAGCCCTGCCGCACTTCTGCCCACACAGCCCGACCAGCGTACCAAGAGGGGGGCAAGGGTGCTTTCTACACTGGATGCCACTCATTAGGGGGGATGTCAGCCCGGTGCCGCCCCCCCCCCCCGCCCTCCATGAGTGAAGACAGGCAGCAGCGCTCGGCGCTGTGGCATCCAGGGCAGGGAGATCCAGAGGTGAGCTGTGGCGGGTGGGTCAGTATGTGTGGACTGGCATGTGGCAATCTGCATCTGGAGGCATGTGGCAATCTGGTGACAGGCACTGTGGCAAGCTGCATCTGGTGGCAGATTCTGCATTATGATGAGTTTAACTATTTAATTTTATATTACAATATAATAATAAAAATAATGCGCTTCAGTCATCCTGACACCATATCAACCATGGTGTTGTGATTATTGAAGTGCTAACACCAGCCATTTACTGACAAATTGTCCGTGGGAAAAAACGCATCGTCGGCCCGCATCATCGGGCCTTGGCTCAATTTTTATCCACAATGCCGGTCCCCGGTGCCAAAAAGGTTGGGGACCACTGTATTAGATGGTCCACCATTGTCACTATCAGGAAGCCAGTCCAGGGCAACAATGTGCAGCTGACAATGGAGCAATGGATTGGTGCATGTAGACAGGAGGTGACTGCAAGAGGCTAGAGGCGATCATCAGCGCTGAGATAGGAAAATAGTGAGATAAGTATTTTATTAAACCAAAAATATTTGGAAATTGGAATTTGCCAAACTAGATGTCATGCAGTTAGGATTTGGATGCATTTCAATTGAAGATCTATTTCAATCGAATAGTCAGAAAAATTGTATCATACAACTGTAGCACCCTCTAGTGTGCTAGAAGAATAGTACATGTTAGTGAGAGTAGATACATTTCCAGGCTTGGCTGGCAGCCAAGCCCGGGTGTGTTTTGATCCGGGCTGGGAGTGGCTTAGAGTAGTGCTAGGTGACTCACAGGTAGCATCACCAGGACCTCCCACTTCTTTCCAGAATGTTCCTGTGTTTTCTGGAAAGAGAGGTGGAGAGGGGAGGTGGAGCTGCCCGGGGTGTTCTGAGGAGCCCTGACCAATCTCCAATCTGGATTGGCAGGGGGCAGGCCTCCTTAAATACAAAGGGTCAGCCCAGCTGAGGAGGAGTCGATCGGGTAGAGGATGGAGATGGAGTGTTAGACTGTCGGGGCCTTTGAGGGAGCTCCCCAGTCTGGGGGTGTAACGGTCACCACCGTCTACGACCTTCCATCAACCCACGACAGTTTATCTGACACTACAACCATCCAACAGACATCAGACATCCCATTTCCCAGAATAACGAGACTTGCTCTGTTACTGGTTTCAAAATATATGAACACTTTTAATGGTTAGCTCTCAAGTTTATATACAGTTTTCAAGGCATGTTTCAGTGATCACAGGAACAATCAAACTCTCCACCCACCCATCACACCCTGGGGGGGCTTCAATACACCTTCAGATGGCGAATTGCTAAACATTCCAGACTTTTTTTGGTACCGGTCTATAATTAACATGACCTAATCACTGCACCTGAGAAGTCACATTCCTTCATTAACAGAATTCAACAAAACACCATCACACAATGATTTCCCCTCAATCCATATCTGTAGACAGACAGTCTGTCTCCGACAGAAAGGTATTCACACCTGAGCATCAATAGGCTTTACACAGTGTTATCACACAATGAAAGGCCTTTCAAGTGCCAGCCTCATTTAACATGTCAACAGTCTACACAGAGAGATGAGTCATAGAATAAACCAACACTTTGCAATATATCCTGCAATATGAGCTATCAGTAATGTCCCCTGTCCTGTAATTTAGGATATCATTTCTCAGTCACCCTATGGCCCTATCGGACATAAGGTGACCCTAGACATAAGACTCCTGGGTGACGCCGGCACAGGAGTACCCCTCATTCTTCCAAATTATGTGTTTGTCACGGGTCATTCCGTCACAGGGGGGTTGGGGCCTTGGGCCTGGGCTCGAGTGCGGACAGGACCCTCTTACAACCTACAGAGGTGTCCTGACCAGGAGGCACAGGAGGAGCAAGAGAGGAAAGCGGGTGAAAACTGCCAGGCAAGTCTCCTGAAGGTTCACAGAGGCAGCCAGGAGGGCTGGTAAATGTTCACACATTCGGGAGGACTGGGAGGCCATGCCTGAGAGAACTGAGATGCAACAGTCTGGGATGGGTGCAGAGCCAGTCTGGAGGATTGTGGTGGCACGGGCAGTGGAAAGGGGCAACAGCAGCAAGAAAGGCTGGCAGTGCCTGAAGAGGTGGTACTGGGAGCAGTAGCCACAGGGACAGCTAGCACTGGAATGTTCTATATTTTTGCTACACCATAGGGGTCCACGGTCCCTGCCTGTAAAGGGTATCTGCTTTATGCCTGGCTGAGCCAGTGTCAGGCCCACTTATCAGTGTTAGCTGGTCCAGGAAGAACTTGCAAACAAAGTTCTGGAGGTGTTAAGGAGAGATAGTCTGCAAGCAAGTGCTGGAGAGAGAGGAGACTGTCTACTGTGAATGTATATAGTTGGTCCCAATGCCTGGAAAGTGTGTGCCTGGCTGGGCTGGGTGACAGACGGACTACTAAACTCAGCAGCCCCAACGGGGGACCGCTGCACAACATTGTCATTGAATCATCTGAATGGTGATGTTGAACTGTTTTCACCTCTGAAGGCGTAACCATAAAGTCTCCAATCCCATCCCGATATTGGAAGTAGGATCCAAGCTGGTCAGGCCAGCCTAAAGCCCCATACACACGATAAGAAAATCGGAAGTTACATTTCTTCCGACGAACGATCTGCCAATTTTCAGATCGTTAGTACGGTGCTTTCGACAGTAGATTCCGATTTTCCGTACGAAAAAAGCTGGGCGCCGAGCGCTCACAATCCGGTCCGAAGCTCCGTGACCGCATCCACGGGACCCGATCGCCGCCGGTGTCCCGTGATTGGGTCACAGGAGCTGAAGAACGGGGAGAGGTGAGTGTAAACAAACCTTCCCCGTTCTTCTCTGTGGCTTGTCACTGACCGTCTGTTCCCTGTCATAGGGAACGACGATCAGTGACATCACACGTCTAGCCACGCCCCCCTACAGTAAGAAACACACAATAGGACACACTTAACCCCTTTAGCACCCCCTAGTGGTTAAGCCCTTCACTGCCATTGTCATTTTTTACAGTAATCAGTGCATTTTTATAGCACAATTCGCTGTGAAAATGACAATGGTCCCAAAAGTGTCCAATGTGTCCGCCATAATGTCGCAGTCACGAATAAAAAAAAAAAAAAAAAATCGCTGATCGCCGCCATTATTAGTAAAAAACTAATTATTAATAAAAATGCCATAAAACTATCCCCTATTTTGTAAACGTTATGGCCCGGATTCACAGACAGCGGCGCATATTTATGCCGCCGTAGCGTATCTCCTTTACGCTACGCCGACGCAGCGCAGAGAGGCAAGCACTGAATTCACAAAGCACTTGCTCCCAAATCTGCGCTGGGTTTCTCAGGCGTAAGTCGGCGTAAGTGGAAGTGGGTGTGAGCCATGCTAATGAGGCGTGACCCCATGCAAATGATGGGCCGAGCGCCAGACAGATACGTATCGCCAACTGCGCATGCGCCGTCCCGTGGGCGCATCTCAGTGCGCATGCTCACGATCACGTCGGAACAACTGCCTAAGATACGCCGGATCACTGCCTATCGCGTGAACGTAACCTACGCCCAGCCATATTCACGTACAACGTAAACTACGTAAAATACGCCGGCTTGTGTTCCCTGGTGCAGCCCTTTGCATGGATGCTGCTGAGTTACACCTCCTTTATGGGGCATAACTTTACGCCGTACGTACAACTTACGCGCACCAGTCGTAGCCTGCGTCGGGCGCATGTACGATCGTGAATCGGCGTATCTCCCTCATTTGCATATTTGAATAGAAAATCAATGGGAGCGCCACATGCGTCCAGCGTAAATATGCCGGCGTAGGCAAGTTACCTAGGTCGGATGAAGCTTATTTTTAGGCGTATCTTAGTTTGTGGGTCGGCGCATAGATACGACGGCGCACATTTGTACTTACGACAGCGTATCTTGAGATATGTTGGCACAAGTGCTTTGTGAATCCGGGCCTATAACTTTTGCGCAAACCAATCAATAAACGCTTATTGCGATTTTTTTACCAAAAATATGTAGAAGAATTCGTATCGGCCTAAACTAAGGGGGGAAAAAAACGTTTTTTATATCTTTTTTGGGGATATTTATTACAGCAAAAAGTAAAAAATATTGCATTTTTTTTAAAATTGGCGCTCTATTTTTGTTTATAGCGCAAAAAATAAAAACCACAGAGGTGATCAAATACCACCAAAAGAAAGCTCTATTTGTGGGGAAAAAGGGACGCCAATTTTGTTTGGGAGCCACGTCGCACAACCGCGCAATTGTCAGTTAAAGCGTTGCAGTGCCGAATCGCATAAAGGGGCCAGGTCCTTTACCTGCATAATGGTCCGTGGCTTAAGCGGTTAATCAACATCAGTACGGTTTTCGACCAAAAAACATCCTAAGAGCAAGACTACGCATGCTCAGAAATGAAAGAATACATACAAAACACTTCAACAGATTACGTCACTTCTGACGCTGAATTCCGTTGTACGAGAATTTTCGTATGATGAATACCCTCGTCACTTTGGACATGAGACTAGCATTAGAAACCAATATTAATACATTGCGCCTGTTAAACCTGCGAGACGTTTTCCCTTTAAACGATAAATCAGAGCGATTGTATAAAAATAGAAGAAAAAAACATTTTCAAATGTCAGCCTGAGCCCAATCTGCAGCACCACAGCGCAATGTTCCCGCCGATTACCGGCAAAGTGTCCCACCACACTGAGCGTTGCTGGGAGAGAATTGGCTGTAATTGTGGTACTGGGCGTACGGCGCTCTGGAGGGGCCGGCCGGGTTATTTATACAAGAAGCACATTCACCATCACGGCTTAACATTTGGCTGCCTGTAAATCAGGCTTCATTTTAACCACACAATGCCGTACACCAGGGGTGGGCAACTTTATTGATGCAGGGGGCCTCACATATCCCCTCTGACATTACCAAAGGGCCACATATAACAATTAGTTCATGTAATGCTACAGAATGCTGCCAGAGGCTGAAGACGTGCAACAAGGACATGGTCAGAGACTGTGAACATACTAGAGAGTTATTGCACATAGAAGCTGTTGGAGACTGGGGACATGCTATAGGAGGTGTTGGAGACTGGGTATATGCTATAGGAGGTGTTGGAGACTGGGGACATGCTATAGGAGGTGTTGGAGACTGGGGAAATGCTATAGCAAGTGTTGGAGACTGGGGACATGCTATAGGAGGGGTTGGAGACTGGGGACTTGCTATAGGAGGTGTTGGAGACTGGGGACATGCTATAGGAGGTGTTGCAGACTGGGCACATGCTATAGGAGGTGTTGGAGACTGGGGACATGCTATAGGAGGTGTTGGAGACTGGGGACATGCTATAGGAGGTGTTGGAGACTGGGGACATGCTATAGGAGGTGTTGGAGACTGGGGACATGCTATAGAAGGTGTTGGAAAATGGGGACATGCTATAGGAGGGGTTGGAGATTGGGGTCATGCTATAGGAGGGGTTGGAGACTGGGGATATGCTATAGGAGGTGTTGGAGACTGGGGACATGCTATAGGAGGTGTTGGAGACTGGGGACATGCTATAGGAGGTGTTGGAGACTGGGGACATGCTAAGGAGGTGTTGGAGACTGGGGACATGCTATAGGAGGTGTTGGAGACTGAGGACATGCTATAGGAGGTGTCGGAGACTGGGGACTTGCTATAGGAGGTGTTGGAGACTGGGGACATGCTATAGGAGGGGTTGGAGACTGGGGACATGCTATAGGAGGTGTTGGAGACTGGGGATATGCTATAGGAGGTGTTGGAGACTGGGGATATGCTATAGGAGGTGTTGGAGACTGAGGACATGCTATAGAAGGTGTTGGAGACTGGGGACATGCTATAGGAGGTGTTGGAGACTGGGGACATGCTATAGGAGGGGTTGGAGACTGGGGATATGCTATAGGAGGTGTTGGAGACTGGGGACACATTATAGGAGGTGTTGCAGACTGGGGACATGCTATAGGAGGTGTTGGAGACTGGGGACATGCTATAGGAGGTGTTGGAGACTGGGGACATGCTATAGGAGGGGTTGGAGACTGGGGATATGCTATAGGAGGTGTTGGAGACTGAGGACATGCTATAGAAGGTGTTGGAGACTGGGGACATGCTATAGGAGGTGTTGGAGACTGGGGACATGCTATAGGAGGGGTTGGAGACTGGGGACATGCTATAGGAGGGGTTGGAGACTGGGGATATGCTATAGGAGGTGTTGGAGACTGGGGATATGCTATAGGAGGTGTTGGAGACTGGGGACATGCTATAGGAGGTGTTGGAGACTGGGGACACATTATAGGAGGTGTTGCAGACTGGGGACATGCTATAGGAGGTGTTGGAGACTGGGGACATGCTATAGGAGGTGTTGGAGACTGGGGAGATGCTATAGGAGGTGTTGCAGACTGGGGACATGCTATAGAAGGTGTTGGAGACTGGGGACATGCTATAGGAGGTGTTGGAGACTGGGGACATGCTATAGGAGGTGTTGGAGACTGGGGATATGCTATAGGAGGGGTTGGAGACTGGGGAGATGCTATAGGAGGTGTTGGAGACTGGGGACATGCTATAGGAGGGGTTGGAGACTAGGGACATGCTATAGGAGGGGTTGGAGACTGGGGATATGCTATAGGAGGTGTTGGAGACTGGGGACACATTATAGGAGGTGTTGCAGACTGGGGACATGCTATAGGAGGTGTTGGAGACTGGGGACATGCTATAGGAGGTGTTGGAGACTGGGGACATGCTATAGGAGGGGTTGGAGACTGGGGATATGCTATAGGAGGTGTTGGAGACTGGGGGCATGCTATAGGAGGTGTTGGAGACTGGGGACATGCTATAGGAGGTGTTGGAGACTGGGGATATGCTATAGGAGGTGTTGGAGACTGAGGACATGCTATAGAAGGTGTTGGAGACTGGGGACATGCTATAGGAGGTGTTGGGGACTGGGGACATGCTATAGGAGGTGTTGGAGACTGGGGATATGCTATAGGAGGGGTTGGAGACTGGGGAGATGCTATAGGAGGTGTTGGAGACTGGGGACATGCTATAGGAGGGGTTGGAGACTAGGGACATGCTATAGGAGGGGTTGGAGACTGGGGAGATGCTATAGGAGGTGTTGGAGACTGGGGACATGCTATAGGAGGGGTTGGAGACTGGGGACATGCTATAGGAGGTGTTGGAGACTGGGGACATGCTATAGGAAGGGTTGGAGACTGGGGACATGCTATAGGAGGTGTTGGAGACTGGGGACATGCTATAGGAGGTGTTGGAGACTGGGGACATCCTATAGGAATTGTTGGAGACTGGGGACATGCTATAGGAGGTGTTGGAGACTGGGGACATGCTATAGGAGGTGTTGGAGACTGGGGACACATTATAGGAGGTGTTGGAGACTGGGGACACATTATAGGAGGTGTTGGAGATTGGGGACATGCTATAGGAGGTGTTGGAGACTGGGGACATGCTATAGGAGGTGTTGGAGACTGGGGATATGCTATAGGAGGTGTTGGAGACTGGGGACATGCTATAGGAGGTGTTGGAGACTGGGGATATGCTATAGGAGGTGTTGGAGACTGGGGACATGCTATAGGAGGTGTTGGAGACTGGGGACATGCTATAGGAGGTGTTGGAGACTGGGGACATGCTATAGGAGGTGTTGGAGACTGGGGACATGCTATAGGAGGTGTTGGAGACTGGGAACATGCTATAGGAGGTGTTGGAGACTGGGAACATGCTATAGGAGGTGTTGGAGACTGGGGACATGCTATAGGAGGGATTGGAGACTGGGGACATGCTATAGGAGGGGTTGTAGACTGGGGACATGCTATAGGAGGTGTTGGAGACTGGGGACATGCTATAGGAGGTGTTGGAGACTGGGGACATGCTATGGGAGGTGTTGGAGACTGGGGACATGCTATAGAAGGTGTTGGAGACTGGGGACATGCTATGGGAGGTGTTGGAGACTGGGGATATGCTATAGGAGGTGTTGGAGACTGGGGACATGCTATAGGAGGTGTTGGAGACTGGGGAAATCCTATGGGAGGTGTTGGAGACTGGGGACATGCTATGGGAGGTGTTGGAGACTGGGGACATGCTATAGGAGGTGTTGGAGACTGGGGACATGCTATAGGAGGTGTTGGAGACTGGGGACATGCTATAGGAGGTGTTGGAGACTGGGGACATGCTATAGGAGGTGTTGGAGACTGGGGACATGCTATAGGGGGTGTTGGAGACTGGGGACATGCTATAGGAGGTGTTGGAGACTGGGGACATGCTATAGGAGGTGTTGGAGACTGGGGACATGCTATAGTAGGTGTTGGAGACTGGGGACATGCTATAGGAGGTGTTGGAGACTGGGGACATGCTATAGGAGGGGGTGGAGACTGGGGACATGCTATAGGAGGTGTTGGAGACTGGGGACATGCTATAGGAGGGGGTGGAGACTGGGGACATGCTATAGAAGGTGTTGGAGACTGAGGACTTGCTATAGGAGGTGTTGGAGACTGGGGACATGCTATAGGAGGTGTTGGAGACTGGGGACATGCTATAGGAGGTGTTGGAGACTGGGGACATGCTATAGGAGGTGTTGGAGACTGGGGACATGCTATAGGAGGTGTTGGAGACTGGGGACATGCTATAGGAGGTGTTGGAGACTGGGGACATGCTATAGGAGGTGTTGGAGACTGGGGACATGCTATAGGAGGGGTTGTAGACTGGGGACATGCTGTAGGAGGTGTTGGAGACTGGGGACATGCTATAGGAGGGGTTGGAGACTGGGGACATCCTATAGAAGGGGTTGGAGACTGGGGATATGCTATAGGAGGTGTTGGAGACTGGGGACTTGCTATAGGAGGTGTTGGAGACTGGGGACATGCTATAGGAGGTGTCGGAGACTGGAGACATGCTATAGGAGGTGTTGGAGACTGGAGACATGCTATAGGAGGTGGTGGAGACTGGGGACATGCTATAGGAGGTGTTGGAGACTGGGGACATGCTATAGGAGGTGTTGGAGACTGGGGACATGCTATAGGAGGGGTTGTAGACTGGGGACATGCTGTAGGAGGTGTTGGAGACTGGGGACATGCTATAGGAGGGGTTGGAGACTGGGGACATCCTATAGAAGGGGTTGGAGACTGGGGATATGCTATAGGAGGTGTTGGAGACTGGGGACTTGCTATAGGAGGTGTTGGAGACTGGGGACATGCTATAGGAGGTGTCGGAGACTGGAGACATGCTATAGGAGGTGTTGGAGACTGGAGACATGCTATAGGAGGTGGTGGAGACTGGGGACATGCTATAGGAGGTGTTGGAGACTGGGGACATGCTATAGGAGGTGTTGGAGACTGGGGACATGCTATAGGAGGTGTTGGAGACTGGGGACATGCTATAGGAGGGGGTGGAGACTGGGGACATGCTATAGAAGGTGTTGGAGACTGAGGACTTGCTATAGGAGGTGTTGGAGACTGGGGACATGCTATAGGAGGTGTTGGAGACTGGGGACATGCTATAGGAGGTGTTGGAGACTGGGGACTTGCTATAGAAGGTGTTGGAGACTGGGGACATGCTATAGGAGGTGGTGGAGACTGGGGACATGCTATAGAAGGTGTTGGAGACTGAGGACTTGCTATAGGAGGTGTTGGAGACTGGGGACATGCTATAGGAGGTGTTGGAGACTGGGGACATGCTATAGGAGGTGTTGGAGACTGGGGACTTGCTATAGAAGGTGTTGGAGACTGGGGACATGCTATAGGAGGTGTTGGAGACTGGGGACATGCTATAGGAGGTGTTGGAGACTGGGGACATGCTATAGGAGGTGTTGGAGACTGGGGACTTGCTATAGAAGGTGTTGGAGACTGGGGACATGCTATAGGAGGTGTTGGAGACTGGGGACTTGCTATAGGAGGTGTCGGAGACTGGGGACATCCTATAGGAATTGTTGGAGATCTTTCTCCGGCCGGGAACGAGCACATCAGCATCAGCTGGTGTCTCGTGTCCTGATTGGATAGATTGATAGCAGCGCAGCCATTGGCTCCTGCTACTGTCAATCAAATCCAATGATGCGGCGCCGGAGGGGCGGGGCCCGAGTCCTGTATTCTGTGTCAATGGACGCTTCCCCGACCGGTCACTCAATGTGGGGAGGAGCCACCAGCACCGCTGAGGGACCCCAGAAGAGGAGGATTGGGGCCACTCTATGCAAAACTAACTGCACAGTTGGAGGCAAGTATGACATGTTTGTTTTTTGTTTTTTTAAACAAGGGTTTACGAACCGGAAGGATTTGCCCCCTCGATGACCGGGCCATTTTTTGCGATACGGAACTGCGTCGCTTTAACTGACAATTGCGCAGTCCTGCGACGCTGTACCCAAACAAAATTTACGTCCTTTTTTCCCCACAAATAGAGCTTTCTTTTGGTGGTATTTGATCACCTCTGCGGTTTTTATTTTTTGTGTTATTAAAAAAAAGAACGACGTTTGAAACGTTTGAAACACACGGCTCCCAGAACACAGCGGGGACCAGTGGGAACGGCGCAGCGCGACTCGCGAATGCGCAGTAGGGCAGGGCTGGTACAAGGATTTTTGACACCCTAGACGAAACCTCATTTTGCCACCCCCCCATTGGCTCCACCCCTGCCCATGTATACCCCACCTTTTTGATGAAGTGCCCATCAAAGGCAGCCTACCAGCGCCCATCAATGCAGCCTCACCAGTGTCCATCAATGCAGCCTCACCAGCGCCCATCAGTGCAGCCTCACCAGTACCCATAAATGAATGTTTGCTTGCTTCCATTCATACAGGAGTTGGGACACAGACACAGTCCTCCGCTGTGCCTCTGAGGCCCCGTACACACGACAGAGTTTCTCGGCAGAATTCACCGAGAAACTCGGTCAAAACCCGGATTCTGCCGAGAAACTCTGTCGTCTGTACAGTTTTGGCTCGATGGAGCCGCCGAGGAGCTCGTCGAGAAAATAGAGAACATGTTCTCTATTTTCTCGTTGTTCTATGGGAGAAGGCGGCCCGCCGAGCTCCTCGGCGGCTTCATCCCAGAACTCGACGAGGAACTCGACGTGCTTGGCACGTCTAATTCCTCGGCCGTGTGTACGGGGCCTGACACTGTGTGGCGGCTGCCTGCTGATGCTGAGACTTAGTTGCTTGCTGCTGAGAGAAGAAAGTAGAAACACCAGTGGCGCCCTAGGCAGCAAAGCGCCCTAGGCGGCTGCCTAGTGGTAGCACCGGCCCTGCAGCAGGGAACTGGGCAGTGGGCAGCCGCAGCGCTTCACTTCCCGATTCCCTCACCGAGGATAGCGGCGGGGGAAGCCGACGGCGGGGGACAAGTCTGCCATCCCAGTCTATAGATGCAAATGCTGGACTCGGTAACCCCCCCCCCAGGAGCGCTTCTCCAAGGGGGGTTATCTAATGCGAGGAGGAGCCGCGAGAGCTGCCGGGGGACCCCAGAAGAGGAGGATCGAGGCCACTCTGCACAGTGGAGGGAAGTATGACATGTTTGTTATTTTAACCACTTGCCGACCGTGGACGCTATATAACGTCCTCGGCTTTGTGGGGCTGAACGATGGGTGTAGCTACAGGCATCATTCAGCCGGTGATTCCCCTACACCATAAGAACCATCATGGCGGCTGTTCCACCGCTTGATCGTTCTTACGGGCGGCGAGAAGGGACGCCCCCCCTCCCGCCGCCCTCCGGTGCTTCTACCGACTCATCTGTGCGATCGGTGAGTCGGTGAAAAAGGATCCGCCAGCCCTGGATGTTTATCATAGAGATTTCCGGGGGACCAGACGGTCGCCGGTGTCCCCAATGGGAGATTTGATCCCACTTCCTGTTCTGGTGACGACTGGAAATTTTGGGGTTTTTATAAAAAAAAAAAAAAAGGAGGGTGATTCTCCCCAAATGAGGGGGGGGGGGGGCACATTATAAAAACAAGGGAGGTTCCTACCCCTTCATTATTAGAATGGGGAGGGATTGGTCACATATAAGTGTATACCAACCCCCCCCCCCCCCCATATAACCTGTATATGACACTCATATGTATACCATCCCCCCCATATTACCTCTATATTATAGTCAGATGTGTATCCCCCCCCCCCCCATAGATCACACTCACCCCGGCCTCGCTCTCTCTCTCTCTCTCTCTCTCTCTCTCTCTATGGATGGAGATCTCTCATGCACTCTCTATGGAACGCCGTGTTGCATGCTTGTCTACAGGACGCGTCTCCTAGGTAACGGCAAGAGGGCGGTGCTTATTCGCTGAGCGACGTGTAGTGGGCGGGGTTTTAGTTCGCAGAAGCTATAGCTGCGGGGAGGAGCTAGATGAGACGTCTTCGGACTCTCCCGTGGCTGTATCAGCCTTCGGAGCCAGGGGGGCGTGACTGTGAGGGTGGGGGGAGTGACTGTGAGGGTGGGAGGGCCAGAGCTGCATGTACTGGAGAGGGAATGTCTGCTGCCGGGGGGGCGGGGCTAGGAACACTGACGAGATCCCTCCCCCCAGCTGCAGAGCTGTTCGGCGGCTCAGGGCTCCGAGGCAGAAGAGCTGGCCCGCCTCCTTCATGGTCACTGGTCAGGACTCGTGAGGGGGTGTGGCCAGGCAAGGGCCAATCCTGGATGTCACGGGGGGGCGGAGCAACCGGCTTCAGGGAAGATCAACAAAAAAAGGCACTAAAAATGTTTTGTATTTTATGCAGCCATTGGACTGGGAGAAATTGGGGTGAGAACTTGTTCTGCCCAGTAACGCCCACTACTTCTATCTTTACACTTTTACAATAAATAAAGTGCTGTTAGCTGACAAAGATCAAGATGGTGTCTCCTGTATCTCTGTCCTGAGTGGTAGTTATTGGGCAGAGCAGTTCTCAACCCAATTTCACCCAGCCCCCTGATGTCACCCAGCCCCCTGCTGTCACCCAGCCTTCTGCTGTCACCCAGCCTTCCGCTGTCACCCAGCCCCCTGCTGTCACCCAGCCCCCTGCTGTCACCCAGCCTTCTGCTGTCACCCAGCCTTCCGCTGTCACCCAGCCCCCTGCTGTCGCCCAGCCCCCCGCTGTCTCCCAGCCCCCCGCTGTCTCCCAGCCCCGTGCTGTCTCCCAGTCCCCCGCTGTCACCCAGCTCCCTGCTGTCACCCAGCCCCCTGCTGTCACCCAGCCCCCTGCTGTCACCCAGCCTTCCGCTGTCGCCCAGCCCCCTGATGTCACCCAGCCTTCCGCTGTCACCCAGCCCCCTGCTGTCACCCAGCCCCCTGCTGTCGCCCAGCCCCCTGCTGTCGCCCAGCCCCCCGCTGTCGCCCAGCCCCCCGCTGTCTCCCAGTCCCCCGCTGTCACCCAGCTCCCTGCTGTCACCCAGCCCCCTGCTGTCACCCAGCCTTCTGCTGTCACCCAGCCCCCTGCTGTCACCCAGCCCCCTGCTGTCACCCAGCCTTCTGCTGTCACCCAGCCCCCTGCTGTCACCCAGCCCCCTGCTGTCACCCAGCCCTCTGCTATCGCCTAGCCCCCTGCTGTCACCCAGCCCCCTGCTGTCACCCAGCCCTCTGCTATCGCCTAGCCCCCTGCTGTCACCCAGCCCCCTGCTGTCAACCAGCCCTCTGCTATCGCCTAGCCCCCTGCTGTCACCCAGCCCCCTGCTGTCACCCAGCCCTCTGCTATCGCCTAGCCCCCTGCTGTCACCCAGCCCCCTGCTGTCACCCAGCCCTCTGCTATCGCCTAGCCCCCTGCTGTCACCCAGCCCCCTGCTGTCACCCAGCCCTCTGCTATCGCCTAGCCCCCTGCTGTCACCCAGCCCCCTGCTGTCACCCAGCCCTCTGCTATCGCCTAGCCCCCTGCTGTCACCCAGCCCCCTGCTGTCACCCAGCCCTCTGCTATCGCCTAGCCCCCTGCTGTCACCCAGCCCCCTGCTGTCACCCAGCCCTCTGCTATCGCCTAGCCCCCTGCTGTCTCCCAGTTCCACAAAAAAAAATTGGCATGGAGCTTCTTCAGCCTGGATTCACACCTAAACGTCTGCATGTGATTTTGGAGCTTTTTTTTTGTGCATGCTTTTTGTATTTATGTTTTCGTTTTCTTCTTTTATACAAAAGCAAGCTCCTTTCTAAGACGGGCGATGGTTGTTAGGTGCGACAATACACAAACAAGTGCGTTTTTTCAGGCACTCCCATTGACATCTATTGTTCCAAAGATGCTCCTGAATTTTTATCAGCGTCAAGCATCACTACATTGCTAAGATGTGCGCGGGAACAATAGAAACAACACGGAACTCGGGCTGCGCCAAAGTGTTTCTGGAATCGCATCTTCAATCACTCGCATGTGAATTTGGGCTGACAGTTCGGTGAGCCTCATGTTCTGATATTTACATCAATAATCTGCACCTGAAAAAGCTGAAATATTTCCTGCAGATAGTTGCGGTTTGTAAATGCGTTTAGGCACGTCAGCGTTTTGCAGTGGCGGCCCGTTCTATAGGGGCGCCCGGGCGCCCCCCCCCCTCCTGTAGTCACAAAAAAAAAAGCGGGCCCTTTAAGAATTTTTATTTGGCTTAAAATGTCATTTTTACATTTTAAGTGCAGTGCTGGCGGCCGTCTATAGAGGGCGCTGCAGCCCCACCCCCCTCTCGCAAATAACATACTTTCATGCCTTGTATTGCACGAATGTATGTTATTGTTGGTTGGCTGAGCGGAAGTTTTCCGAGTACAGCCCTAGTCTCCCGGAAGGTCTATCCTCGGAACGTAAGGGCGCTGCGTTCCTTGGATAAGACTGACGGCTGTTTCAGCCAATCAGGTTCCCGGATTCTGGTTATCAGAAACCTGATTGGCTGAAGCGTCACCAAGGCGGGAGAAGACATCGAGGGAGGACATGGAAGCAGAAAGGTAAGTGCATTTTACAGGGAACAGCGGCGACAATGGGCACAGAGGCAACAAAGGGCACGTGACATTAATTAAAGGGCACAGTACAGTGACAACAATGGGCACAGTGGCAACAATTAAAAGGCACAGCGGCGACAAAGGGCACAGTGGCATCAATTAAAGGGCACAGTGACAACAATAGGCACAGTGGCAACAATTAAAGGGCACAGCACAGTGACATGCACAGTGGCAACAATGGGCACAGTGGGGACATTTGGCACAGTGGCTGCGTTTAATGGCATGGCACAGTGGTGACAATTGATGGCACGGCACAGTGGTGACAATTGATGGCACAGTGGCTGCGTTTGATGGCATGGCACAGTGGTGACAATTGATGGGCACAGTGGCTGAGTTTGATGGCATGGCACAGTGGTGACAATTGATGGGCACAGTGGCTGAGTTTGATGGCATGGCACAGTGGTGACAATTGATGGGCACAGTGGCTGCGTTTGATGGCATGACACAGTGGTGACAATTGATGGGCACAGTGGCTGAGTTTGATGGCATGGCACAGTGGTGACAATTGATGGGCACAGTGGCTGAGTTTGATGGCATGGCCCAGTGGTGACAATTGATGGGCACAGTGGCTGCGTTTGATGGCATGACACAGTGGTGACAATTGATGGGCACAGTGGCTGAGTTTGATGGCATGGCACAGTGGTGACAATTGATGGGCACAGTGGCTGAGTTTGATGGCATGGCACAGTGGTGACAATTGATGGGCACAGTGGCTGCGTTTGATGGCATTGCACAGTGGTGACAATTGATGGGCACAGTGGCTGAGTTTGGCATGGCACAGTGGTGACAATTGATGGGCACAGTGGCTGAGTTTGATGGCATGGCACAGTGGTGACAATTGATGGGCACAGTGGCTACGTTTGATGGCATGACACAGTGGT
Organism: Rana temporaria; assembly: GCF_905171775.1. Lineage (NCBI taxonomy): Eukaryota > Metazoa > Chordata > Amphibia > Anura > Ranidae > Rana > Rana temporaria. Next base: position 465,515,775 of record NC_053491.1, on the reverse strand, counting down.
GACAATTGATGGGCACAGTGGCTGAGTTTGATGGCATGGCACAGTGGTGATAATTGATGGGCACAGCGGCTGAGTTTGATGGCATGGCACAGTGGTGACAATTGATGGCACAGTGGCTGCATTTGATAGGCACAGTAAGGTTGCAATTTTTATTTTTTTTCGTTTGCGCCCCCCAAAAATTTTGAGCACCAGCCGCCACTGGTTTTCAGGTGTTTTTTTTTCTCAATACCCTGCTCTTGGGGAGATGTTATACACCAGGCTCCCCTTTTCTGCCCCGTACATACCATCGGTTTTCCCGTTGGAAAAAGTCCGATGAGCAGGGTGACCACGTGTCCCGGGACAGTCCCGCATTTTGCAGGTCTGTCCCGGGCACAATCTGATGCCCCAAAAAAAGGCCGCCGCATCACTGCTTTACTCACTGACAGTACTTGCCCTGGCCGGGAATGCCTGAAGGAGCACAATCCCCGCCCCCTGCTTGTGATTGGAGAAATCATAAATCACGTTTCTTGTGTCCAATCACTGTGCTGTGATTCGTTACACCACAAGCTGATTTTTGGAAAGGAGGGTGTCCCTGAATGGAATTTTGGAAATGAAACACACTATGCAGTCAAGGGGCCCCAGTGTGTACAAAAGCCCTTTGTAGCATTGACCCTGTGTTTAGCTTTTCTATGTAGCACCCTCTAGTGCTAGAATTGTAAATAGTTTTTTTTTCTAGTGCAAGGAAATGTGTGCAGACATGGCTGGCAGCCATGCATGTCTGTGTTTTTCCTGGGTTGGGCAGAGATCCAGAGAGAGACTCACAGGCAGCATCACTATAACCTCCCCCCCATTTCTAGAATGTACTAGAACCTTCTATAAAGATTTGAGGGGAACTAAGCCTGGAGTATTCTGAGGGCCCTGACCAATCCCCAACTTGGATTGGCAGGGCCTCTCAAATACTTAGGCTTTCACACTGGATAGAAAGGAGTGCCTGCAAAGCGCCTTAGTGTGAAAGCAGCCTAAGTTTCTTCAATCAAGTGGGCATCCCATATGTACCCAATCCCCATCCAATTTCTATTCCCAATAAAACAAACAAACAAAAAAAAGTGCAAGGACTGCTTCTTGACTCTAGAAATTCACGTGCCTGGCTGTGAAGGGTGGGAGATGAACCGCATTCACCAGCGGCCCCTACTGGGGGGTAGCGCTACATCTAAATGTAGGGGAAGTGCTCTGGGAAGTATAAACAATCTACAGAGATTTAGATGGCTAAGCTCAGCCACTCCTGTGAGTGAGCACACCGCGCATGTGCAGAACTTAAACAGCCAAGTTCAGCCTCTTCTGCTACAGAGGATGAGAGCACACTGCACATGTGTAAGGGGTGAACGAGGTGAACGTTCGCTCCTGCGTTGATGAGGGCGAGTGCCCAATAGTTTAAAGCAGGGCTCGACAAATCCCGAGCGCCAGGTCGCCATGGCGACTAGAAATAGTGTCCTGGCGACTTGGCTTGGAAGGTGGGCAAAAAATAAAATAAAAAAATAAATACAATTTTATTTTTTTTGTGAGCTGGCGCCATCTGGTGGTGAGCCATTGGTATCACAAGTTATTACCACCGGATGTGTAAGCTGGTGCCATCTGGTGGTGGCCGTTGGTATTACAAGTTAAGCATTACAAGTTAAACAGCAATTCTAATGTCATTTTTCACTATTTTCACTGCCATCTTCTTCCCTCTAATTAGAACCCCCAAACATTATATATATATTTTTTATCCTAACACCCTAGAGAATAAAATGGCGATCGTTGCAATACTTTCTGTCACGCCGTATTTGCGCAGCGGTCTTACAAGCGCACTTTTTTGGGAAAAAATTTAACTTTTTTTAATAAAAAAATAAGACAACAGTAAAGTTAGCCCCATTTTTTTTAATATTATGAAAGATAATGTTACGCCGAGTAAATTCATACCCAACATGTCACGCTTCAAAATTGCGTCCGCTCGTGGAATGCCGACAAACTTTTACCCTTAAAAATCTTCATAGGCGACGTTTAAAAAAATCTACAGGTTGCATGTTTTGAGTTACAGAGGGGCTAGAATTATTGCTCTCGCTCTACCAATCGTGGCGATTCCTCACATGTGTGGTTTGAACACCGTTTACATATGCGGGCGCTGCTCACGTATGTGTTCGCTTCTGCGCGCAAGCTCGTCGGGACGGGACGCGTTTTCTGGCTCCTAACTTTTTTAGCTGGCTCCTAGATTCAAAGCACATTTGTCAACCCCTGGGTTAAAGTATTCCACCAAGAATGCACACAGCTACCTATAGGACTGTTTCGGGCAGGCTTCAGGGGGGCACAAAGGGCCTACAGGTATGGCTACTTGGGGAAAACAGGTGTATAGGCGCTGCAACCTCCTTAGATAACAGCTCTGCCTGGTGCTCGGGGTTGCCGGTATCACCAAATTACCAGAATAAGGAAAAGGGATGGTCGGCACTCAGAATGACATCCGAAATATAGTATTCCTTTATTGAGAAGACACGTACAACGCTGTTAAAACTGCCTACGCGTTTCTGATGTTAGTCCTTAGTAATGGCGTATGATTAACCGGTTCCCGACCGGCTCACGCAGATATACTGCAGCAGAATGGCTTCCCTGGGAGAAATCCCATATGGGTACGTAGTTGCCTTTTTCGGCCACCAGATGGCACGTCCGCTGCGTGGCAGGGGACCCGATGCATGTGGCCGGCAGGCACGTGTGATTGCGTGCACAATCGCTAGCATGGGGATTTGTGTGTGTAAACACACAAATCCCTGTGCTGTCAGGGAAGAGGAAACATATTGTTTGTTCCTACTAGGTAGGAAAAAACCCCTAGTCACTCCCATCCCCACACAGTTAGAAACACCTCCAAGGGAACACGTTTAACCCCATTGATCGCCCCCTAGTATTAACCCCCTTCCCTGCCAGTGACATTTATACAGTAATCAGTGGTTACTTTTAGCACTAATCGCTGTATAAATGTCACTGGTCCCAAAAAAGTGTCAAAAGTCTCCGGTCTGTCCGTCGCAATATCACAGTACTGATAAAAATTGCAGATCACTGCCATTACTAGTAAAAATAAAATTATAAAAATGCCATAAATCTATCCCATAGTTTGTAGATTGCGCAAACCAATCAATAAACGCTTATTGCCATTTTTTTTTTTTTGTACCAAAAATATGTAGAAGAATACATATCGGCCTAAACTGAGGAAAAAAATAGTTTTTTTTTTATATTTTTTGGGGATATTTATTATAGCAAAAAGTAAAAAGTATTGTTTTATTTTCAAAATTGACGCTCTGTTTTCGTTTATAGCGCAAAAAATAAAAACCGCAGAGGGGATCAAATCACACCAAAGGAAAGCTCTATTTGTGGGGAAAAAAGGACGCAAATTTTGTTTGGGTACAGCGTCGCACGACCGCGCAATTGTCAGTCCCCTGCCCATTACACAGGGGACAGGCAGAACAACAATCTGCATATGTAAACAAGGCAGATTGTCATTCTGTCATAAGGGAAGGTATTGATCCTTTGTCTCTGCTAAGCAGGAACACGGATCTTTTCCTTCCCCTAGTCAATGTACTTCCCCCACTGGGAATAGGCACACAGTTAAAGGGGTTGTAAAGGTACCGTATTTTCCGGCGTATAAGACGGCTTTCTGGATGCAAAAACATGCATCCAAAGTCGGGGGTCGTCTTCTACGCCGGGTACGGTCTCCGTGCTCACTTTTTTTTGCTGCCGGTGACAGTCTCCGTGCTGCGAGCACGAGCGTCAATGATTTAAAAGACGCTCGTTCTCCTCAGAGTGTTCTGTGATAGGAGGAACACAAATCTTCCCAGCAGCGCCTCTGTTCTGTGTTCCTCCTATCACAGATGCCTTCTCATCCTTGGACGTCCCTGATAGGCGGAACACAGAACAGAGGCGCTGCTGGGAAAATTTGTGTTCCGCCTATCACAGGACACTCTGAAGAGAAGGTGCGGCTTTCAAATCATTGACGCTCGCAGCACGGAGACTGTCACCGCCTGCAAAAAAGTGAGTGTTTGCGGTGATTGCACTGGGGGGGCAACAAGTTCAGGCACGGTGTGGGCAAGTGATGGCACAGTGAGGGGCAAGTGATGGCACAGTGCGGGGCAAGTGATGGCACAGTGCGGGGCAAGTGATGGCACAGTGCGGGGCAAGTGATGGCACAGTGAGGGGCAAGTGATGGCACAGTGAGGGGCAAGTGATGGTACAGTGAGGGGCAAGTGATGGCACAGTGCGGGGCAAGTGATGGCACAGTGAGGGGCAAGTGATGGCACAGTGAGGGGCAAGTGATGGTACAGTGAGGGGCAAGTGATGAGACAGTGAGGGGCAAGTGATAGTACAGTGAGGGGCAAGTGATGGTACAGTGAGGGGCAAGTGATGGCACAGTGAGGGGCAAGTGATGGTACAGTGCGGGGCAAGTGATGGTACAGTGCGGGGCAAGTGATGACACAGTGAGGGGCAAGTGATGGCACAGTAAGGGGCAAGTAATGACACAGTGAGGGGCAAGTGATGGCACAGTGAGGGGCAAGTGATGGCACAGTGAGGGGCAAGTGATGGCACAGTGAGGGGCAAGTGATGGCACAGAGAGGGGCAAGTGATGGCACAGTGAGGGGCAAGTGACGGCACAGTGAGGGGCAAGTGACGACACAGTGAGGGGCAAGTGACGGCACAGTGAGGGGCAAGTGATGGCACAGAGAGGGGCAAGTGATGGCACAGTGAGGGGCAAGTGATGGCACAGTGAGGGGCAAGTGATGGCACAGTGGGGGCATGTAATGGCACAGTGAGGCATGTAATGTAATTGCACAGTGAGATTTGAAAAAGCCTGTTTCTGTCAGCGGTTCTGGCTCCCCCTCAGCTTCCAGAAAGACTAGTAAGAAGGGGGTAGTCTTATACGGTGAGTATATCCCAAAACCAAAATTTTTCCTGGAAAATTAGGGGGTCGTCTTATACGCCCAGTCGTCTTGTACGCCGGAAAAATACGGTACATGTTTTTTTACCTTAATGCATTAAGGTGAAAAAACATCAGAGGATTAGCGACCCCCCAGTTTACTTACCTGACCCCTCGAAAGTCCTGCGCCGTGAATGTGCTGGCTTCTTGGCCGGGCTTCTCGGCTCATTCATTGGTTGATTGATAGCAGCGCAGCCATTGGCTCCTGCTGCTGTCAATCAAATCAATGGCGCAGCATTGTGCCGGGGGGCTGGGCCGAGTGAAACAGTCGCGGCTATAGCCGCCGGCTGTATTATGGGAGCGCACCCGCAAGCTAACCCTCTTGGGAGAGAGCTTACAATGAAGGGGGTTAGCTGATGCGGGGAGGAGCTGAGACAGCCGCTGGGGGGGGGCCCCAGAAGACCAGGATCAGGGCCACTCTGCAAAACAAATTGCACATCGGAGGTAAGTTTAACATGTTTGTTATTTAAAATAAAAAAAAAAACGGGATCCTTTAGTGTACCTCTTAACCCAGGGCTCGACAAACCCTGGGTGCCAGATCGCAATTGCGACTAGAATTAGCGACCTTGCGCCCTAGGGCGGCACAGCTGGGGTATCCTGTCCTCGTGCGCACCCCCCTCGCGATCGTGTCAGGCCACGCCGGCCGGTAATTGAGGCCGCGGCTTTGCAACCTGCTGCAGTCCTATGGTTCCTTCTGGAATCTTGCGCCCTCTTGTGGTGGCCGTTGGTATGACAAGACAATCAGCAATGCTAATGGAGCTTCCCTGCCTGTTTCCATTTCCTTCCCTAGACTTAGAACCCCAAAACATTATATATATTTTTTATTCTAACACCCTAGAGAATAAAATGGCAGCCGTTGCAATACTTTCTGTCACGCCGTATTTGCGCAGCGGTCTTGCAAGCGCACTTTTTTGGGAAAAAATTCACTTTTTTTTATTAAAAAAATAAGACAACAGTAAAGTTAGCCCAATTTATTTTATACTGTGAAAGATAATGTTACGTCGAGTAAATTCATACCCAACATGTCACGCTTCAAAATTGCGTCCGCTTGTGGAATGGCGACAAACTTTTACCCTTTAAAATCTCCATAGGCGACGTTTAAAAAAATCTACAGGTTGCATGTTTTGAGTTACAGAGGAGGTCTAGGGCTAGAATTATTGCTCTCGCTCTACCAATCGCGGCGATACCTCGCGTGTGGTTTGAACACCGTTTACATATGCGGGCGCTGCTCACGTATGTGTTCGCTTCTGTGCGCGAGCTCGGCGGGACGGGGCGCGTTTTCTGGCTCCTAACTCCTAATTCCTACGAGGAATTTCAGCTCTTGAGTGCCACCCTTTGGGTCCCTTTTGCCAATTTAGTGTTTGGTGAGCATTAATTCCGAGCATGCGTGTTTGTACTTTCGACTTCTGTGTGATCAAATCGTTGTCCGTCGAAAATTTACTAACCTGTCATCCAACATTTGTTGGGCGAAAGTTGGACAACAATTGTCAACAGGAGCGTACGTAAGCCTTGTACACACGATCGGATTTCCATCGGACAAATACGTGGATTTTTGTCTGAAGGGCGTTGTCCGTGAATTTGTAGGCAACGTTTAAAAAATTCTACAGGTTGCAGAGGAGGTCTAGAATTATTGCTCTCGCTCTACCAATCGCGGCGATACCTCACATGTGTGGTTTGAACACCTCTTTAATATGCGGGCGCTGCTCACGTATGTGTTCGCTTCTGTGCGCGAGCTCGTCGGGACGGGGCGCGTTCCTGGCTCCTAACTTTTTTAGCTGGCTCCTAGATTCCAAGCAAATTTGTCAAGCCCTGCGCTAACCCTTTGATCACACCTGATTTTAACCCCTTCTCTGCCAGTGTTATTAGTACAGTGACAGTGCATATTGTTTTTTTAGCGCTGATTGACGTCACCTGTTCCCAAAAAGTGTCAGTTAGATGTCCGATTTGTCCGCAGTCCCGCTATAAGTCGCTGTTCACCACCATTACTAGTAACAAAAATTATTATTTTTATTTTTTTAATACCTCATAGTTTGTAGACGTTATGGGGCAGATCCACAGTGAGAGTACGCCGGTGTATCTACTGATACGCCGGCGTACTTTCAAATTACCTGCGTCGTATCTTTAGTTTGAATCCTCAAACCAAGATACGATGGCATCTGGGTTAGATCCGACAGGTGTACGCCTTCGGATCTTAGATGCAATTCTCCGGCGTCCACTGGGTGGCGTTCACGTCGTTTTCCGCGTTGAGTATGCAAATTAGCTATTTCCGACGATCCACGAACGTACGAGCGGCCGTCGCATTTTTTTACGTCGTCTCTAGTCGACTTTTTTTCGGCGTATAGTTTAAAGCTGGTATTTTCGTCGCGTATATAGACCTGCCATGTTAAGTATGGCCGTCATTCCCGTGTTTATTTAGAATTTTTTTTTTTTTTTTTTTGCGTAAGTCGTCCGTGAATCGGGATGGACGTAAATCACGTCTAAGTTAAAAAAAATGACGTCGTTGCGACGTCATTTAGCGCAATGCACGGCGGGAAATTTAGGAACGGAGCATGCGCAGTTCGTTCGGCGCGGGGACGCGCTTCATTTAAATGAAACACGCCCCCTACTCGCCGATTTGAATTCCGCGCCGTTACGCCGCTTGACATACACTACGCCGCCGTAACTTACGGAGCGAAATCTTTATGGATTCGAACCAAAGCCAGGTAAGGTACGGCGGCTTAGCGTATCTCAGATACGATGCGCCGGGGCAGATCTTTGTGGATCTGCCACTATAACTTTAGCGCAAACCAATCAATACACGCTTGCTGGGATTTTGTTTTCTCAAAAATATGTAGCAGAATACATATTAGTCTAAACTGATGAAGATTTTCGATTTATTACAGTTTTTTGGGGGGATATGTTTTATAGCAGAATTTTTTTATTTTATTTTTTTGTTATTTTTTTTTTTAAATAGTATTTATTTTTTTTTGTTTATAGCTCAAAGAATAAAAACTGTGTATTGGTTGTTGAACAGGGCCGGGGTAAAGAGCTGTGTGTCCTCCATAAATAAATAACGGCAGTGTGTGTTAGGTTGGGATATTCGTATGATCAGGCATATTATGAGGAGGGTGGCTCGGGCGGTTGCCGAGGACCCATGGTTGCTAGGAGGCCTCGGGCTGCCTCAGCCTGGATTTACGGCTCAGCATTTTCATGGGATTTTTGAAGCTTTTTTGTGTTTGCAATTTTTTTTTTTTTTTAAGGCTCAATCATTTGTGTTTTAGACAAAGGAAAGCTACTGCAGTTACTAATACACGGAGACAGTTGTTAGGCGCAAAATCACACACAAAAAAAAAAAGAAACGTTTTTTTTTTCAGGCACTCCCATGGACACCTATTGGGACCACGCCCTAATGAAGTTCCTGTATTTTTTCCAGACTGTTTTGATCCTATTCAGATGTGAACAAGAACAATGGGCCAGATTCACCAAAGAGATACGACGGCGTATCTCCTGATGCGCCGTCGTATCTCTGTTTCTATCTATGCGACTGATTCATAGAATCAGTTACGCATAGATATCCATAAGATCCGACAGGTGTAATTGTTTTACACTGTCGGATCTTAGGATGCAATACCGCGGCCGCCGCTGGGGGGAGTTTGCGTCGTAAACCAGCGTCGGGTATGCAAATTAGGAGTTACGGCGGATCCACGACGGATTTTCGCGTTCGCTACGTCGCCGCTAGTCTAGTTTCCCGTCGCAAAGTTAGTCGTCGTTTTTGGTGCCCTAACTTTAGTCAGCAAACGTATTGCTGTCTAAAGTATGGCCGTCGTTCCCGCGTCGAAATTTAAAAAATAACGTCGTTTGCGTAAGCCGTCCGGGAATACGGAATTACGCTACGCGCGTCGCCGTTGGAAAAAATTACGGCGCGCAAAGCACGGCGGGAGTTAAGAAACGGAGCATGCGCAGTAGGTCCGGCGCGGGAGCGTGCCTAATTTAAATGGCACACGCCCATTTGAATTGGCCCGCCTTGCGCCGGAGGCCGCCGGCGTAGGTTTTCATCGCAAGTGCTTGGTGAATCAGGCACTTGCGATGAAAACTTGCGGCGGTGTAACGTATCTATGATGCGTTACGCCGCCGCACTTCTACGTGAATCTGGCCCAATAGAGTTAAAGGGGTTTTCCACCTTTTTTTTTTAAGTTTATTAAAAGTCAGCAGCTACAAAAAGTGTAGCTGCTGGCTTTTAATAAACAGACACTTACCTGCTCCACGGCTCCAGCGACGCGCCGGCCGGGGCTCCGCTCCTCGTCTTCATTCTTAGTGTGGGCACCCGGCAGTGACAGCTTTCAGCTTCACGGCCGGGCACCCACTGCGCATGCACGAGCGGCGCGGCGCCGTCCGATTGGACAGGCGCTCGCCTACAGGGAGGGGCTGTGAAAAGGCGATTAGGCTAATCGCCTTTCCAGCCCCTCGGCGGAAGAAGGAAGTGGGACAGGAAGTCCCCTTCTCCTGAAGCCCCCACTCCCCCCCCCCCCAAAAAAAATGATGTGGCATGTAAGGGGGCGAGGAGTGGGTTAAGCGGAAGTTCCATTTTTAGGTGGAACTCCGCTTTAAGCCTCGTACACACGACCCAACTCTATGGCCATAATCATCTGACGGACGTGTTATGTCGCATAATCCGACCGTGCGTATGCGCCATCCGACAATTGTTGGCTGAATTAACGACAACAAAAGTTGGCTGTTCATGCTCACCAATTGTTGGGCTATAAGTCTGTTACGTCGGTTTATCCGATCGTGTGTACGCAAAGTCCGTCCAACTATAATACAGAGTACAAACAAACAAACACGCATGCTCGGAACCAATGCTAAACATCGGACAACAATAGCAGAAGTTGCCCAAAGGGTGGCGGTAAAGAGCTGAAAAACCACGTGGTTTGGTGAATGTTGGCTGAAAATGTTGTGCCGTCTGCAGGGCCGTCTTTAATGTTGATTGGACCCTGGGGGAAAAAAAATCTTGGCCCCCCCCCCATGCAATTTTGCTCTCCACCTGCTCTGAGACATACAATAAATATCAGCTAGACTTAAACTCAGTTTACTGTATCAGATCAGGCAGTGATTGCGATTGGTTGCCAGAGGTTACCGCATATCATTACTAGAGGTCGGCCGATATGGGTTTTTCTCTGGCCGATGTCGATATTTAGAAATCGGGGCTGCAGCTGATTTTTTTTTTCTTTGGCAGGTGGCACTGACAGGTGCCACTGGTTGGCACTGGCTTGTGGCACTTACAGGTGACACTGGCAAGTGGCACTGATTGGCAGGTGGCACTAATTGGCACTGGCTGGTTGCACTAATTGGCACTGGAAGATGGCACTAGCATATGGCACTGATTGGCAGGTGGCACTGGATGGCACTAGTTAGCATTGGCAGGTGGCACTGGTTGGCACTGGCAGATGGCACTGATTGGCACGTTGCACTGGCAGGTGGCACTAACAGGTGACACTGGAAAGTGGCACTGATTGGCATTGGCAGATGGCACTGGATGGCATTGGCAGGTGGCACTGACAGGTGCCACTGGTTGGCACTGGCTCGTGGCACTTACATGTGACACTGGCAAGTGGCACTGATTGGCAGGTGGCACTAATTGGCACTGGCAGGTTGCACTGGATGGCACTAATTGGCACTGGAAGATGGCACTAGCAGATGGCACTGATTGGCAGGTGGCACTGGCAGGTGGCACTAATTGGCACTGGCAGGTTGCACTGCATGGCACTAATTGGCACTGGAAGATGGCACTAGCAGATGGCACTGATTGGCAGGTGGCACTGGATGGCACTAGTTAGCATTGGCAGGTGGCACTGGTTGGCACTGTCAGATGCCACTGATTGGCACGTGGCACTGGCAGGTGGCACTAACAGGTGACACTGGAAAGTGGCACTGATTGGCATTGGCAGGTGGCACTGGATGGCATTGGCAGGCGGCACTAGTTGGCACTGGCAGGTGGCACTGGATGGCACTATTTGGCACTGGCAGGTGGCACTAGTTGGCACTGGCAGGTGGCACTGGATGGCAGGTGGCACTGGATGGCACTAGTTGGCACTGGATGGCACTAGGTGGCACTGGATGGCATATGCATCTGCCCCAAGCTTTGCCAAGGAGTCCTTTTTGGGCCTTACAGGTCACTGATTGACACGTGGCACTGGCAGGTGGCACTAACAGGTGACACTGGAAAGTGGCACTGATTGGCATTGGCAGGTGGCACTGGATGGCATTGGCAGGTGGCACTGGATGGCACTAGTTGGCACTGGATGGCACTATTTGGCACTGGCAGGTGGCACTAGTTGGCACTGGCAGGTGGCACTGGATGGTAGGTGGCACTGGATGGCACTAGGTGGCACTGGATGGCATTGGCATATGCATCTGCCACAAGCTTTGCCAAGGAGTCCTTTTTGGGCCTTACAGGTCACCGGACAGAGCATAAATGAATGCACTCTCTTGGACTACAGCTGGAAAGCACATGGTGCCCTTTGGTTGTCCTGGCGGGACCTTGGTTAATGGAATTATCTTTCCTGAACTGACGATCGATCATTTAGAAAGGATCGTGGTGCACTAGACCTGTCACAGCCCAAGTGTAGTAATGGTACCATGTCAGTTCTGCTCTTGTACCCCAAGCTGATCTATTGTTGGTGAGACGTTGTGCCATGGATTTGAACTTGCCGTGGATGTAAAACTGGCGCGTTGCCAAGCCTACCAGACAAAGTCGCACAGCTTCTGTCTATGGAAGGAAGAACAAAAGTGCCCTATCCATCATGATGTGACATCCAGGGATGAATTATCAGCCACGCTGTCAAAGGACAGACCCCACAACCATGGCATGCCATCTGCTGGATCCTGACGTAAATCATCCCCCGAGGGTAAATGTGTCAGTCACCTACCGCCATCTGGAGCCTTAGAGGGCGACAGTCTACCAAGACACAGATCGGCAAAGATCGTCACCGTGGCCGCGTCTTTATCCTTCACGTTCAGAAGGTCAGAAGGTCAGAAGAGTCTCTTCTGGTATTTGATTTCTTGGTGGAAGAAATACTTCCGGGCCCGGATTCAGATAGAATGCTCTATCTATCTGCGGGCGTAACGTATAGTTACGCCACTGTAACTTTGGGCGCAAGTTCCGTATGCAGAAAGAACTTGCGCCCTTAGTTAAGGCGGCGTAACGTATGTGTGGCGGCGTAAGCTTGCCTAATTCAAATGGGGATGTTGTGGGCGTGTATTATTTAAATTTAGGATGACCCCGCGCTTTTGAAGTTTTTTTAGAACGGCGCGTGCGCCGTTCATGAAATATCCCAGTGTGCATTGCTCCAAAGTACGCCGCAAGGACGTATTGGATTCGACGTGAACGTAATTGACGTCCAGCCCTATTCGCGAACGACTTACGCAAACGACGTAACATTTTCAAAACTCGGCGCCGGAACGACGTCCGTACTTAACATTAGCTACGCCTCATATAGCAGGGGTAACTATACGGCGAAAAAAGCCTAACGTAAACAATGTAAAAAAATGCGCCGGCGGGACGTACGTTTCTGAATCGGCGTAAATACCTAATTAGCATATTCCTCGCGTAACTATACAGAAGCGCCACCTAGCGGCCAGCGTGAATATGCAGCCTAAGATACGACAGTGTAAGACTAAGATACGACAGTGTAAGTTATTCCACCTCATAGGTGGAATAACTTTAGGCCGCCTAAGGCCTTACGGAAACAACGTTAATCGACTGCGGCGGGCTCGTGTTCGTTCGTGAATCGTCGTAAAAGCTCATTTACATAATCTACGCCAGCCGCAATGGAAGCGCCACCTAGCGGTCAGCCAAAACATTGCAATCTAAGATAGGACGGCGCAAGCCATCCTATCTTAGATATGTTTAAGTGTATCTCTGTTAATACACTTAAACAAACGCCGTAGATTCAGAGTTAGGTCGGCTTATCTACTGATAAGCCGGCCTAACTCTTTGTGAATCTACCTATAAGTGTCTTACACCGTCGTATCCTAAAGTGTAATTTTTAGGCTGACTGCTAGGTGACGCTTCCATTGTGGTCGGCCTAGAATATGTAAATGAGTAGATACGCCGATTCACGAACGTACGCTTGCCCGACGCAGTAAAGATACGCCGTTTACGTAACGCACTTTCAGGCCTAAAGTTATTCCATCAAATAGCTGGAATAGTAATGTTAAGTATGGCTGTCGTTCCCGCGTCGAAATTTTAAAATTTTACGTTGTTTGCGTAAGTCGTCTGTGAATAGGGATTTACGTCATTTACGTCCACGTCGAAACCAATAGGACCGTGCGGCGTACTTTGCCGCAATGCACACTGGGATATGTACACGGACGGCGCATGCGCCGTTTGTAAAATACGTCAATCACGTCAGGTCACCCCCCATTAACATAAAACACGCCCCCTCAGCCGAATTTGAATTAGGCGCCCTTACGCCCGCCCGATTTACGCTACGCTGCCGTAACTTAGCAGGCAAGTACTTTGTGAATCATGTACTTGCCTCGCTAACTTACGGCGGCGTAGTGTAAACACGATACACTACGCCGCCGCAAAGTTAAGGCGCTCTACTTGAATCTAGCTAATAGCTTCCTTAAAAACATCACAGCACTCGGCCTCAGGACTCCTCTCAAGAGCCCTCAGCCCTGAGGCAAGCATTAGGACGAGTTATGGAAATATCAAGAATGTCTTAAAAGGTGGAGGAGTGGGTCTTCCTAGACAGGGTGTATTTACATACAGACTCAGAGCCACCGATAAGGCAATACAACCGGCCCTCTGATATGGGGCCCGGGTCCCATGAGTTCAACAGGGAGGACTGGGCACCTGTAGGGAAGGAGGGCTGGCTGTACTGCTTTATTGCTTAAACCAATCCCCCTGTGGCTTCCTCTACTGGCATCTCCTCCTCCCTCTTCCATTGGCTTTGAGCTGCTTCAAGGGGAGCCAGTATTTTTACCCCCCCCTACTGCTCTGATCCCCCTCTGTGCCCCCCTCCTGCCGGAATCTCCTCCTCTCCCTTCCTCTGGCTGCTGCTGCTGTGAGGCAACGGAGGATCAGCGTCAGGATATGTCATATTTAGTGGCCCCTTCCTTTCCTGAATAAACACAGTGGGCAATGGGTACTGATCGCTCCTGTGTTCCTTCATAACTGAAGCATACTAAACTGTGTTTTTTTTACGCTTCAGTTTGTGAATGAACAGTTAGCCTCTGTACCGAGTGTCTCCCTTTCATTCTGCAGAGAAAGGGATTCAGGATGTCCTCAGTCTTGTGTCCTCAATTCCCTGAGAAGTGAGACATCACGGGCCTGTTTAGACCCCTGATATCTCAACAGGGCTGTTAAAAAAAAAAAAAAACTGCATTCAGATCGCTCTTCAGATGGCATTTGACAGGGAGCGAGGAGGTGTTGTATTGCCTCCTCACACCTGCTTTAACCACTTGTTGCCCTCGCTATAGCCGGCTACAGTGTGGGCTTAAATGCCGGGAGGGCTTACATAGACGGCGTACATTGAGACTCAGCTGATCACACGTCGGAGTAAAGAGCCCATCGCGCCCCCTTTACCACCTGATCAGCTGTCAGCCAATGACAGCTGACCACATGATGTAAAGAGAAGCCCGAAATTGCCCCCCCTCCCCCCCGATTACCGGCTTCTAAAAAAGGGACATTAGTTCCACAGTGACAACCAGTGCTCCTAACCAGTGCCCATCAGTACTGCCAACTAGTGCCCACCAGTGCTGTCAGTCAGTGCCCACCAGTACCCCATCATCAGTGCCACCTATCAGTGCAACCTATCAGTGTAGCCTCATCAGTGCCGCCTCATCAGTGTCACCTATCAGTGCCCATCAGTGCCACTTTAAAAGTGCCCGTCAGTGCCACTTTAAAATTGCCCATCAGTGCAGCCTCATCAGTGCCACCTATCAGTAGCCATCAGTGCCACTTTAAAAGTGCCCATCAGTGCCACTTTATAAGTGCCTATCTGTGCGGCCTCATCAGTGCCACCTATCAGTACTTATCAGTGCCACTTTATAAGTGCCTATCAGTGCAGCCTCATCAGTGTCACCTATCAGTGCCACTTTATAAGTGCCTATCAGTGCAGCCTCATCAGTGCCACCCCCCAGCAACAATAGATCTCTCAGCAGCAGGGGCAGACTGACCATTGAGTCACTCAGGCACTGCCCGAGGGCCCCATGTCACTAGGGGGCCCCATCAGGGTTGCCAGGCTCAGTAAAACCAGGGACAGTATGTAAAAATCTGTGTTTTTTACATCTGTCCATGATATGTCCGAAACCGACATGCTTCTGATGTGAAAATCCCGAGATTTTAGCTGCCCGCCTCTGCACTGCCTCCTGGCGTTGTGGCCATCTGTAAGCCCGGGGGCCCCATAATCTTCTATTGCCCGGGGGCCCCAAGAGTTGTCAGTTCACCCCTGCTCAGCAGCCAACATCAATAGACCCTCCAGCAAAAATAGACCCCTCTGTAACAAGAGATCCCCCCCAAGCGACAATAGATCTCCCAGCAGACAGAATCTATATAGCCTGTAGCAGCCAGCAGCAATAGTCCCTTCCTCAACAGTAGATCTCTCAGCAACATAAGATCCCCCACAATAGTAGATATCCTACCAGCAACAATAGACTGCTCAGCAACAATAGATCCCCCAGTGACAATAGATCTCCCAGCAGCCAGAATCAATAGACCCTCCAGCAACAATAGACCCCACCAAGCGACAATAGATCTCACAGCAGCCAGCATCTATATAGCCGCTACAGGGATCTTCAAACTACGGCCCTCCAGCTGTTGCGGAACTACACATCCCATGAGGCATTGCAAGACTCTGACATTCACAGACATGACTAGGGCATGATGGGAGTTGTAGTTCCTGAACACCTGGAGGGCCATAGTTTGAGGACCCCTGATATAGCCAGTAGCAGCCAGCAACAATAGACCCCTTCCTCAACAGTCGATCTCTCAGCAACATGAGATCCCCCACAATAGTAGATATCCTACCAGCAACAATAGACTCCTCTGCAACAATAGATCCCCCTCAGGTGACAATAGATCTTTCAGCAGCCAGCATCAATAGACCCCTATCTTAGAAGTAGATCCCTTGGAAACATAAGACCCTCCAGCAACAATAGACCCCTTCCTCAACAGTCGATCTCTCAGCAACATAAGAACCCCCACAATAGTAGATATCCTACCAGCAACAATAGACTCCTCTGCAACAATAGATCCCCCCCCAGGTGACAATAGATCTTCCAGCAGCCAGACCCCAATCTTAGAAGTAGATCCCTTGGAAACATAAGACCCTCCTGCAACAATAGATCCCCCTACCAGCAATAACTGACCCCTCCACAACAACAGCCCCCCCCAGAAACAATAGATCCCCCCAAAAGCCAGCATCAATAGACCCTCCAACACACCTCAGCACCCCCTTGCCATTACATACATTCCATGCTGGAGGTGAGGGAACTGCATTCCTCCCGATGAAATATTCTATAAATATATATACTGATTGATAGCCATTGTCCCCCTTCCTGTAACTATGTCACCCGACACGCGGGACCAATAATCAGACATACATTAACAAGAGAAAATGCTTTTATTCCCGTTCATTACAACATTGTTAAAATCCCATTTCCCCGAGATTGCGTTTTCTCGATTTTTTCTTTCTCATATATAATTGAATATCTGATACTAACAAGTAGATAGAACTTCTATAACCCGAGCAGGAGGAGTTCAGTGCGCAGGAGGTCATTCTACTCCGAGACACATGTATAGAAAGAGAGGGCTCCGTAATGACACGCCGTCCGGGGAAAATGCGATTCTAACAATCTGGTAATGTTAATGGGAAGAAAAGTCGTGGATTTCTGACAAATTTTCTCTTGTTAATGTATCTCTGATGAGCGGGACCTTCAAAGTCCCCCATGTGCTGGACGTCATGTAATGGGCAGCATTGTTATCAGTTCCATTGTTCTCAGATAGCTATGAGGACTACAAAACGCTGACCTATGCCATGCATACCCAGCAACCGGGGGGTGTTACAAAATACGTCGGGGGCAGCCAAAGAGTTAAAAAATAACTCCCCTTTTGTCCACTTACCTGTCATGCAGGGTTTTCCTGGATTTAGCTGCTTAATGGATCCACTCGTGGGGGGAAGCAGCCCAGGTCCTGAGCCACCACCATGGTCCTCGTCCTCAGTCATTGGAAGTCATCTACTTCCAATGATGACCACGGCTCCAACCACTGGCCACTATTATTTCCTACTCCTGTTATTCCCTACGACCACAGCTCTGACCACCAACCACTGTTATTCTCTACTCCTGTTATTCCCTATGACCACGGCTCCAACCACTGGCCACTGTTATTTCCTACTCCTGTTATTCCCTATGACCACAGCTCTGACCACCAACCACTGTTATTCGCTACTCTTGTTATTCCCTATGACCACGGCTCTGACCACCAACCACTGTTATTCTCTACTCCTGTTATTCCCTATGACCACGGCTCTGACCACCAACCACTGTTATTCGCTACTCCTGTTATTCCCTAAGACCGCGGCTCTGACCACCAACCACTGTTATTCTCTACTCCTGTTATTCCCTATGACCACGGCTCTGACCACCAACCACTGTTATTCTCTACTCCTGTTATTCCCTATGACCACGGCTCTGACCACCAACCACTGTTATTCTCTACTTCTGTTATTCCCTACAACCACGGCTCTGACCACCAACCACTGTTATTCTCTTCTCCTGTTATTCCCTACAACCACAGTTCTGACCACCAACCACTGTTATTCTCTACTCCTGTTATTCCCTATGACCACAGTTCTGACCACCAACCGCTGTTATTCTCTACTCCTGTTATTCCCTACAACCACAGCTCTGACCACCAACCACTGTTATTCTCTACTCCTGTTATTCCCTACGACCACAGCTCTGACCACCAACCACTGTTATTCTCTACTCCTGTTATTCCCTATGACCACAGTTCTGACCACCAACCACTGTTATTCTTAACTCCTGTTAATCCCTATGACCACAGCTCTGACCACCGACCACTGTTATTCTCTACTCCTGTTATTCCCTACAACCACAGCTCTGACCACCAACCACTGTTATTCTCTACTCCTGTTATTCCCTATGACCACAGCTCTGACCACCAACCACTGTTATTCTCTACTCCTGTTATTCCCTATGACCGCGGCTCTGACCACCAACCACTGTTATTCTCTGCTCCTGTTATTCCCTATGACCACGGCTCTGACCACCAACCGCTGTTATTCTCTACTCCTGTTATTCCCTATGACCACAGTTCTGACCACCAACCACTGTTATTCCCTATGACCACAGTTCCAACCACAGACTGTTATTCTCTACTCCTGTTATTCCCTTCAACCACAGCTTTGACCACCAACCACTGTTATTCTCTACTCCTGTTATTCCCTACAACCACAGCTCTGACCACCAACCACTGTTATTCTCTACTCCTGTTATTCCCTATGACCACAGCTCTGACCACCAACCACTGTTATTCTCTACTCCTGTTATTCCCTATGACCGCGGCTCTGACCACCAACCACTGTTATTCTCTGCTCCTGTTATTCCCTATGACCACGGCTCTGACCACCAACCGCTGTTATTCTCTACTCCTGTTATTCCCTACAACCACGGCTCTGACCACCAACCGCTGATATTCTCTACTCCTGTTATTCCCTATGACCACGGCTCTGACCACCAACCGCTGTTATTCTCTACTCCTGTTATTCCCTACAACCACGGCTCTGACCACCAACCGCTGATATTCTCTACTCCTGTTATTCCCTACAACCACGGCTCTGACCACCAACCGCTGATATTCTCTACTCCTGTTATTCCCTATGACCACGGCTCTGACCACCAACCACTGATATTCTCTTATCCTGTTATTCCCTATGACCACGGCTCTGACCACCAACCACTGTTATTCTCTACTCCCGTTATTCCCTATGACCACGGCTCTGACCGCTGTGGAAATAAGTGATGGATCAAAATCTTTCACTGTATTGCGCTGTGCAGAACACGCAATATTGACTGATGAAAGAAACATTTCACATCGGCGATTGAACTCCAACTGATGCCCTTCAAGTCCACGGTTCAAGTTGTATTACTCACCATGAATGGCCAGTTTCAAGTAGACTGGTTATGGGGCCCTTTGGATGAGAGGGAAGGCAAGTGGGATGCTGGGCTTTCTTCATGGAGGTAGGAAACTGGTTAGGAGTACAAAAGCTTCCATATTGGCTCCCTAGAGCCCTTCATGCCCAACCTATGACCCTTTGATGTTTTCAGTCTGGCCCTTTGACCCTTGCAGTTAGTAGTGGGAACATTGATTTGTAAAGGGGTCTGTAATAACAGTTACATCTGATGAAATTAGCATTTGCTGTGGCTATGCGGTGGTCTCCCGCGGGACCCCCCACCCTCTTCTACCTCCCCTCTTTCTTCTCTCTCGTCTTCTTTCTCTCCATCCACTGTATTTTCTGTTTTGGGCTTTTTGCCTGCAAGCTCGTTCGGAGTGCAGGTACCGCCTCCTCCCTAAGGTTGTAGGTAGCCCTGATTAATCACACGAGGTGCAGACCCTACGAGTTCCAATAATCTCCTCCGTGGAATTTCCCAGTGTGTATTGCTCCAAAGTACGCCGCAAGGACGTCATTGGTTTTGACGTGAACGTAAATTACGTCCAGCCCCATTCACGAACGAGTTACGCAAACAACGTAAAATTTTCAAATTTTGACGCGGGAACAACGGCCATACTTAACATTGGCTACGCCACCTAGGGGGCAGCTTTAACTTTACGCGGCGTATCTCTTACGGGAACGGCGTATCTTTACTGCGACGGGCAAGCGTACGTTCGTGATTCGGCGTATCTAGTAATTTACATATTCTACGCCAAAAACAACGGAAGCGCCACCAGCGGAAAATCTTAGCTAGGTTTAAGTGTATCTCAGTTTGAGCGTTTTTTATATATATTTATATATATTTATTTTTTTATTAAAGGGCCCAGAGGTTTCTTTTTTTTTTTTTTTTTATTAAAGGGCCCAGCGGCCTCGGATGGTTACCCCCCTTTTTTTATATATATTTTTCTTTGTTTCTTCTTTTTTTTGTAAAGGCCCCCAATTCGCGGCAGCCCCCCCCACTTCTCAATTCGCGGCAGCACCCCCCCCCCCCCCCCCGGTTCTCTGCTCCATGCCTGAAGATGTAAGGGGCCCCATAATTCCTGATGGTGGCCCTGATCGACTCCCTAGAACCCTAGTATCCATCTTTTGATTCCAAAGGCCACATGCAGCCCTTTGATATTTACAGTGGGATCTTTGGACCTTAGCAGTCAGTGATATGAACTACGATTTGCTCAGGTTCTGTCAAAGCAGTGGCATCTGGCATCAGCCGCAATTGAACTACAAGTAATGCTCTTCAGTTCTGTTGTTTAAGTCATGTTATACAATATGGGTGGCCAGTATCCAGAGGCATAGCTTGAAGCTTGTGGGCCCCGATGCAAAGGTTGACCTGGCCCCTGGGCTGTTGTCACCCTGTGCTCCTCTCCATTCAGGAAATGGCTCGCAGCTTCTCCCCAGACAATTTTAGGTATTTTTAAAGGAATACACAACTGCCTTAAATTGTGTTTTTCTATTTGATTGATTTAAAGTGCATGACATTCCAGTAAACCATGTCCTGTTTGCGGCCTTTCTTGTGCATCATCTTTAGAAGAGGCTTCCTTCTGGAACGGCAGCCATGTAGACCAATTTGATGCAGCGTGCGGCATATGGTCTAAGCCCCCACCCCTTTAACCTCTGCAGCAATGCTGGCAGCACTCGTACGTCTATTTCCCAAAGACAACCTCTGGATATGATGCTGAGCACGTGCACTCAACTTCTATGGTGGGCCATGGCGAGGCCTGTTCTGAGTGGAACCCGTCCTGTTGAACCATTGCTTCTTATAGCCTAGGCCATCTTTATGTAGAGCAACAATCATTTTTTTCTGATCCTCAGAGAGTTCTTTTCCATGAGGTGCCATGCTGAACTTCCAGTGACCAGTATGAGAGAGTGAGAGCGATAACAGCAAATTTAACACACCTTCTCCCCATTCACACCTGAGACCTTGTAACACCAATAAGTCACATGACAGCGGGGAGGGAAAATGGCTAATTGTGCCCAATTTGGACATTTTCACTTAGGGGTGTACTCACTTTTGTTGCCAGCGGTTTAGACATTATTGGCTGTGTGTTGTGTTATTTTGAGGGGACAGCAAATTTACACTGTTATACAAGCTATACACCCACTACACAACATTGTAGCAAAGTGTCATTTCTTCAGTGTTGTCACATGAAAAGATAGAATAAAATATTTACAAAAATGTGAGGGGTGTACTCACTTTTGTTAAATACTGTGTGTGTATTAAATAAAGATCCAATCGCATTGTCCAAGTGATATGGGGAGAAGGGGGCTCACCCTTTTAGCTACAAGCATTGACCAAGATTTCTATTCTTCACTTTCTAAGTTAACCACTAGGGGCCAGCAGAGAGACTTGGCACCCTTCAGCTGTGTACAAGCAGTCTACCTGTGGATTGCACCATGCAGAAGCAGTCTATTTGTAAATTGCACTGTATAGATGCAGTCTGCCTGTGGATTGCACCATGTAGAAGCAGTCTGTCTGTGAAGTGAACTGTATAGAAGCTGTAGATTGCACCATGTGGAAGCAGTCTATCCGTGGATTGCACCATGTGGAAGAAGTCTACCTGTGGATTGCACCATGTTGAAGAAGTCTACCTGTAGTCTGCACCATGTAGAAGAAGTCTACTTGTGGATTGCACGATGTGGAAGAAGTCTACTTGTGGATTGCACCATGTAGAAGCGGTCAACTTGTGGATTGCACCAAGTAGAAGAAGTCCACCTGTAGATTGCATCATGTAGAAGAAGTCCACCTGTGGATTGCACCATGTAGAAGAAGTCTACCTGTGGATTGCACCATGTAGAAGAAGTCTACCTGTGGATTGCACCATGTAGAAGAAGTCCACCTGTGGATTGCATCATGTAGAAGCAGTCTACCAGTGGATTGCACCATGTAGAAGAAGTCCACCTGTGGATTGCACCATGTAGAAGAAGTCTACCTGTGGATTGCACCATGTAGAAGAAGTCTACCTGTGGATTGCACCATGTAGAAGAAGTCCACCTGTGGATTGCATCATGTAGAAGCAGTCTACCAGTGGATTGCACCATGTAGAAGAAGTCTACCTGTGGATTGCACCATGTAGAAGAAGTCTACCTGTGGATTGCACCATGTAGAAGAAGTCTACCTGTGGATTGCACCATGTAGAAGAAGTCTACCCGTGGATTGCACCATGTAGAAGAAGTCTACCTGTGGATTGCACGATGTAGAAGAAGTCTACCTGTGGATTGCACCATGTAGAAGAAGTCTACCCGTGGATTGCACCATGTAGAAGAAGTCTACCCGTGGATTGCACCATGTAGAAGAAGTCTACCTGTAGATTGCATCATGTAGAAGAAGTCTACCTGTAGATTGCACCATGTAGAAGTAGTCTGCTTGTAGATTTCACCATGTAGAAGAAGTCTACCTGTGGATTGCACCATGTAGAAGAAGTCTACCTGTGGATTGCACCATGTAGAAGAAGTCTACCTGTGGATTGCACCATGTAGAAGAAGTCTACGCGTGGATTGCACCATGTAGAAGAAGTCTACCCGTGGATTGCACCATGTAGAAGAAGTCTACCCGTGGATTGCACCATGTAGAAGAAGTCTACCTGTGGATTGCACCATGTAGAAGAAGTCTACCTGTGGATTGCACCGTGTAGAAGAAGTCTACCCGTGGATTGCACCATGTAGAAGAAGTCTACCCGTGGATTGCACCATGTAGAAGAAGTCCACCTGTGGATTGCATCATGTAGAAGCAGTCTACCAGTGGATTGCACCATGTAGAAGAAGTCTACCTGTGGATTGCACCATGTAGAAGAAGTCTACCTGTGGATTGCACCATGTAGAAGAGGTCTACCTGTAGTCTGCACCATGTAGAAGAAGTCTACTTGTGGATTGTACCATGTAGAAGCAGTCAACTTGTGGATTGCACCATGTAGAAAAAGTCTACCTACTGGGCCAGATTCACGTATATTCGCGTAAATCTGCGGCGGCGTAACGTATCACATTTACGCTACACCGCCGCAAGTTTTACGGGCAAGTGCTTGATTCACAAAGCACTTGCCTGTAAAGTTGCGGCGGCGTAGCGTAAATCCGCCCGGCGCAAGCCCGCCTAATTCAAATGATCCGGGTAGGGGGCGTGGATCATTTAAATTAGGCGCGTTCCCGCGCCGATCGTACTGCGCATGCGCCGTCCCTAAAACTTCCCAACGTGCATTGCGCTAAATGACGTCGCAAGGACTTCATTGGTTTCGAGGTTAACGTAAATGGCGTCCAGCGCCATTCACGGACGACTTACGCAAACGACGTTAAATTTTAAATTTCGACGCGGGAACGACAGCCATACTTAACATTGGCTACGCCACCTAGGGGGCAGCTTTATCTTTACGCCGCATATCTCTTACGGAAACGGCGTAAATTTACTGCGACGGGCAAGCGTACATTCGTGAATCGGTGTAACGACTCATTTGCATATTCTACGCCGACCGCAATGTAATCGCCACCTAGCGGCCGGCCTAGAATTGCAGCCTAAGATCCGACGGTGTAAGTCACTTACACCTGTCGGATCTTAGGGAGATGTATGCGGAACTGATTCTATGAATCAGGCGCATAGATACGACCGGCCGGACTCACAGATACGACGGCGTATACGCCGTTGTACCTTCTTTATGAATCCGGCCCGTAGATTGCATCATGTAGAAGAAGTCTACCTGTAGATTGCACCATGTAGAAGAAGTCTACCTGTAGATTGCCCTATGTAGAAGAAGTCTATGGATTGCACCATGTAGAAGAAGTCTACCTGGTGATTGCACCATGTGGAAGAAGTCTACCTGTGAATTGCACCATGTGGAAGAAGTCTATGGATTGCACCATGTAGAAGAAGTCTACCCGGTGATTGCACCATGTGGAAGAAGTCTACCTGTGAATTGCACCATGTGGAAGAAGTCTATGGATTGCACCATGTAGAAGAAGTCTACCTGGTGATTGCACCATGTAGAAGTAGTCTACCTGTGGATTGCACCTTGTAGAGGAAGTCTACCTGTAGATTTTGCCACATATAAGCAGTCTACTTGCTGATTGCACCATGTAGAAAATGTCCACCTGTAGATGGCACCATGTAGAAGTAGTCAACCTGTGAACTGTACAATCTACTGTAGTAATGTCTACCTGTGGACTGCATCATGTAGAAGTAATCTTTCTGTAGATTGTACTTTGTAGAAGCAGTCTACCTGTGGATTGCACAATGTAGAAGCAGTCTGTCTGTGAAGTGCACTGTATAGAATCAGTCTACATGTGATTGCCCCATGTAGAACAAGTCTACGTGTGGACTGCACCAAGTAAAAGATGTCTACTTGTGGAAGTCTACCTGTTGGTTGCACCATGTAGGAGCAGTCTACTTGTGGATTACACCATGTAGAAGAGGTCTACCAATGGATTGCATCATGTAGAAGAAGTCTACTAGTAGATTGTACCATGTAGACGCAATCTAACTTTGGATTGCACCATAAGGAAGCAGTCTACCTGTAGATTTCACCATGTAGAAGCAGTTCATCTGTAGATTGCACCAGGGCTTTTTTTTAGGGGGAACGCAGTTCCGACACCTCCAGCAATTAATGTATGTAATAGCAAGGAGTGCTGGTGTGTGCTGGAGGGTCTATTGATGCTGGCTGCTGGGGAATACATTTTGTGTATGGAGGTCTTTTGGGAGGGATCTACTGTTAAGGGAGAAGTCTATTGTTGCTGGCTGCTGGAGGGTCTATTGATGCTGGCTGTTGGGGGTCTATTGTTGCTGGGGTGGTATTTTGCTGTGGGGGCCCATTGTTGCTGGAGGGGGGTCTATTGTTGTCTGGGGGTTCTATTGTTTCTTGGGTGAGGTCTATTGTTGCTGGGGGATCTACTGTGACTGGGATGGGGTCTATTGATGCTTACTGCAGGGGATCTATTTTACTGTCTTCCTTGTTATCCTTAACAAATTCAGTGCAAACCACTTAGTAGCACAAGATGATACTTGGTTCTGTATTCTCTAAAAGGGTTGGTACTGGGAGGTGGAACCAAGGGACAATACTCAGAGGTGGGTAGGTAGCAGAAACAAAGGGTAACTCAGAAGGGGGGAGTTCCTTCACTTATTTTTTGAGAAAAAAACCTTGGATTGCACCATGTAGAAGAAGTCTACCTGTGGATTGCACCATGTAGAAGAAGTCTACCCGTGGATTGCACCATGTAGAAGGAGTCTATCCGTGGATTGCACCATGTAGAAGAAGTCTACCCATGGATTGCACCATGTGGAAGAAGTCTATCCGTGGATTGCACCATGTGGAAGAAGTCTACCCGTGGATTGCACCATGTAGAAGGAGTCTATCCGTGGATTGCACCATGTGGAAGAAGTCTACCCATGGATTGCACCATGTAGAAGAAGTCTACCCATGGATTGCACCATGTGGAAGAAGTCTACCCATGGATTGCACCATGTGGAAGAAGTCTACCCATGGATTGCACCATGTGGAAGAAGTCTACCCATGGATTGCACCATGTAGAAGAAGTCTATCTGTGGATTGCACCATGTGGAAGAAGTCTATCTGTGGATTGCACCATGTGGAAGAAGTCTATTTGTGGATTGCACCATGTAGAAGAAGGCTACCCGTGGATTGCACCATGTAGAAGAAGTCTACCCGTGGATTGCACCATGTAGAAGAAGTCTACCCGTGGATTGCACCATGTAGAAGAAGTCTACCCATGGATTGCACCATGTGGAAGAAGTCTACCCCTGGATTGCACCATGTAGAAGAAGTCTACCCGTGGATTGCACCATGTAGAAGAAGTCTACCCGTGGATTGCACCATGTAGAAGAAGTCTACCCGTGGATTGCACCATGTAGAAGAAGTCTACCCGTGGATTGCACCATGTAGAAGATGTCTACCCGTGGATTGCACCATGTAGAAGAAGTCTACCCATGGATTGCACCATGTGGAAGAAGTCTACCCCTGGATTGGACCATGTAGAAGAAGTTTATCCGTGGATTGCACCATGTGGAAGAAGTCTACCCCTGCATTGCACCATGTAGAAGAAGTTTATCCGTGGATTGCACCATGTGGAAGTAGTCTATCCGTGGATTGCACCATGTGGAAGAAGTCTAACCATGGATTGCACCGTGTAGAAGAAGTTTATCCGTGGATTGCACCATGTGGAAGAAGTCTACCCCTGGATTGCACCATGTAGAAGAAGTTTATCCGTGGATTGCACCATGTGGAAGTAGTCTATCCGTGGATTGCACCATGTGGAAGAAGTCTAACCATGGATTGCACCGTGTAGAAGAAGTCTATTCGTGGATTGCACCATGTAGAAGAAGTCTACCCGTGGATTGCCCCATGTGGAAGAAGTCTACCCCTGGATTGCACCATGTGGAAGAAGTCTATCCGTGGATTGCACCATGTGGAAGAAGTCTACCCATGGATTGCACCATGTGGAAGAAGTCTACCCGTGGATTGCACCATGTGGAAGAAGTCTATCCGTGGATTGCACCATGTGGAAGGAGTCTACCCATGGATTGCACCATGTGGAAGAAGTCTACCCGTGGATTGCACCATGTGGAAGAAGTCTACGTGTGGATTGCACCATGTGGAAGGAGTCTATTCGTGGATTGCACCATGTAGAAGAAGTCTACCCCTGGATTGCACCATGTAGGTAAGATAAATAAATCATTATTTCCACCTCTAGAATTCATACCAATATACCCTTTTATGTTGATATATTGCTGGATTGACATGGCTGCGTCATTTTATTCCGTCTGCATCTGTATCTGTACTTCACTTGGCAGTTTTATGAGGTCCTATTATGTGTTCCTATTTTTATATGCACACAATTTATTTTAATTCATGATTACATGAATATATTAGTGCACACTACTTACATATTTGCTAGTCAGCCATACAAGCAATCGTTGGGAATTGATGCTGCCTCCCCAAAATGTTGTGGATTTACCATTTGCAAAGAAAAACGAGGCACATGACTGGCTCACCGCTGCTCCCGGGACAGAATAAAGTCTTTTCAATGTTTATGCATTTTGTGTTACTTTTTTCCTTTTTTTTTCGGCACCAGCTGTGAAATGATGACGCAAAGGACTTTCAACAAAACACTGCAACATGTTGGGTGCTAGATCAATAAGTTAATCATTTCACTGGCAATAATTCAAAATAGTTTCCATGGACACGCAAGCCGTGCCGGAGTCGTATACAATTCCAGCGCCCATCTTAAAAGAACCATAACCACCAACATGCTCTTCTGGCATGCAGGAAGAAAAAAATGGTAGTTGTGCTAGTTAACTGGTAACCAGTCATCATCTCAAGATGGCTATGCACATTACGATGTGATTGTACAATCCCTGTAAGGTCTTCTTTAGAGATACTAACATCTATGGGGCAGATCCACAGAGATCTGCACCCACGCAGCGTATCGGAGATACGCTACGCCGCCGTACCTTACCTGGCTTTAGTTCGAATCCTTAAAGATCTCGCGCCGTAAGTTACGGCGGCGTAGTCTATTTCTGGCGGCGGAATTCAAATCGGCGATTAGGGGGCGTGTTGCATTTAAATGAAGCACGTCCCCGCGCCGAATGAACTGCGCATGCGCCGTCCAGAAATTTCCCGCCGTGCATTGCGCTAAATGACGTCGCAAGGACGTAATTTTTTTTAACATAGACGTGAATTACGTCCATCCCGATTCACGGACGACTTGCGCAAAAAAAATAAAAAAATTCAAAATAAACGCGGGAACGACGGCCATACTTAACATGGCAGATCTAACTATACGCCGCAAAATAGCAGCTTTAACTATACGCCGGAAAAAGCCGACTAGAGACGACGTAAGAGAATGCGACGGCCGCGCGTACCTTCGTGGATCGTCGGAAATAGCTAATTTGCATACCCGACGCGGAAAACGACGAGAACTCCACCCAGCGGACACCGAAGTATTGCATCTTAGATCCGAAGGCGTACGAAGCCGTACGCTTGTCGGATCTAACCCAGATGCCGTCGTATCTTGGTTTGAGGATTCAAAACAAAGATACGACGCGCAAAATTTGAAATTACGCAGCATATCAAGTGATACGCCGGTGTAATTTCTTTGAGGATCTGCCCCTATGTGTTTGAGGGATGGGCTGTATTATGGGGCCCTTTAGCAAAAAACATTATTCATATTATTCAGAATACTAACAGCAACATACAAAGCCAGGGTTTGACAAAGTTGCTTGGAATCTAGGAGCCAGCTAAAAAAGTTAGGAGCCAAAAAACGCACCCCGTTCCGCCAAGCTCGCACGCAGAAGCGAACGCATACGTGATTAGCGCCTGCATATGTACATGGTTTTCAAACCACACATGTGAGGTATCACCGCGATTGGTAGAGTGAGAGCAATAATTCTAGCTCTAGACCTCCTCTGTAACTCAAAACATGCAACCTGTAGAATTTTTTAAACGTCGCCTATGGAGATTTTAACCTCCCTGGCGGTATGATTCTGTCTGGAATTACGTACCAAAAGCGGTACAATTATTTGCAAGGAAATTTGGCGTTTTATACTGTAGGCCTGTAATTCTTAGGAATAACTCACTTAAATCTGAACAAACAAGAATCTAATAGGCATCCTGGGTATGACATTTTTTTAAAAACAAAATTATAAATTATAATATAATAAATAATTATAACAAATAATAATATAATTCTAATAAAAATTATTCAATAATGTAATCAAATCAAAATCACTGAAATTTTCTCAGTTGCAAAATTGTCGCTGTCATTATTTTTATTTTTTTATGAATTTCCCCACAAATCGCTATCGCACAATTCTGCAAGTGATTATAATTTATTATCGCTGTTTTCTAGCTGCTCTAAAACAATTTTTTACATAAAGGGACACTTTTGGTTGCTATGGACAATCTACAGTTTGCAGGCAGAAAGAACAGTTTTTATTATATAAAAGAACATGTAGGGCACTGGGCAGACCACTAGGGACAAGGGGGGTGTGTATTTTTTACATACAGTACTGTAATCTATAAGATTACAGTATATTGTATGTATAGTGTTTGTTTACGTTCTCCGCTCCCGTGCATCGTAACGTCGCAGGGAACGGAGATCGGCGGCACAGGAGGACACTGTGTGAATCGAGCGAGGTCCCGCTTGCTCACACAGCGCGGTGGCATCGCTGAATCCAGGGACAAGGTAAGCCAGCGCATGCTGCAGGCTCTGCATATCTACCCCGAGCGTGACTCGGGGATACCGATCGCAGCATGAAAAAACCACCCCGGGTCACGCTCGGGGATACCGCTAGGCAGGTTAAAGGGTAAAGGTTTGTCGTCATTCCACGAGCGAGGTTGCAATTTTGAAGCGTGACATGTTGGGTGTCAATTTACTTGGCGTAACATTATCTTTCACAATATAAAAAAAATTGGGCTAACTTTACTGTTGTCTTATTTTTTAATTATAAAAAGAGAATTTTTTCGCCAAAAAAGTGCGTTTGTAAGACCGCTGCGCAACTACGATATGACAGAAAGTATTGCAACGACCGCCATTTTATTCTCTAGGGTGTTAGAATAAAAAATATATATAATGTTTGGGGGTTCTAATTAGAGGGAAGGAGATGGCAGTAAAAAAACACATTAGAACTGCTGTTTTTTGCTACTTGTAATGTAATGTAACCTGTAATGCCAATGGCCACCACAAGATGGCCACTCCTAGATTCCTTCTGCAGGCCTCAGTTTCCTTCTGTGAAGGCCGCAAAGCCGCGGCCTCAATTATCGTTGAGCACGGGCCCTCCGCGATCGCGCCCTGTGCCGGCCAGTAATTGAGGCTGTGGCTTTGCGGCCTTCTGCAGCCCTAGGCTTCCCCAAGCGCCAGGTCACAATTTCTTGTCGCAATTGCGACCTGGCGCCTGGATTTTGTTGAGGCCTGTACAAAGCCATTCACAACTTTTCTCCGGGCTACTTCACCATTCTTGTCTCAAAATATCACCCAAACTGTCCTCTCCGTTCCTCCTAAGACCTCCTGCTATTTAGCTCTCTTGCCTCCTCCTCCCATGGTCATCTCCATGACTTCTCCAGAGCCTCTCCCATCCTCTGGATCTCTCTACCTCAATCTGTCCGGCTATCTCCTACTCTGTTTACCTGAAGTTTATCTCTTCAGGGAAGCCTACCCTGACTCCAGCTAACAACTGCACCTTTTTTTCTTTTATCAGCTTGTCCCTCACATAAGCTCTTATAAGCAGGGCCCTCCTAGCCCTCTTGTATTGTAACTGTACTATCAACTCTACTTTTGAATAAACAACAAAAAAGGACCAACACGTCGGACTCACTTTGATAGACAACTGGATGACAGACAGTCACCTTAAACTCAATGGATCAAAAACAGAACTCCTGCTCCACGCAAGCAAAAAGAGACTTGCTAGGGTGACATGGACACCCCCGCCCATATTGGGACAGACCATTACCCCAAGCACCAAAGTCAAAAGTCTTGGTGTCATTTTTGACTCCGAAATGACAATGGATGCACAAATTGGGTCCGTAGTTAGCGGATCCCACCATCTTCTGCGTCTGCTACGAAGACTCGTTCCCTTCATCACGGAAAAAGACACCGCAGTAGTAGTAGGTACAATAATCAACTCCAGGCTTGACTATGCCAACTCCCTCTACCTCGATCTCCCAAAATACCAGATTGCCCGTCTACAAGTCGTCCAGAACACGGCGGCACGACTGGTAACAGGGAAAAAAACCTGGGAATCAATTACCCCCTCCCTGAGGTCCCTCCAGTGGCTGGCCGTAAAGGACCGAGTCACATTCAAGGCTCTCTGCCTGACGCACAAATGTGTTCAAGGAACCGCCCCCCAATATCTATGCGAGAAAATAAAACACCACAACCCCAATCGCGTTCTTCCACTAACCAAAATCTACTACAAATCCCCCAAGGTATGCTACAAGACCAAAGGAGAACTAAGATTTGCAGTGCAAGGACCTCGACTGTGGAACGATATCCGAACGGAAGTGAATCACCTGGCCTTTAGGAAAAAACTCAAGACTCATCTTTTTCTGAAGGCTAAATAGAAGGAAAATGGATACCAAGCGCCTTGAGGCGATTCAGTTCGCATTTGTAGCGCTATATAAAAGTTATTCACTCACTCACAATCTCCCATTATATTGTAAAGTTATGTGCAAACTGGTGGCACCATAAAAATCCTGTATGATAATAATAATGATAACCAAGGAGCCCCTTGTCTCTTTAATCTTCATCCCAAAGGTAATTCCTTGCCTTGTGCTCTTCGTTTTAACCACTTAAGGACCGAGCCTCTTTTTTTGCTGGAAAATTACTTAGAACCCCCAAACATTGTAATTTTTTTTACACCCTAGAGAATAAAATGGTGGTCGTTGCAATACTTTGTCACACCGTGATGTTGACCAAGGCGAAGGCAGAGATCAACTGAGCTGGATGGCTTAAGTAGGCAGGACTGATGAGCAGGATATGATCAACAGGTGAGTCACTGTGGAGAGATAAGAGCTGGCAATTAGCAGACAGCTGAGCGGCCAGCTCAGAGAAGGAAGGGCTGAGCTCTGCCCTGACAATATCAAAGCATGCCGAGTTGCCCGCCTTTTTCTGACCAGGATTATCTATCTGCTAGATTTGAAAGCCCTGGCTAGAGCACCAGTTTATGGTCTTTTACATCAAGCAGTAGAGCTGGGGTAACATCTGTGCTTTTTTTAATATGGTCGAGATCCGCCCATAACCCTGGACTGGCACCTGGCCAGCCGCTCCCGCCCCCCTCCACAGCCCAGCACTCTAGTGAGACAGTCACGGAGCTCTGAGAACTGAGAGATTGGCATTGTTGATTGCTTGATTCTCACTCTTGGAGCCACCGGGGGACAGGTGCAGTATCGGACCGATGGTAAGTATGTTTCCTAAAAATAAAAAATTCCCATACAATTCTTTTAAAACAAACTGGGTGACAAAAATAGGCTGTCCCTTTTCTGAAGAAGATTGGGGAAACTCTTCTATCAGTCGCATAAATAGTGAAATGATGTCCACCTGTGTGCAATATAAGTGTCACATGATCTGTCATTACATAGACACACCTTTTTAAAAAGCCCCAGAGGCTGCAACACCTAATCAAGAGGCACCACTAACCAAACACTGCCATGAAGACCAAGGAACTCTCCAAACAAGTAAGGGACAATGTTGTTGAGAATACAAGTCAGGGTTAGGTTATAAAAAAATATCCAAATCTTTGATGATCCCTAGGAGCGCCATCAAATCTATCATAACCAAATGGAAAGAACATGGCGCAACAGCAAACCTGCCAAGAGACGGCCGCACACCAAAACTCACGAACCGGGCAAGGAGGGCATTAATCAGAGAGGAGCACAGAGACCTATGGTAACCCTGGAGGAGCTGCAGAGTTCCACAGCAGAGACTGGAGTATCTGTACATAGGATGACAATAAGCCGTACGCTCCATAGAGTTGGGCTTTATGGCAGAGCGGCCAGAAGAAAGCCATTACTTTCGGCAAAAAACTAAGTGGCACGTTTTGAGTTTACGAAAAGGCATGTGGGGGACTCCCAAAATGTATGGAGGAAGGTGCTCTGGTCTGATGAGACAAAAATGTACTTTTTGGCCATCAAAGAAAACGCTATGTCTGGCGCAAACCCAACACATCACATCACCCAAAGAACACCATCACCACTGTGAAACATGGTGGTGGCAGAATCATGCTGTGGGGATGTTTTTCAGCAGTCAGGACTGGGAAACTGGTCAGAGTTGAGGGAAAGATGGATGGTGCTAAATACAGGGATATTCTTGAGCAAAACCTGTAGCACTCTGTGTGAGATTTGAGGCTAGGAAGGAGGTTCACCTTCCAGCAGGACAATCACCCCAAACACACGGCTAAAGCAACACTTGAGTGGTTTAAGGGAAACGTAAATGTGTTGGAATGGCCTAGTCAAAACTTAGACCTCAATCCAATAGAAAATCTGTACTCAGACATAAAGATTGCTGTTCACAAGCGCAAACCATCCAACTTGAAGGAGCAGTTTTTCAAGAAGGAATGGGGAAAAAATCCCAGTGGTAAGATGTGGCAAGATCAAAGAGAGTTGTCCAAAGCGACTTGGAGCTGTGATAACCGCAAAAGGTGGCTCTACAAAGTATTGACTGGGGGGGGGGGGGGGGGTGAATAGTTCTGCACATTGACTTTTTCGGTTATTTTGTCCTATTTGTTTGCTTCACAATAAAAAAAAAAAACTTCAAAGTCGTGGGCATGTTCTGTAAATGAAATGATGCAAATCCTCAACCAACCCATGTTAATTCCAGGTTGTGAGGCAACAAAACACGAAAAATGCCAAGGGGGTGAATACTTTTGCAAGGCACTGTAGGTGGATCAGTGCTGCACTTCTAGTGGTCATGTCAACCCATTCAGTTGTTCTGGAACATGTTCTCCTGAATATGCTATACACATTGTTGAAAGACGAGCCATAATCCTACAATGAAGGTCCTTCCTTCCACACAGGATTTTTCTCTCCATCCCGACCACTGTTGAAGACACAAGAACCTGTGTGGATCAATGCAGGGAGGCCCGGAGTGAAAAGCAGCAAAAAGCAGAATAACGTAGGGCCGGGCATGACTGGGTGGAGGTAGGGCAACAAGGAATTAAAAAGAAAAGGAAGCTGGTTGGTTGGAAGGAAATACGAGTGGTGAGCAAGGAGGGGAGAAGTGTTATATAATGGGGGGGCGTGGACACAGGAGGCAAAGTGCGGGAAGAAATCTTACAAGGAGGCAGGTTTTTCCCACCCACCCTCCCTATTTGTTGTGTGTTTGGTGTCGTTTGTTTGTTTTCTTTTATTACAGGTCTGTGAAAAAAGTTTGTCATGACAGCCGTGGCGGTGTGGTTGGCGGTGTTCGTTGGTCTTTGATGGTGGCAGTTACAGATGTGATGGAAATGGTGGTGGGCTCATTGGTGGGATGGGAACCTTATGGGGGATTATTCCAGTGGAACGGTGTCCGCTGGAAGACGGTTATGGTTGCACTGCGGGGGGAAAAAGGTTTATCTCCGAGCTGGGTCGGCTGGGGGCCGGTTATGGTTAATGGTTCCGCAGTGTAGTGTTAAAAAAGGAAGGTTAAGCCGGGTTGCCGTCAAAGACCAAGAAGCTGGGTTATTAAAGTTGTTTCTTAAAATTGTTAAGGAATAAAGTTTGGTGTGATTTAATTAATTTAAAATATTTATGTGGTTAAAAATAAAAAAAATTGTCTGTCGTGGCCATTTTTACTCCAACATTTGTGTCTCTCGTTAATCTTAGAAGGGGGGTAAGGTAATGCTAACCAAAGGGGGGTTTGATGGTTTGGGGGGTAGTTGGGCTATCCGAATTACACTGGTCATGCACTTCTGGTGGACGTGTCAACCCATTCAGTCTTTCTGGAACATGATCTCCAAGATTTTCCAGTCGTGGACGAGCCATGATAACTAAACCCTGCTGCTACTCCCTTGTTAATGATAGGTTCAGTGATAAAAGCCTATAAGGCCCTGTACAGACGAGCGGACAGTCCGCTGAAAACGGTCCGCCGGACCGTTTTCAGCGGACATGTCCGCTCGGAGATTTCTGTCTGATGGTTGTACACACCATCAAACAGAAATCCCCTCGGACAGGATACGCGGTGACGTGCCGCGCCGTCGCCGCAACGATGACGCGGTGACGTGCGCGGCCCTGGAAGGTCAATGCTTCCACGCATGCGTCAAATCACTTTGACGCATGCGTGGGCTTTGGGCCGAGCGGACATGTCCGGTGAGTCTGTACAGACGACCGAACATGTCCGACGGACAGACTTCCAGCGGACATGTTTCTTAGCATGCTAAGAAACATTTGTTCGCTGGAAACTGTCCGATCCGCCGGACAATTGTCCGTCGGACCAGTTTCAGCAGACATGTTCGGTCGTGTGTACGGGGCCTAAGGGTTTACTTAGGTGTCTTTTGGTGGCGGGTACAAACATGATTTTTGGACATTGGAGATCCTCCTCCAACCCATATAAAGAAAATGAATTACAGAGATTAATCCTATAGGGCAGACACCATAAATGTATTAAAAATTGAAATATCTGGATTGTCTTTTTAAATTGATCACAGCTTGAAACCCTAGTCCCTTCCCCAAACTTTAATGTAATTACTCTAGTTATACAGAATACTAATTGTTTTCATATCAATCATGAAGAGGTCATTAGTGTCACCCAAATGCATTTAGTGGTTGATTGCAGGTCAAATTCACTGCAAATAAATTCTGAATGCTCTCAGAAGTGTCTTAAACTGGTATCAAACTGATGCCATTGACACAAGTCATAAACCCAAAGCCCCAAATATCAGTATTTTGGACCATTTTCTCCTGAATATACTGTACACATCTTTGATAGGTGAGCACAGGGCCACTGATAAGGCAGTACAACTGGTCCTGTTGTACTGGGCCCAGTACTAGACCACATCCCCCGCTCCTACTTGCTTATCAGAGCATAAATTACATTTCCCTGGGCCCCATCGGGTTAACAGAGGGGCCAGGGAGAGGTAAAAGCAGAGGAGGGACTTTTTTTTCATTTCATTTTCAGTGTGTAGGCAGATAAAGTCAATGCCACTGGTCCACTGCACCCCAGGGGGGGTGTTGACGGGGTTGGGGGGGGGGCATGATTTCTAACAGCAGCCCTAGAAGTGCAAATGACTCCCGCTGCTACCTTATTGCCATTGATACCAGGTTTAGTGTTAATGACCTGGTGTCAGGTCACCTGTGGCCAGGTGACAAGTGCACCCTGTTGGGGTCAGGGGTGCACCACAGGGCAGTGAACCCTATAGCGGACTGCTGCGGATTGACAGAAAGCGTGAGCCAAAAATTCCCCAGGGCGCGGAGTCTAAGGTCCAGCAGGTGTTCACCAGAGCCTCTAGTGGTGAGGATGGCCTTTGCTGCAACTGAACCCAGGTCACGGCCCCTGGAGTCCCCAAGGTCACACTCCGTAGGGAGAGAGGGGAAGCAGCCAATCAGGACACAAGGGATCGTGAAGGGTAAGACGAGGTCGGGGCAACAGGCAGATGAGGATAACCAAAGGACAGGCCAAGGGTCAGGGTTAAACACATAATTACAATGATGGCGCACACGGACAGCTAGTTAATAAATTGTCCAAGGTACAAGTCCTGTAAGCTATTAAAGGGTCACTAAAGGAAAAAACATTTTTGCCTAAAATTAATGTCTGCAAGGCAGACAGACAGAATAGTGTAATGATTCTGTTAAAAAACAAGTAAATACCTATTAAATTCCTTCATCTATATCACCTCCGGCATTCCAGTTTCTGTTCTCTCATTTACTTCCTGGTTTGCATCGTTTGTTCATGTAAGAACTACATTTCCCAGTATGAATTGCGGCACGGCCAGTAATTCACACCTCCTTGAAGTCTCTAACATGTAGAGAGCGTCCTGCCACACAGATGTAGTTCCCAGGAGGGGGTGAGCACGTTACTGACCACCGCAGTAAAGCCTCCCTTCACGGTGGTCAGTAAAATCAGACAAGCAGGAAGTGAACAGAACAGAGAAGAAATAGACCAACTTCAGAGCAAAAACGAACAATGAGGAAGTGAAAAGAGGAATGTCTGCAGGTAAAGGATGCTTATTATGAAAAAAAATGTTTTCCTTTACAACCCCTTTAAAAGCTTTTGTGTGAGTAGCAGTCCGTTGATCCAGGCAGCCTTGCGGTGGGAGCTGAAGCAATGCTCCAAAGACATGAAATAGAAAAACAACAAAGCAGGCGCCACTTAGTAAGCTGCTAGACTTTAATGAAAAAATAACATAAAAGCACTCACATGTAAATGTAGAAAGACAGGCATGAAGATGAAGTCCTATGAAACGTCTGACCCAGCCGAGGAGTGTGTATGTGTCCCTTGTATCTCTTCACAGCGCTGGTGCTGTGCAGGAGAAAGACGAAGCCGATCAACAATATGGCGTGCTGATGGTAGTGCACGGATGTGCAGGCAGGGAGGCTGGAACGCACGCTGGAACGCTACGGCATGGGGGGGGAGTGACGTCATCATGGTGGACTCCAGTACTGCGACGCGTTTCAGTGCAAGGGCCGTGGTTTGGATGTCAAAAACACACAGCGCGCACCTTTCTCTGAGCTTGAAACCAAACCACGGCCCTTGCACTGAAACGCGTCGCAGTACTGGAGTCCACCATGATGACGTCACTCCCCCCCCATGCCGTAGCGTCCCAGCGTGCGTTCCAGCCTCCCTGCCTGCACATCCGTGCACTACCATCAGCACGCCATATTGTTGATCGGCTTCGTCTTTCTCCTGCACAGCACCAGCGCTGTGAAGAGATACAAGGGACACATACACACTCCTCGGCTGGGTCAGACGTTTCATAGGACTTCATCTTCATGCCTGTCTTTCTACATTTACATGTGAGTGCTTTTATGTTATTTTTTCATTAAAGTCTAGCAGCTTACTAAGTGGCGCCTGCTTTGTTGTTTTTCTATTTCAAGGGTCAGGGTTACATGCAAACAGGAGTAGTCAGGGACAAGCCAAAATCGGTACAAAGAGAGATTAACGTAGCACACGGCAAGCAGGAGCACAAAGCTAACAAACAACGTTGAACAGCAAAGCAGACCTGCAGTGCACTAGTTAATATAGAGTTCCTGGGGTGGAGCCAACTAGGGAGGAGAGATGATAAATGGCAGCCAGATAAGGAAGTCTGGCCTCTAATGAACACATGGAGAGAAGGTAAGCTGCCAGACATACTACATATCCATGACACTTGGTTTATTTAGGTCTCTCCTAGCACTGGGTAGAACCCTAATCCCCAGACATTGAAGACCACTTGCCATCCCAAGAATGGATTAAAGAGGTTGATAGACTCAGGAGGAGAATGGAACTTACCATGATCCTGTATAACAGACACCCTGAATTCATTGCAACTTGATGTATCTGGATCACCTTTTTGAATTCACCACAGAGCCAGACTTTTTTGACCTGAAAACTTGCAATATAGCGATGATACACAGGTCCACCTAACTCACACTATGTGTTTCCCTCTCCAGCTTGAGACCCCCACCCCCCCTCTTTTTCCTACGTTTACCTCAAAGATAATTCTTCTAGCTATATAGAACACTAATCCTGCGTACAGACGATCAGACATTCCGACAACAAAATCGTCCCTGGACCAAGTCTGTCCCTGGGTTTGTCCCCGGATTGGATTTGAACAGGGGCTGGGGCAATTTCAAAGACAGTCCGTGAAGAATTAAAGTGGAGTTCCACCCATAAATATAACATTACATCAGTAGTTTTAAAAAACTGTCATTCGTCCTTTACAAATTTTTTTTTTTTTTTTAGATGCCTTCAAAGAGTTGTTGCTAGGCAGAATAGTTAATCTTCCCACTTCCTGCACCTAGGTGCTTAAGCTTCCAAACCTACACCGCACAGACTCCTGGGAATGTAGTGGGTGTAACTTTCCAGGAGTCTGTGCACTCCCCAGTCTCAAAGAATCATGTGACTTGGACAGCACAGGTGCTGAAACCTGATCTGACACTGCTTGTGCAGCACTGAGCATCTGCAAGGCTGAAATCCAGGAAGTCATACAGTCTGGCTTCATGATGCCCACACTTAAGATGACCCCAGTCAATTTATATTTTATAAAGTGTCTAAATGCTGTAACAACCTAACAAAACGGACCTTAGTTTACAGACTAACTTTACTAGAATACATTAAGCTTGTGTATTACAGGGGAATTTATATATAAAAAGTGAAATTGTGGCCGGAACTCCGCTTTAATAAAAAAAAAAATCTGAAATTCCATTATCTGTGCCCCTTTCTGATGATCATGTGCTGGTCAGAACGGAGGGAATATTTTTTCAGTTTCGGGCGCATGCCCATTCAGCTCCGCTCGCATGTTCTTCTGCCTTGGCTCAAATCCCGGGCAGCCGCCTGCCTGCTTATCTCCTTGCCTTCCCTTGCGGAGTAATCTTCCTCCGCTCTCCACCCAGTAGTAGGCCTGGAGAGTGAGACTTGACAGGCTGTGAGGCGGGTGGCGACGGGCAGAGAGTCGCTGATTGCTTCCATTACTAGTAAAAAAAATTGGTCATTATAAGGGCTCATATGGACATTAGATCACATTCTACTGATTTAGAAATTCCTGTTCTATTGTCTTTTACATCACAATTTCTAACAATGCCTAATATAAGCTACGCACATAGGGCCAGATTCTCGTAGACTGGTGTATCTTCGCGGCGGCGTAACGTATCTGATTTACGTTACGCCGCTGCAACTTACACGGGCAAGTGTTGTATTCTCAAAGCACTTGCTCCGTAAGTTGCGGCGGCGTAGCGTAAATCGGCCGGCGTAAGCCCGCCTAATTCAAATGTGGAAGGGGGGGCGTGTTTTATGTTAATCAACTGTGACCCGACGTGATTGACGTTTTTTCACGAACAGGGCATGCGCCGTCCGTGGACATCTCCCAGTGTGCATTGCTCCTAATACGCCGCAAGGACGTATTGGTTTTGACGTGGACGTAAATGACGTCCAGCCCCATTCATGGACGACTTACGCAAAAAACTTAATTTTTAAAATTTTCGACGCGGGAACGACGGCCATACTTAACATTGGCTGCGCCTCATAGACCCAGGGGTAACTTTACGCCGGGAAAAGCCTAATGTAAACGTCGTAACTTTACTGCGTCGGCCGCGCGTACGTTCGGGAATTTGCGTATCTAGCTAATTTGCATACTCGACTGGGAAATCGACGGAAGCGGCACCTAGCGGGCAAAAAAAAAATTGCAGTTAAGAGACTTACGCCTGTCGGATCTAATGGATATCTATGCGTAACTGATTCTAAGAATCAGTCGCATAGATACGACGCCGCTAGGCAGAGATACAACGGCGTATCTGGAGATGCGCCGTCGTATCTCTTTTGAGAATCTGGGCCAAAGTGACCCTGTTCCAGACACCCAAGGGCTTGTGTTGACTTTTTCTAATTTCAAACAGGTTTGGCATTTCCATACAAGTCTATGGGAATACAAAATCTGCTTGAAGCAGGTCAGAAGTTGGCCTATTGCAGGTCGAATGCACCAGTCAAGGAATTCTGAAAGATCTCAGAAGCATCTTAAATTGATGTCAAACAGATTGGTTTTTAACACTTGTTAAAAACTCATAACTCCAAATTGGTTTTGGGCACAACTGCTCTGCCATAGGTGCCAATTTCTCGTGACGTGTTCCTGCAAAGTGCCCATAGGCAGGGCTTTTTTTCTCAAACAATAGGTGCTGGAACTTAACCATGACCCCGCAAACCCCCCCCCCCCCCCCTACACACACCCTCCAAATCACATCAAATAGTGAGTGTGGTCAGTCAAATTTCACGAACAGTAGGAGGGTCTTAAAGGGGCATTAGCCACTTGAGACCCGCGCTATTGACAAAAGACGTCAACAGCGCGGCTCTCAGGTGCCAACTGGACGTCTTTGGACGTCTTTTTAAAAGCATTACCCGCGCGCGCCTCTGGGGGGCGCGCAGCAGGTAAACACTGTGCCGCCGCATCGATGGGAAGCCGATGCGTGTACCTGGCGGCCGCGATGTCCGCCGGGTACACGCGATCGTCGGTGACACAGCAGGGACGTGGAGCTCTGTGTGTAAACACATAGCTCCACGTGCTGTCAGGGAGAGAGGAGACCGATCTGTGTCCCTTGTACATAGGGACACAGCATCGGTCACCTCCCCCAGTCACCCCCCTCCCCCACACAGTTAGAACACACCCAGGCTACACATTTAACCCCTTCCTCACCCCCTAGTGTTAACCCCTTCCCTGTCAGTCACATTTATACAGTAATTAGTGCATTTTTATAGCACTGATCGCTGTATAAATGTGAATGGTCCCAAATTTGTGTCGAAAGTGTCCGATACGTCCGCCGCAATATCGCAGTCCCAATAAAAATCGCAGATCGCCGCCATTACTAGTAAAAAATAAATAAATAAAAAAAAAACAATTCTGTTCCCCATTTTGTAGACGCTATAACTTTTGCGCAAACCAGTCGCTTATTGCGATTTTTTTTTTTTACAAAAATACGTCGAAAAATACGTATCGGCCTTAACTGAGAAAAAAAATAGTTTTTTAAAAAAAAAAATTGGGATATTTATTATAGCAACAAGTAAAAAATATATATATTTTTTTTAAATTGTCGCTCTTTTTTTGTTTATAGCGCAAAAAATAAAAACGGCAGAGGTGATCAAATACCACCAAAAGAAAGCTCTATTTGTGGGGAAAAAGGACGCCAATTTTGTTTGGGAGCCACGTTGCACGACCGCGCAAATGTCAGTTAAAGCGACGCAGTGCCAGAAGCTGAAATTTCGCCTGGGCACGAAGGGGGTTTATGTGCCCAGTAAGCAAGTGGTTAAATACCAGGATTGCATTACATAAAATGTTCAGAGCTGTCACTTGTAAACACAGAAACCAGACTTCTGTATTTACAAGTGATTGTGGTGAGCAGGCACCAAAGGGTCTGAGCCGGAGGTGGTGGAACAGAGTTCCACCAAGTTCCCCCTGAAAAAAAGCCCTGCCCATAGGTACTATAAAAGGTAGATGTTCCTAGTCATCTTTGTTAGGCACAGCACATTCTACACAAGTTACTAACTCTGGGCCAGATCCACGAAGCAGTTACGCTGGCGTATCTATTGATAAGCCGCGTAACTTCTAGGTTGCTCCGGCGTATCTTTGTTTTGTATCCACAAAACAAGATACGACTGAAACTTGGTTAGATCCGACTGGCGTACGTCTTAGTACGCCGTCGGATCTAAGGTGCATATTTACGCTGGCCGCTAGGTGGCGCTTCCGCCGATTTCCGCATCGAGTATGCAAATTAGTTAGATACGCGAATCCACAAACGTACGTCCGGCGAATTTTTTTTTACGTTGTTTCCGTAAGGCTTTTTTCGGTGTAACGTTACCCCTGCTATATGAGGCGTAGCCAATGTTAAGTGTACGTCAAATTTTCTGTCGTGCACGTCGTTTGCGTAAAATGTTCGCAAATTGGGCTTTGCGTAGAATGACGTTCACGTCGAAAGCATTGGCTTGTTGCGGGTTGATTTGGAGCATGCGCACTGGGATACCCCCACGGACGGCGCATGCGCCGTTCAGAAAAAACGTCATTTACGTCGGGTCAAGTAAAATGAACATAAAACACTTTTAGCGCAGTATAGGCCTCCCTTATTTAACACCTCACCTCCCACAGAATGTTAAGTGGGTCACGAGTGTATTGTTCCTCCAGATACGGGCTCCTCCCACCCCCCATAGTGAGGCTGGGATAACTAGGTGCAAAGGAAGCACCCATGGCAGTTCCCCGTATCTGGAGGTAGTACTGTTCTAGCTGAAATAATTGTGTTCAAAACAAAACAGGAAGTGGGGGGAGGGGGGCTGCCATTGATGGGGAATGGATGTGTACAGAGCCTGTACATCTAATAAAAGCCTGATGTAAGAGTCTTACACTGTTATCACTGTCAGTGGGCCAGTCCAGAGCAGTAACGTGCGGCGGATTCTGGAGTGAGTTCATGTAGAGAAGAATTGCCGCTCCAAGCCCCAGACCTCTAAAGCACACGCCCTATTAAGAACTTACAGGTGCTGGCTCTGCAACAAATTGGGAAGGAAGAAAAAGTCCTGGACGGCCGCACACCGATAAAGTCGTTAAGCTGCTGACGCGTTTCTTACCGTATGGAGGTGCTTAATCATAGCTATGATTAAGCACCTCCATACAGTGTAAAATGCATCAGAAGCTTCTCCTGTCTTCTGTAACATGAAGTAACTGTATTGGATTTTACCTGCCATACAAGATATCAATAAAGATGCCAGTGAGTTGACAGGAAGAAGCTGAAAAAACATGGAGGTGATCAGCAGTTTGACTTTACAGCCAAACTTTTTTATTCTTTGAGAGGCTGGGTTGGGGTCTCTAGGGGGTTAAAGCAGGGCTCGACAAGTCCCGGTCGCCATGGCGACTAGAAATAGCGACTTGGCTTGGAAGGTGGGCAAAGAAAAAAAAAATTGTTTTTTTTTATTTGTGAAGTCCCCAGCTCTTCCTTGTGTGAGCTGGCGCCATCTGGTGGTGGCCGTTGGTATTACAAGTTAAGCATTACAAGTTAAACAGCAATTCTAATGTAATTTTTCACTATTTTCACTGCTATCTTCTTCCCTCTAATTAGAACCCCCAAACATTATATATATTTTTTATCCTAACACCCCAGAGAATAAAATGGCAATCGTTACAATACTTTCTGTCACGCCGTATTTGCGCAGCGGTCTGACAAGCGCACTTTTTTGGGAAAAAATGACACTTTTTTTTATTAAAAAATAAGACAACAGTAAAGTTATCCCCATTTTTTTTAATATCATGAAAGATAATGTTACGCCGAGTAAATTCATACCCAACATGTCACGCTTCAAAACTGCGTCCGCTCGTGGAATGCCGACAAACTTTTACCCTTTAAAATATTCATAGGCGACGTTTAAAAAAATCTACAGGTTGCATGCTTTGAGTTACAGAGGAGGTCTAGGGCTAGAATTATTGCTCTCGCTCTACCAATCGCGGCGATACCTCACATGTGTGGTTTGAACACCGTTTAAATATGCGGGCGCTGCTCACGTACGTGTTTGCTTCTGCGCGCAAGCTCGTCGGGACGGGGAGCGTTTTCTGGCTCCTAACTTTTTTAGCTGGCTCCTAGATTCCAAGCAAATTTGTCAAACCCTGGGTTAAAGAGATTTCTGGACTGCTTGCTTAGCATCCTCAGGTGAAAAGGTAAAAATACAGAATAAAAGGGCAGAAGACAAGGGGACCACATTGAGTAGCCAGTGACCACCTAACAGATGCCGGACCCAAACTCGACTATACCCCATCGAGCTTCTGAAAGATCTGCCCAATGAGCAGGCAACCGCCAGTTCTTTTCAATATGGGTGCATGATATATATATAAAACACATTTCTTTCCGTCATTCCATTTAGCAAACCGTAGCACTTGTGCCCCATGCATAA
Organism: Rana temporaria; assembly: GCF_905171775.1. NCBI lineage: Eukaryota > Metazoa > Chordata > Amphibia > Anura > Ranidae > Rana > Rana temporaria. The sequence goes on along the minus strand of NC_053491.1, from coordinate 465,471,576 downwards.
AGACGGCAGGGATATTTATATATAGACAGCGGGATCAGAGCCTCGTTAGCACCTCATGCATAAGAATGAGGTAACGAGCAGCTAATCAGTGCTAATTACAGCCTCATCCAACCCAGAGATATCATCTGATGAGGGTTTCATGCACCAGCGAGGCACCTCTAAGTAAGGCTCCACAATAATATCTCTCACTAAATGCGACCTTCCTACTAAAAGCACCAGAGACCTACAGGTGCCTTCACGTGATATTCTATAGAAATTATATAGTGTCTTTAACCACTTCCTGCCGGCCGTACGACTTTGTACGGCTGCAGTGTGGATGCCAATTGCCGGAAGGCCGTCTATATATACGGCCTCCAGCCACTGGGGGGCACGCGAGCGCCGCCGACGGCGGCGTGCGCATGCCCGTCGCACCACTGAGATGCCGATGCGCGTGCCGGGCAGCCGCGATGTCCGCCAGGCACCCGCGATCGGCGGTTGCACAGACAAGGACATGGATCTGTGTGTGGAAACACACAGATCTACGTCCTGTCAGGGAGAGAGGAGACCGATCTGTGTCTCTTGTACATAGGGACACAGATCGGTCACCTCCCCCAGTCAGTCCCCTTCCCCCACAGTTAGAAACACTATGCAGGGTACACATTTAACCCCTTCCTCACCCCCTAGTGTTAACCCCTTCCCTGCCAGTCACATTTAAACAGTAATTAGTGCATATTTATAGCACTGATAAATGTGAATGGTGCCAAAAATGTGTCAAAATTGTCCGATATGTCCGCCATAATGTCGCAGTCCCAATAAAAATCACAGATCGCCGCCATTACTAGTAAAAAAATAAATAATAAAAAATAATATTAATTCTGTCCCCTATTTTGTAGGCACTATGGGGCAGATTCACAGAGATCGGTGCATCTCTGCGGCGGCGTAACGTATGTCATTTACGTTACGCCGCCGCAAGTTTTACAGGCAAGTGCTTGATTCACAAAGAACTTACCTGTAAAGTTGCGGCGGTGTAGCGTAAATCACCCGACGCAAGCCCGCCTAATTCAAATGAGCCGGGTAGGGGGCGTGGAGCATTTAAATTAAGGGCGCTCCCGCGCCGAACGTACTGCGCATGCGCCGTCAGGAAAATATCCCAGGGTGCATTTCTCCAAATGACGTCGCAAGGACGTCATTGGTTTCGACGTGAACGTAAATGGCGTCCAGCCCCATTCACGGTTGACTTACGCAAACGTATCTAGCTCATTTGCATACTCAACGGGGAAAATGATGGAGGCGACACCTATCGGCGAAAAAAAAAATTGCATTTAAGATCCGACAGCGTAAGAGCCTTACGCCTGTCGGATCTAATGGATATCTATGCGTAACTGATTCTAAGAATCAGTCGCATAGATACGACGGCCCAGATCAGGACTTACGACGGCGTACATGGCGTTGCGGCGTCGTAAGCCCTTTGTGAATCTGGGTCTAAAACTTTTGCGCAAACCAGTCGCTTATTGCGATTTTTTTTTTTTTTTTACCAAAAATATGTAGAAGAATATGTATCGGCCTAGACTGAGAAAAAAAAATGTTTTTTTTTTTTTAAAAATTGTGCTATTTATTATAGCAACAAGTAAAGAATATTGAATTTTTTTTTCAAAATTGTCGCTTGTTTATAGCGCAAAAAATAAAAACCGCAGAGGTGATCAAATACCACCAAAAGAAAGCTCTACTTGTGGGGAAAAAAGGACGTCAATTTTGTTTGGGAGCCACGTTGCACGACTGCGCAATTATCAGTTAAAGCGACGCAGTGCCGGAAGCTGAAATTTCACCTGGGCAGGAGGGGGGTATATGTGCCCAGTAAGCAAGTGGTTAAACAACAGTATGCATCAAGGCTTACGGATTTTCATCCACACTCTGGGCTAGATTCAGGTAGCCCTGCGTCATTTAGTGCGGGCGTAACGTATCTCCATAAATTAGGGCGCAAGTTCCGTATTCATAAAGAACTTGCGCCCTAAGTTACGACGGCGTAACGTATGTGGGCCGGCGTAAGCCCGCCTAATTCAAATGGGGATGATGTGGGCGTGTTTTATTAAAATTATTGTTGACCCCGCGTATTTAACGTTTTTTTACGAACGGCGCATGCGCCGTTCGTGAAAGAATCCCAGTGCGCATGCTCGAAATTTCACCGCAAATCGTCATTGCTTTCGTGAACGTAAATTACGTCCAGCCCTATTCGCGAACGACTTACGCAAACGACGTAAAAAATTCTAAATTCGACGCGGGAACGACGTCCATACTTAACATTGCGTACGCCTCATAGAAGCAGGAGCAACGTTACGCCGAAAAAGCCTTACGCAAACGACGTAAAAAATTCCGCCGGGCGCACGTACGTTTGTGAATCGGCGTATCTAGGTCATTTGCATATTCTACGCCGAAAACGACGGAAGCGCCACCTAGCTGCCAGTGTAAATATGCACCCTAAGATACGACGGCGTAAGAGACTTATGCCAGTCGGATCTTAGCCTAATTTCGGCGTATCTTGCTTTCTGAATACATTTGTTCATCTCCTTGAAGAACACTACAGAGCATTGATAGAGGACTGTTTCTCAACCAGGGTTCCCCCTGAGCTTACTAGGGGTTCTTTGAGAAATGGTGGATTGATCTCCCACCTACCTTGACCACTGATGCAAGGGGGTAATGTTTCTCTAACCACCAATGTAAGAGGCACTCCTACGATGACTGCTAATGTTAGAGGACAGGACAATTTTACTATCTACCTTTATTTTCTGGCGTTAATATGCATTTCAAGAATGTTACTAAAATGTGGGGCTTGGTAACCAAATGATATTCCCTAGGTGCCTGTACTCTGGTATCGTGTTTCTCAGAAAGTAAGCCCTACCCTGAAAGTAAGCCCTAGTGCGATTTTCGGGGAAGGCTGCAATATAAGTCCTACCCCAAAAATAAGCCCTAGTTTGGAAGGGTTGTGTGGTCTAGACTGTGTTTGTTTCTGTGGTAAATACCTTTGTTGCGGCGCTGCTTAGCTGATCCACGCTGCTCTCCTCCTCTTCTGTCAGCAGGGGATCTCGGCCCCCTCCCTCTGCAGTGCTCGGAGCAGGAAAAGACCATTAAGGCAGTACAAGGAAACGCTGAGCAGCGCTCAACTGATTCCACCGCTGCTCTCCTTCTGGAAGCTGTCAGTGGGGGATCTCGGCCCCCCTTCTCTGCAGTGTTCGGAGCGGGAAAAGATCGTTCAGGCAGTACATGAAAGCTCAGAGCGCTGCTCAGCTGATTCCCCGCTGCTCTCCTTCTGCCAGCTGTCACAGGCCCTCCCCCCTGCAGTGCTCAGAGCCTGGAAGACCGATCAGGCGGGTCACGGAAACACTGAGGAAGGCGCTGTAGGAAGGTACGTCGGACACTTTTCATTGTATAGGAGCTGTAATACAGTGCATTTTATGATTTTACAGGCACTTTTAACTCTGTTCCACTGGCCACTGGGGATTTATGACAGGGGGGGAGGGAGTTGGGGAGAGAAGACAGCACATGACAAGCCCTACCCTGAAAATAAGCCCTACTGGGTCTTTGGTTGAAAAAATTAATATAAGACCCGGGCTAATTTTCGGGGAAACATGGTACAACACATCACTTATTCTTTTATTGGTTAGTAATCACAATCCTTGAATTGGGGACCTTCGCTTTTAGTTAATATCTTGCCTAATGGCCAACCTTAAAGGTTGCAAGTGTCGCTGACTAATGATATAAGATGCATTTAGACCAATGGTCTACATTTGTTGCTCAGCTCCTTGAAGAACACTACAGAACGTTGATACCGTGTTTCCCCCGAAAATAAGACCTAGCGTTATTTTCCAGGAGGGCTGCAATATAAGCCCTACCCCGAAAATAAGCCCTAGTTAAAAATGCTTGTAAAATCCTTTAATCCACTCTATTACAGTAGTATATAATGTACAATGTGTGTGTTTCTGTAATATAAATGCGGGGAAGAGAGCTCCGGCGGGTCACAGAAGAGCAGAGCAGCGCTATAACGAAGGTATTTGCACCAATATTATTACAGAAACACACACATTGTACATTATATACTACAGTAATTGAGTGGATTATAGGATTTTACAAGCATTTTAACTCTGTTCACACTGGGGATTCCTATCAGTCAGGGAGAGAGAGGGGGAGAGAAGACAGCACATTACATGTAAGACCTACCCCGAAAATAAGCCCTACTGTGTCTTTTGGTGACAAAATTAATATAAAACCCATGCTTATTTTCGGGAAAACACAGTAGAGCAGTGTTTCTCAACCAGGGTTTTGAGATTACTAGGGGTTCCTAGAGCAGTGAGCAATGGTGGATTGCTCTTCCACCTACCTTGACCACCAATGCAAGGAGCAATTTTTCTCTAACCACCAATGTAAGGGGCACTTTTACAATGACACTAATGTCAGAGAACACCACAATTTTACTCTCTACCTTAATTTTCTGGAGTTCATTTAACCGCTTGCCGACCGCTGCACGCATTTATACGTCGACAGAATGGCACGGCTGGGCAAATGGGCGTATATATACATCCCCTTTAATTTGCCTGCTGTATGGTCTCGGGCGCGCCACCTGTCCTGACCATGCCCGCGGGACCCGCAGACTTGATGTCCGCCGTTGTCCCACGATCGGGTCACAGAGTTGAAGAACGGGGAGATCTCAGTGTAAACACAACATCTCCCCATTCTTCCTAGTGACATGTCACTGATCGAATGCTCCCTGTCAACGGGAACAGCGATCAGTGATGTGTCATGGTAAGCCACGCCCCCTAACAGTTAGAAGCACTTCCTAGGTCACACTTAACCCCTTCAGCGCCCCCTACAGGTTAACCCCTTCACTGACAGAGATCAGTCATTTCCCCAAGTCAGTCCACCTCCCCCTTCAGTTAAAACACACCCATGGAACATACTTAACCCCTTCCTCGCCCCCTAGTGTTAACCCCTTCCCTGCCAGTGGCATTTTTATAGTAATCAATGCATTTTTATAGCACTGATCGCTGTAAAGATGACAATGGTCCCAAAATGGTGTCAAAAGTGTCCGATGTGTCCACCATAATGTCGCAGTCACGATAAAAATCGCTGCTCGCCGCCATTACTAGTAAAAAAAAAATTATTAATAAAAAATGCCATAAAACTATCCCCTATTTTGTAGACGCTATAACTTTTGCGCAAACCAATCAATAAACGCTTATTGCGATTTTTTTTTTACCAAAAATATGTAGAAGAATACATATTGGCCTAAACTGAGGAAAAAAAAAATTTATAGATTTTTTGGAGATATTTATTATAGCAAAAAGTAAAATATATTGCATTTTTTTTCAAAACTGTCGCTCTATTTTTGTTTATAGCGCAAAAAATAAAAACCGCAGAGGTGATCAAATACCACCAAAATAAATCTATATTTGTGGGAAAGAAAGGACGTAAATTTTGTTTGGGAGCCACCCCGCACGGCTGCACAATTGTCAGTTAAAGCGACGCAGTGCCGTAAGCTGAAATTTCGCCTGGGAACGAAGGGGGTTTATGTGCCCAGTAAGCAAGTGGTTAAAGTGTATATTCACCCACAAAAATGAATATATTGCAGCTCACCAGCCCCTGGATGTGTCCTGTCCTGGAAACTTTTTGCAGAAAGACTCTGCATTTCATTTTGTGGTTCATTTTGCGCAGCCAACCTTCCCATAAGCTAAATATGGCTGCCGATAATCTCCTCACAGATTTTGCTTCAGGATTGAACTGCATGTATTTTATTCATTTACATTATATAGTGCTTTTACCCTAAAAAAATAAGAAACTCTAAATCTACATTTCTATATTAATATTAACTGGTTGATCACACCCTTCAAAAAAATAGAAAATACGAGGAGGCTTTGTTCATATTTTATCTCTGGCCACCCCCTGTGTTTTGTTTTTTTTTTGCTTCTGGACACAGCGGAAATCTGAGTTTGCCAGAAAAAAAAAGCGGGATCTCCGACCTCTGTGGTCTGCAAACAATGGGAGAACTGGCTTTTGGTCACAATGATTCACCAACAATTGGATGCCGAGATGAAAGTCTTTGGGTAAAACTGACGTAAAAGGCGAACATTACCTCAGGCCCGGGGACTGAAACTTCTGCCATAACGCACACAGAGCCAAAAGCAGCTCATTCTGAGAAACTTCATTTTAAATTCTGTCCTCGCTTGCTTCTAGCCAATTCTCGCCCTTCTGCGCACTCCTGTGTCGCAGCTTCTTGCCTGTGCACCAGCGGGATCCAATCAGGGCCCAGCAGGATCTTATGCAGATCTTTGATGCTCCCGCAATTCTTATTTCCAAATTCATGGCTATTTTGGGATGGAATCTGCATGTATTTTAATTTTATGTGATGCAGACATTATTGGCACAGCATCCCCTTCTATCTCACTCAGCATCATCTCAATCACTCTGTACATAGATAAATGCACTTTATACTCTGCCCTGTACCCCTTAGATCCATGGCTAGACTTCCTCCTTCATTGTTCTCTCCCGCCATTTCCTTCCTGCCTGCTCGCCCCCCTTCTTTGTTCTTTTATTTCCTTTTTTTTATTCCTTTCCTTCTTTTCTTCCTTCATTCTTCCTTTCATCCCTCTATTCTTTCCCTCCTTCCTGCCTTCCTTCATTTATTCCTTCTTTCATTCCTTCCTTCCTTCTATTCTTTCTTATTACCTTTTTTTTTTCTTTCATCCCTCTCTTCCATCCTTCCTTCATTCCCCCCTCTATTCCTTCCTTCATTCCTTTTTTAATCCCACTGTTTCTTCCTTCCTTTTTTTCCTAGTTTCTTAATCCTTCCTTCTCCCCTTCCTTCACACCTTAGTTTTGTTTTACCTTCTTCACTTCCCTAATCCCTACCTTTTCTTTTTTTCTTCTTCTTTCTTACTTTCTTTCTTTCTTTCTCTTTCCCCCTTCGATCCATGCCTCTGGCTTTTCCTTCATTGTTCTCACTCCTTAACTTTTTCCTTCCTGCTTCCTGCCTCCCCCCCCCCCCTTTGTTCTTTTATGTCCTCTGTTTTATTTTTTACCTTCCTTCTTTTCTTCCTTCATCCTTTTTTTTATCCCTTTATTTCTTCTCTCCCTTTGTTTCTTCCTTCATTCCTTCCTCCATTATTTCTTTCATCCCTCTATTCTTTACCTCCTTCTTGCCTTCATTCCTTCCTTCCATTCTTTCTTATTTCCTTTTTTCTTTCTTTCATCCCTCTTTTCCGTCCTTCCTTCCTTCATTCCTCCCTCTATTCCTTCCTTCATTCTTTCTTTCATCCCTCTGTTTCTCCCTTTTTTCTTATTTCCTTAATCCTTCCTTCTCCCATTCCTTAATCCCTTAGTTTTGTTTTAACTTCTTCACTTCCCTCATCACTACCCTTTCTTTCTTTCTTTCTTTCTTTCTTTCTTTCTTTCTCTTTCTTTTTCTTTCCCCTTCGATCCATGCCTCTACTTTTTTCTTCATTGTTCTCACTTATCATTTCCTTCATGCTTCCTGCCTCCTCTCCCCCCTCTGTTGTTCTTTTATTTCCTTTGTTTGATTTTTTTACCTTCCTTCTTTTCTTTTCTTCTTTCATTCTTCTTTTCCTCCCTCTGTTCATTCCTTCCTTTTTTGTATTTCCTTACTTCTTCCTTCCTATTTCTCTCCATCCTTCCTTCCTTAGTTTTTCTTTCTTTCTCCCCCATGTGTCTGGCAAGCATCCTTCCTTTCATCCCTCTATTCTTTACCTCCTTCCTGCCTTCCTTCATTACTTCTTTCCTTCCTTCCATTCTTTCTTATTTCCTTTTTTATTTCTTTCATCATTCTCTTCCTTCCTTTCTTCCTTCCTTCCTTCCTTCATTCTTTCATCCCTCTGTTTCTTCCTTCCTTTTTTCTTATTTCCTTAATTCTTCCTTCTTTCTCCCCTTCCTTCATCCCATAGTTTTTTTTCCTTCTTCACTTCCATCGTCCCTACCTTTTCTTTCTTTCTTGCTTGCTTTCTTTCTTTCTCGTTCTTTTTTTTTTCTTCTTTATACAATTTCCTGTACACCTTCGATCCATGCCTCTACTTTTTCCTTCATTGTTCTCACTCACCATTTCCTTCCTGCTTCCTGTACCCCCTCCGTTGTTCTTTTATTTCCTTTGCTTAATTTTTAACCTCTTTCTTTTCTTCTTCCATTCTTCCTTTCAACCCTCTATTCCTTCTCTCCCTTCCTTTCTTCCTTCATTCCTTCCTCCATTCTTTCTTTCATCCTTCTGTTCCTTTTTTTTATTTCCTTAATTCTTCTTTATTATTTCCCTCCTTCCTTCTTTAGTTTTTCTTTTTCTTCTTCCCCCATGTCTCTGTGCTTATGAAGGAGTTTACAAAAATGCCAATAGAAGATGCCCCTTCCCTCTGTCTGCCTTTCCCTCTCTCCTATTGTTTTATTATTTCAATAGAAGGCAAGCACCTTCCATTGAAACCTAAAGCTGGGCTTTAAATGTAAGCACAAATAAACCTTTTGTTAAAGCGGGGGTTCACCCTGTTAAAAAAAAAAAAAATGTTTTTTTTTTATTATACCATTACATTCGGCATCGTAGCGCGAGCTACGGTATGCCGGTCTTACATTTTTTATCCCCGTACTCACTGTGCTATGGCTCATTGAAGATTCCGGGGAATGGGCGTTCCTATGGTGAGAGAAGGTGATTGACGGCCGGCCCTGGCGCGTCACGCTTCTCCGGAAATAGCCGAAATAGGCTTGGCTATTCACGGCGCCTGCGCATAGCCTGTGCGCAGGCGCCGTGAAGAGCCGAGACCTACTCCGGCTGTCTTCGGGGAGCGTGACGTGCCAGAGCCGGCCGTCAATCATCCTCCCTCTCCATAGGCACGCCCATTCCCCGCGGGAGTCGGATTCTTCAATGATCGATAGCACAGTGAGTACGGGGATTAAAAATTTAAGACCGGCATACCGTAGCTCGCGCTACGATGCCGAATGTAATGGTATAATGATGTGAAGGAGGGTGAACCACCGCTTTAACATATGACAACAGGGAATGTATAAAAGATAGATCCAGGAATATTATTAATGTGGAATGTATCGCATCTTTCAGTCCTTAATTTACAATGAGTGGTTTTCATCAAACACTGTAGCAGGAAGAGAACGTCATTGTCCAGGGTCCCACAGTGCTGGCCACGTCAGCTTTCCAGGGTTTGTGGGTCTACCAGTGCCACCCCAATTTGATTTCCATTCTGTGGGTGTCCAGTCCATAGAGTCCTGGGGTTGGTCTGTTTTGGGTTTCTGTAACATTTCCACCTATTATTATTATTTTTATAAAGGATTTTTATAGCGCCAACAGTTTCCGCAGCGCTTTCCACTATAAAAGCTAATATTGAGACCATGACACCATGATTTTTTCAGAAAAAAGCAATACCCTTTTGTATGAGTTTGTAGTCTATTTATCATTCCAATAACAACTCTGTGGGCTTCCTTCAGATCAAAGACACAGCCTCTCAGCTGCCAATTAAATATAAAAATCCCCCAAAAAAACACCCTCCACATTTAATGAAACCGACCCAACACTTCCATTCAGGTACTTACTGACTCCTTATGACCACACACATAGGTTGGTCATATAGTACTCATGCTCAACCAGCTTCTCAGCCTCACAGACCTTTCATCCCATACAGACTTCATCAGGAAGAAACAGGTAACAGGGTAATGCCGCGTACACATGATTGGTTCGTCTGATGAAAACGGTCTGCATATAGACATTCCTTTTTGGAAGGAAAAATTAAGTGGTTAATGAGGAAAAAGACTCCGGCAGCCCCAAAAACCTTTGCTTTTTCTTTCTATCGCATAGAAGTATAAGAATTATTAGAAGTATAAGAATAATTTGTTGTGTGGATCAGAAGACTGTGTGGTAAGTCAGTCGTCTCCCACTTTCAATATGGGTCAGAAACAAAGTAAAGAAGGTCCTCCTCCCAACCCAGGAGAAACGTGTACAGATTTTGTAGCTAGAATTTGTGGTACTAATTATGAATTTATAGTCCCATGGGTTTCAAATTTAGCACGATGGACCACCGCCTTACACAGTGTAGACCCGTTCCCCCAAAAAGGTAGCAATACAGAATTCCACATGGATATGGTCAAGGGATTGTGTTTAGGAGATAAGAGATCTTTCCCTTGGTACCCCGGGGACCCTCAATGGGATTGGATTATATGAAAAGGGAGCAGAGAATTGGTTAAAATATGCCCCATATTGGTTCCAGAGGGAAAATATGAAGCAGAAAAAGCCCACCAAATGTTTAAGTAAGGAAGATTATGACCAGAAACATAGAGAAGAAGCTGATAAAAAGAGAGTTGTCCCTGACCCAACAGCCCCACCCCTGCCAATAGTCAGTCATCCTCCACCCCCCATATGTACATATCTATCCGAGTTTAACAAAGGAAGATATTGATCTTCTGGTTGGACATCATGCAATCAGACAACGGCAGGCCCCGCCCGCTCCACAACCACAACAACAGGCCCCCCCACTCCACAACCACAACAGCTGGCCCCCCCGCTCTACAACCACAACAACAGGCCCCCCACGCTCCACAACCACAACGGCAGATCCCTCCTGCTTCACAACAAGATAGACAGCACCTACAGAGGCACGGACAGAAAGGCAGAGTCAAGGTAGCTGAACCAGAAGAAGATCAGGGAGCTATAGGAGTGGTAGTTTCACCACCTGGCCAAGAGCAGGAGGAAGAACAGGAAGGTGCTGGAAAAGGTAAAACACTTAGCCCCCCTAAAACAAAGAGTGGAACGGTATATAGTAACACTTAGGCCGCGTACACACGGGCAAACATGTATGATGAAACCGGTCCGCCGGACCGTTTTCACAGTACATGTCTGCCCGGGGATTTCTGTACGATGGCTGTACTAACCATCGTACAGAAATCCGCACGTAAACAATACGCGGGGCGTGTCCGAGCCGTCGCGGCGACGATGACGCGGCGACGTGGGCGGGCCTTGCAGTTAAATGCTTCCACGCATGCGTCGAAGTCATTCGACTCATGTGAGGGATGGCGGGCGCTCGGACATGTACGGTAGGTCTGTACAGACGACCGAACATGTCTGAGCGGGCAGGATTCCAGCGGACTGTTTTAAAACAAGTCCAGAAATATGTGCCCGCTGGGAAAAGGCCCGGCGGGCAAATGTTTGCTGGAATCCTGCACGCTCGGGCCTACACACGACCAAACATGTCTGCTGAAACTGGTCCGCGGACCAGTTTCAGCAGACATGTTCGGTCGTCTGTACGGCCCATAAGCTTCAATTGCCTTTCATGACAATTGGAAATCAAATTTTGAAAAAAGTAATTGACATTGAGGACATTGAAAGGATAGTGAAACTTTGCCCCAAACCCACCGCCTCTGCAGGAGGTACTTTAACTTACTTTAAAAAGGCATGTAAGGGTAGAAATTACACACAGGAAGACATGCGCCTTATCGTTGATGGCATTATAGGACACACCAGTTTCTGGAGCTGGGCGAATGTTCCAAGCATAAACACTATTGACACGCGGGAGCATATGGGTTAAAAACAGTAGCAGGTAATAGCACCATGTGGACAGAATTAGAGGCTGAAATGATGAATGTATTTAAAAATAAAAGTTCCCTTCCTACTGCCATAGCATGCAAACAAAAGTCAGAAGAGACTGTAGTTGAGTTCTGGAAAAGGTTTCATGAAAATTGGACAACAGAAGCTGGATTAGCTACAACTACTGATGTGGGAGCTTTGTTTATTCAAACTTATATGAATAATCTAAAACCCCAGTTCGCCTTGTTGGTCAAACAGATGATATCTGAATGGACAACAAAGACGATTGACCAATTTCAGGAAACTTTAATACAGAAAGAAGCAGCAGGATGTTTTGATGTAATAAGAGAGAAAGCAGTGAGTACCCATTATCAAGGTGGAGTGCAAACCCAGCCTCCCCAAAATAATGGTGGACGATGGGGTAGTGGAAACAGAGGCAGAGGAAGAATAAGAGGGAGAGGGCGTGATTTTTCTAGACCACCCTAGCAGTCCTGCACATGTTGTTTTAATTGTGGACTGGAGGGGCACTGGAGAAATCAATGTCCCTATGAATGTTAGGCCTCGTACACACGGACGGACTGTCCGATGAAAACGGTCCGCCGAACCGTTTTCATCGGACATGTCCGCTCGGAGATTTCTGTCTGATGGTTGTACACACCATCAAACATAAACCCGCGCGGACATGATACGCGGTCATGTGGCCGCGACGATGACGCGGCGACGTGCGCGACCCTGGAAGTTCAATGCTTCCACGCATGCGTCGAATCACTTCGACGCATGCGAGGGCTTTCGGCCGAGCGGACATGTCTGGTGAGTCTGTACAGATGACCGAACATGTCCGACGGACAGGCTTCCAGCAGACATGTTTCTTAGCATGCTAAGAAACATTTGTCCGCTGGAAACCTGTCCGATCCGCCGGAAAATTGTCCGGTCGGACGTACAGACGACCGAACATGTCCGCTGAAACTGGTCTGCTGACCAGTTTCAGCAGACATGTTCGGTCGTGTGTACGGGGCCTAACAACTCAAATACTCAAGATCAAGATCAAATGCATACACAGGGACCCCAATATAGGCAACAAAATCAAGTTGCCCCAAAGCAACAGGTTGCCCCAATGGTAGAAAGGTTCCTGCAGCAAGGAATTCTTAAAGAGACACTGTCACCCTACAACACCCCCAATAACCCAGTAAAAAAGCCGGACGGCTCTTACAGGTTTGTACAAGACCTCAGAGCTATAAACAACCTGGTGGTGCCCATTGCACCCATAGTGCCTGATGTGCCATCACTCCTAACCTCCATACCATCCGATGCAGAGTATTTTTCAGTCATTGACCTTTGTAATGCATTCTTTAGCGTTTCTGTTGACGAAGAAACACAGCCTATTTTTGCATTTAATTTCAAAAATCGCCAAATGACCTGGTGTAGAATGCCCCAGGGTTATGTAGACACAGTGGCCCTCCAAGCAACCCTGCGGTCTTGGACACCCCGCCATGGTTCCATCCTACTCCAATATGTTGATGAAGCATGTAAAAATGATGGTTTAGATCTGTTACATTGGTTAGCAGACAATGGTCACAAGGGCCCAGATTCTCGTATCTGGGTGTAAAACTGTGCGGGCCTAACGTATCTGGTTTACGCTACGCCGCCGCAAGTTTTACAGGCAAGTGCTTTATTCACAAAGAACTTGCCTGTAAAGTTGCGGCAGCGTAGCGTAAATCACCCGGCGCAAGCCCGCCTAATTCAAATGAGCCGCACAAGGACGTCATTGGTTTCGACGTGAACGTAAATGGCGTCCAGCCCCATTCACAGACGACTTACGCAAACAACGTAAATTTTTAAATTTCGACGCGGGAACGACGGCCATACTTAACATTGGTTGCCTCTCATATAGCAGGGGCAACTTTGCGCGTCGCAAATCTAACGTAAACGTCGTAACTTTACTGCGTCGACTGCACGTACGTTCGGGAATTCGCGTATTTTGCTAATTTGCATACTCGACGGGGAAAACGACGGAGGCGACACCTAGCAGCAAAAAAAAATTGCATTTAAGATCTGACAGCGTAAGAGCCTTACGCCTGTCGGATCTAATGGTTATCTATGTGTTACCGGTCCCAAAATATAGATTAAGGGAACCGATGATTGTAGACGTACTGATGTGATGTGATCATCTCGGCGGGCACTACAAAAATACACGAACAGGAAGACATATGACCATGCTTCTTTATGACTAAAATGAGTTTCACTTTTACATAACAATACATACACTTTTTTATAGTTACATGTTCATAATTGCCAACATAACAGTACAGATTGGACTGAAATACTTTAAAATATAGCTGCAACAATGAATACCATTATATTTTAATAAACATACATTTTCCTTTTTTCTGTGTTATAGACACTTATCTTTATCTCTATAGCACACTTTAGCTGTGTCATAATGAGAGTTACACTGCATTGCTTATAAATATATACATTCTGAAGCAATTCTCTCTTTTGACCACTAGATGGCGCACCTTGCATAAATGAACAAGCAGTGTATAACCTTTCCATGTGGCTAATAATATAATTTTAACATGTGCTTCTAATATATATAACTTTGCATAAATCAGGTTGAAATATACCCATATATAACAGTCTAGTGCTTGCAATAAACAGTTGCTCCGAACAGTACAATAGTCCTAGGGTTTTTCGCTATTTTCACTGCTCTCAACACATGCTGCTTTGAAAGTCTAATTACAGCCAAACTATTGCACAAAATCTACTTAAACTTTCTCCTGCATCTGCTCTAGATGTTTAGGAATCTTTCTAGTACAGTTTAGTAAGAATGAGAAAGGTTTAAAGTACATACCTACAAAAATACACGAACAGGAAGACATATGACCATGCTTCTTTATGACTAAAATGAGTTTCACTTAGTCACATGATGCATGTGGCCTTATATAGACTCTGTTCGGGTACCCTCTCTGCCATCTACTGGTTGTTTTATAGAATAGCAGGATATCAAAAAATAACAATAAAAATAAATGAATGTAGGCTATGGGGTGCCTGTTTTGTCTTTCATGTGATACCCCAGCCCGTCACACTCTCCCCTCCTTTAGTTAATGGCTCCTGACATTACACTGAATTGTTCTCTGAACTCTATTGAGTGATTTAAGAAACCCAAATAGGTACTTGCTGCCACCACGGAGCTATGTTAACTACCTGGTATGACATGGGAGTAGCTAGCATTGTAGGAGTTTGTACGGTGTGAACCTGACTTGGTCTGTAGGTTGGCTGACCTAGTGTATCATATGTAAAGATCTCTTTAGACTTAGTTTGCCTGGTAGATCTTCTTACAGGAGTTGAGTCTTCTCCATCAACATCATTCTCTCTTAGCATATCTTGGCTCACCGGTAAGTCTTGATTTAATGGGGGTAATTCTGCAGTGTCTAGTTCCACCATGTCTGAAGCCCAAACTTGGTCGCCAACTACTGTTCCATCATTTTGTTCTTGTTCAAGATTGGGTGTGGTAGTTGTAGGATAGAACTCTGGAGCAGAAATTCTTAATGGCGGTTTCTGTACGTTCTGAGAGTTTTGTTGAGGCACAACGTGATCATGACTTTCTGTAGTCTCCGGTACATAAGAATAATACCATCCTTCATCATCGGAACCTTCCTTCTCCTGGTTCAGATCCATGCTAGTCTCTTTCCTGTTACTTGATTGTCTTTTGTTCATCGGTACTCTTGGAATGTGTCTTTCAATGGGTAGGTCATTTACTGGTAGTAACAGATTTCTGTGCAGTACTCGAATAGTCTTTTTACCACTTGCAGGCTGAATTTTGTACACAGGCCCATCTTTGATTCTTTCTACTACTTTGTGTACTGATTCTTCCCAGTATGAACGAAGTTTACCAGGACCTCCTCTTTCAGAGAGATTTCGTACTAAGACCCGATCACCCGGTTGGAGAGGTGCTCCTTTTATCTTCTTGTCATAGTACTTCTTCCCTTTGGCAGATGATTTTTGGCTATTCTCGGATGCGATCTTGTAAGCTTCTTGCATTCTGGATGCCCATTTCTGAGTAAATGTTGGTTGACTTTCTGATTCCTTTTCCAAATTTAGATTGAGCATTAGGTCAATCGGCAAACGAGGAGATCTCCCATACAATAGAAAGAATGGCGAGTATCCAGTGGCTTCATGCCTGGTGCAATTGTATGCATGAACCATGTGTGGAAGATGTTCTTTCCAATCTGACTTTTTCTCTTCCTCTAAGGTACGAAGCATCTGTAACAAAGTACGGTTCAGTCTCTCCACTGGGTTACCCTGTGGATGGTATGGGGTAGTTCTTGAATGAGAAATGCCTGCCAATCGTTGCAATGTCTGAAACAAGTTGTTTTCAAATTCTCTTCCTTGATCATGGTGGAGTTTCTCTGGATATCCAAAACGTGGTATGAAATCTTGAAAGGTCTTTTCTGCTGCCGTTTTTCCAGATTTGTTTTTAGTTGGATACGCTTGCGCAAAACGTGTGAAATGGTCTACCATTACGAGTATATACTCATATCCTCCTTTGCTTCTCTCCAAGTGGAGGTAATCAATGGATACTAGCTCCAAGGGTGAATTGGTAGTAATCCCACCCATAGGTGCTCTTTCTGGGATATTTGGACGCTTTTGTTTGATGCAGTTACACGTCTTCAGCACATATTCATCAATGTCTCTTTGCATAAATGGCCAGTAAAACCGTTCACGTGCTAGGTGGATTACCTTGTCAGTGCCAATGCGACCCATGTCATCGTGAAGGCTTCTTAAGACCAATGGTTTTAGCTTTTCTGGTAGAACTAGCTGTTTTCGGGTTCCAGAGTGTCGATATAGGATTCCTTCCTCCACTATGAGTTTGTTCCATTCGTGTATCAAACGTCTTGTTTTACTGGTCATACTCTCCTTTTCTTTGTGGTTTGGAGTCCAATTGTTCTCCTTAAGCCAGACCACTTCTCTAATGTTGGTATCGTCTTCTTGTAATGCTCTGATATTCTCCTGAGTCATTGGGCAGATTGTCCGTCCTTTCAGCAATTCTTCTGCCACATCACTTTCTGAGTGAAGAGTCAATGAGGCCACCCATGGTGCCTCTTCTTCGTTGACAGCTTTTCTCCCTTGCCACATAGCTGACACAACCTCAAATGGTACAAGCTCTGTGTACTCACTCAGATTCTCAGTGAGTTCCACCGGAAATCGTGACAGTGTATCCGCGTCAGCATTCTGTTTACCTGGCCTGTACTTGATGTCGAAGTGGAAATCGGCCAGCTCACCAACCCAGCGATGACCCACAGCATTCAGTTTGGCGGTACTCAAGACATTTGTCAATGGGTTGTTGTCTGTATAGACTGTGAATGTTGGAGCGTAATACAGGTAATCTCTGAATTTGTCACAGATTGCCCACTTGAGAGCTAAAAACTCAAGTTTACCAGAGTGGAGATGGTAATTGCGTTCCGCTGGGGTCAATGTTCTGGAGCCAAATCCAATAACACGAAGGTGTTCTCCTTGTCGTTGGTACAGTACAGCACCTAGGCCTTCATTGGAAGCATCAGTGTGTAAGATGAAGGGTAAGTCAAAATCAGGGTATGCTAGTATCGGTGGATTGGTTAGCATGTCCACCAATCTGAATACCACAGCTTGATGTTTGGGTGTCCATTGGATCGGTGTTTTAGATGGCACTTGTGTTTTATTCCCGTCTCTCTTTGTAGATTCCCCGCGCTGGTTTTTGGTGATGGATGTAGCAGATTCTTTCTCAGTGTTCTGCAAAAGTTCATACAGTGGTTTAGCAAGTCGAGAGAAATCTTGAATGAAGGACCTGTAGTAGCTCAGGAATCCTAACAAAGTTCTGACTTCTCCAACTGTTTTTGGTTCTTTCCTTTTCAACTGCAATACCGCTTCAAGATCATTTGGGTCAATTTTTATGCCTTCTTCTGACACCATTCGCCCAAGGTATCGAATCTGTCGTTTAAAGAGTTCACACTTCTTCGGTCTAAGTTTGATACCATGCTCACGCATTCGACTAAGCACTTGCCTAAGATCATCGACATGCTCCTGAAAAGTTTTGGAGTAGCAAAGCACGTCATCCAGGTATGGAGAACAACATTTGTCTCTGATACCCTCTAGTACATTCTCCATGCATCTCTGAAAAGCTGCTGGGGCATTAGTTAATCCGAACGGAATACGATTCCACTCCAGGAGTCCCCAGGGGGTGCTGAAAGCTGTCAGGTGTCTGGAGTCTTCATGCACAAAGCCTTGATGATACGCACTACCCTGGTCCAGGATTGAGAACCATGTAAATCCTCCTAAGCTATCCAGCAGATCTTGTATTCTAGGTAGTGGATGTCTATCTGGAATAGTCTTTCGGTTTAACTCCCTAAAGTCCACACATAGTCGTAGGCTCCTGTCCTTCTTCCGAACACAGACAACTGGTGACGAGTATGCGGAAGAAGATTTCGTTACCCAACCTTGGTCAAGAAGGTTTTGGACATATTCTTTCACTTCCTGATATAGGGGTTTCGGTATCGAATTGTAGCGTTTCTGGACAGGAGTTTCATCTTTTAGATTTATCTTCAGTTTCAGGTTTGGAATGCTTCCTATGTCTCCCTCATCTTGAGCAAAGACATCTGATTCGTCATATAACATTTGTCTCGCTATATCTTGTTCTTCTTCTGAGAGATTATCCAAATTGACAGGTGGGTGCCACTTAACAAATTCGTTAGTGGTTAGCTGATTTTCAGTGTCCACTTGATTCAACTGGTTTACATGAAACATTCTTTTCTTCTGGTCAATTCCCTTTTCATCGTCTTTATTTGGAGAAAACGGTAGAATCTCGGCTGCTGGAGAAATGGTACCCAATACTGTTCTGGGCGGAAGGTAGATATCATGTTCAGCACGGTTCAGTATGGGTATCTTCACTAGTTTCGAGAAACCGTTTGGTACATCTACCACTGAAGGAAATAGTTCAAGTCCTTCTTCAACTGGATATTCTGGAAGTGGTTCAAATGGCATGATTCCTCCTTTCGGCCATGCTCTAATTCTGCATTTGACTTCACCAAGCTCGCCTCCTTTGATCTGGAGTCCTTTCTTCCCCACTTTGACCACATGACTATCGGATATTTCTCCTGGGTCAGTTGCTTGACTGACAGCATTGACAATGTTATTCGCTACACTCTGTCTTACTTTCATGGCTTCACTTAGCAAGATAGTCAGGTTTTGGGTGCTGTTTGATCGGTCACGGTTTTCTCTAATCAATTCTTCGATAACATTAAATCCAAGAAGTGGATTGTGGTTACAGCAGTCGCTCACCAGTATTGGCACATGGATGGCTGAGTTTCCATGTCCACTACTTTCGAATTCCAGGAGGACTTCAATCCATCCAATGAATGGAATGATAGAACCATTTGCAGCTGTAATGGATAAGTTGTCGTCACAAAGTAAATCTTGTATGTGTCTAATAGAGACACCGGGTAGGAACTTTTCTAACCATGCCTTCCCGACAATGCTGACCTGGGCTCCTGTGTCCATCAACATGTCAACCGGAACACCATTCATCCGACAAGACAATAGGCATTTTCCTCCAATTAATTGTGCTACGCGTTGTTTGGAGCATCCATTCTCTTTTGGGAGTGTCCTAGTTGACCGGTGGGTGAATACCCTATTTATCTTAGCATGGGACAGATTATTTGAGGTGGTCACTGGTTGTCCCTTTCCCAGTGACCGTCTGTCGTTTCCCGACTGCCTTCTTTTCTTCAAGCAATCAACTGCTCTGTGTCCTGTCCAACCACAGTAGAAACAATGGTAGCAGTTCTGACTCTCTCGTTTGATGCAATCATCACACCTGGGCTTGCAGTGAGCTGTATCTGGAACTTGAACATTGGTTAGTGGCTTAGTCATTCGGTTTTCCACAACAGGAGTTTGCTTCATCAGGTTCTTCGTGAGAGCCGAAACCTGTGTTGTTAGTTCCATTAGTGCAGTGTGATTTGCTCTAGCATCTCCCTCAGCTCTCTTTTGCCCTGTTTCTTTTTCACTATTCCCTGGTGTCTGTGACGAATGAACAGTAAGATGTTTATGTTTAGGTGCACTGTTTAAGCGTCTCTGCCTTTCTGTTTCTTCATCAACTGATCTGGTGACCTGCTCTATGACAAAGTCATCGGTTACTGTCAAATCAGACACGTAAGGCTTGATATCTTGTCTGACATTAGAATTTTTCTTGTTTAGTCCCTGATACAGTGTATGAAGGAATACGCCTTGCACTAGTTTTTTGTCATAGTTAAACTCTAGCCTATCATGTTGTGATGTAGACAGAATTTTTTGTTTTAACCCTGCTAGCCTGTAAACAAATTGTTGTGCTGTCTCTTTTTCTTGCTGTGTAGCATTGCTAAGTTCCTGGAATAACTCAGTACCACTTCGTTCTCTCATATGTGACTTCAAAAACTTTTTCAATTCAGCAACAGTAAGATCCTCTTTGTCAGTCAACATATCTTTAAAATGACCAGGTTTGATTATCCTCAACACTGTGCGTATAATTTTAGATTCAGGGAATTTTTCACTTAGACCCTCGTCAATCTGACGGCACACGCGACTGTAACTCATGTCCGAACCATGATCTGAAATTACACCACCATGCATTTTGAATTCCCTACGTGGCAATAAAGCAACAACATCAGTTAATCTCACCACCTCCGATCCCTGTTCAGTCCTTGCAGTCCCACTACTCATTTCTTTAGCAGAGGTTGCAATGTTCACAGTTGGTGTACTTTCCTTATTGAGTTTTAGTTCATCGATCTTGTCTTGGATGATGAGCAGGTAAGACATGCCTTGATCTTCTAACTTCGCCAGCTGATCACTTCTCATGTAGTCTTCAATAAATTCAACAAATTCCATTTCGCTTGCACCAGTCACTGATGGAATGTCCACGTCTCTTTCATCATCCAGCGTAATAGCGAGGCTATACAGCTGTTCTTTACTCAGCAGATGAATTTGTTTCCGGATATCCCACATCAGCGCACGACGAGGGGACGCCATCTCTGTTGCACTCTGACAACTTGCACTCACACGGCAGACGACACTCGCGACTCTCCTTGTAGCTCTGCAGTCGACTCACACTCGTCTCACGTTTCCCTCTCACTGGTACACAACGAATCCCGGACGAGCCCCCAAAATGTTACCGGTCCCAAAATATAGATTAAGGGAACCGATGATTGTAGACGTACTGATGTGATGTGATCATCTCGGCGGGTACTACAAAAATACACGAACAGGAAGACATATGACCATGCTTCTTTATGACTAAAATGAGTTTCACTTTTACATAACAATACATACACTTTTTTATAGTTACATGTTCATAATTGCCAACATAACAGTACAGATTGGACTGAAATACTTTAAAATATAGCTGCAACAATGAATACCATTATATTTTAATAAACATACATTTTCCTTTTTTCTGTGTTATAGACACTTATCTTTATCTCTATAGCACACTTTAGCTGTGTCATAATGAGAGTTACACTGCATTGCTTATAAATATATACATTCTGAAGCAATTCTCTCTTTTGACCACTAGATGGCGCACCTTGCATAAATGAACAAGCAGTGTATAACCTTTCCATGTGGCTAATAATATAATTTTAACATGTGCTTCTAATATATATAACTTTGCATAAATCAGGTTGAAATATACCCATATATAACAGTCTAGTGCTTGCAATAAACAGTTGCTCCGAACAGTACAATAGTCCTAGGGTTTTTCGCTATTTTCACTGCTCTCAACACATGCTGCTTTGAAAGTCTAATTACAGCCAAACTATTGCACAAAATCTACTTAAACTTTCTCCTGCATCTGCTCTAGATGTTTAGGAATCTTTCTAGTACAGTTTAGTAAGAATGAGAAAGGTTTAAAGTACATACCTACAAAAATACACGAACAGGAAGACATATGACCATGCTTCTTTATGACTAAAATGAGTTTCACTTAGTCACATGATGCATGTGGCCTTATATAGACTCTGTTCGGGTACCCTCTCTGCCATCTACTGGTTGTTTTATAGAATAGCAGGATATCAAAAAATAACAATAAAAATAAATGAATGTAGGCTATGGGGTGCCTGTTTTGTCTTTCATGTGATACCCCAGCCCGTCACATATGCGTAACTGATTCTAAGAATCAGTCGCATAGATATGACGGCCCAGATTAGGACTTACGACGGCGTACATTGCGTTGCGCCGTCGTAAGCCCTTTGAGAATCTGGGCCAAGGTTTCTAAGAAAAAGCTTCAATGGATACCTGATTGTTCCTACTATGATAATCTCCTGAGGCAAGCCACAGGTACTGACATGCCACATTGTGTAAAATGGAATGATGAAATGTACAATGCATTTGTGTATCTTAAAACTGCAATGGTCACAGCTCCTGGACTCAGACTACCTGAATATGGAAAGATGTTTCACTTGTTTGCAAGGGACAACTTTAAAACTATGGCGGGGGTCCTGGCACAGGAGCATGGGGGCAAACTCCGCCCTATTGCATTTTTTTCAAAAGTTGTGCCTATGCCAGTACAGGGCATGCCGTCGTGTCTCAGAGCTCTAGCATCCTGTGCGATGATGGTGGAAATGGCTACATCATTCACTCTGGGTCATCCCACCACCCTGCATACTACACACAATGTATCAATTTTATTAAAGAATATCCATACCCAACACCATGTATGTGCAGATTGGTCTACTAATCATCTTCTGAATAACTGCCTTGTTCAAAAATGTCCTCTCCATTAGCACCCCACTGTCAGAATACAATAGCTCAAGTGTGTGGATTGGCTAATCAAGTCCTTTTTTTTTGTTCAACCCCCCCAAAAAATGACTCATTAATGGGAAGCTTTACTCCCTATCTCTTTTCTCTCGCTCTCTCTTCCATACTCATTTAAAAGTCTATTATGTTCTATTAATTTACCTCACATAAGATAAAAAAACATTGAATTCGCTCATATTTTGCGCAGTAATGCACACAATTATCCCAGAGAAAATAATGGCAGCTTGCATAAACGCACAGGACATGACGCACCGCACCCAGTTTTGTGAGGGAGGGGCTTTCCATTCCATGCTTTAAAAAGAAAATACAGTCCAACAATGAGTATTAGCATATGACATATGACAAAAATAAGCGCTAAACTGTATAAAACGTGATGCACTTCAAATCCTACATACAAATGCATGCAATGGTGTGAAGTAGAAAAAGTGCGTCATTACAGGTACTATCAGTGCCCCGGGTAAAAACAGCGGCCATCTCCATGCTTTAATTTATTCTTTTCATCCTGATGCTCCTTTGATATCTTTTCCCTTCATTTTGTTTCCTTTTTTCTGCCTTATTTCCTACAAGTTGCTCTCTTGACTCTCCGCTTAGCCTTCAATACATGGCCGCGTCCCCCCTCCCTTCTCCCTCGGCTCTCATTCCCAACGCCAGGAGTCGGCGCGGGGGTCCCCAGCGTGTGTGTTTAGTAGCCGCACTTGACCCTTCAGCGTCCCCCCCTCCAGAAAATAACAGTTACACAAACACAGGGACACACACGGCGGCTCGGGCCTACGTGGCTGCTCAGAGCCTATTGTTGGGTGTCCATGGAAACCAGTCACCATGGTTACTCCTCAGATAACACAGCAGCCATTAATCACTGTGGCATTGTATTATTAGTGTGCTCACACACATACAACATCATGTCATTCTCTGCTGGCAAAAAAAAAAACTCGGACTCAAAAATATCGCTGCTTCCATAAAAAAATTAAATGATAATAGTAATAATAATAATTCTAAAAGTATATCATGTCCAAAGTGAGTGATGGCGTAAAAAAAAACAAAAAAAACAGCGTTGCCTTTTTTTTCGTGTCCCGAAATCGATGTAGCGCGAGCTCTTCTACACAAAGGATCCGCAGGTGGAAGCCTCGGCGTGAGTCGCACAGGTGCACAATCCTGGCAACAACCAGAATATTGCGCCGCGGTGATCGCGGCTTGGAAAAAACAGAAAGAAAATCTTGTTTGTGACAGAATGGCCCTGAAGGTTTCTTTTTGCTTCCAATTTTTATTTTATTTTTTTAAAGCTGAACTCCGGGGGAAATTTTGCAACTACCCTCCTTTCCATGCGACATTTAACCCTTGTGGGGAAGGAAAGGGGTGGGGGGTGAAAGGGTTAAATGTTTGTTTTTGTCTAAAGTGCCATTAAAAAAAAAAAAGCATTTTGTTGACCTTATTCCTCCCTTCAGATTTCTCACAACGCAGGACTGCTGGTCATGTATTGTACGTGATGACGTCAGGGTGCGGCCGATGGAGCGCCGAAGGGAAACAGCTTCCTGGGGCCAATGGCACGGAGAGGAGGAAGCTTGTGGGAGCAGGGGATAAGGTAAGTAAAACTTTATTTTTTTAATGGTACCCTCGGATAAAATGTAACCCTTCAGTGTGTGTGGGGGTGGGCGTTGGGGGAGGGGGAGGTGCATTGGGGCGCAGGCAACTGCCAGGGTAGTTTAGAATTCTCCTTGGAGTTCAGTTTTGATTTTCTTTCTTGCTTACGAAAAGTCATTTGGTGCAATTTGATAGGATTTCCAATTACATTTTGACTGTTAGGAGATCGGTCACATGGGAATCCAAGAGGGTGGTAAAAGAAGGCAGTTGAAATGCAGTTTTACCACCTCCTGACTGCCTGCTGATACACAAAAGTCAACCCTAAGTGTAGGTATAACACAAGTTTTACTGCACTGTAGTACAGTACGTTCTGGTGTCATTCATTTGGAATGGTGTCCCAACATGTAACGGGGTGTTAGTCACCCATTATTTCCCTCTAGTGAGATTCTGGTGTAGTTATCGCTTTCTACCACTAGATGCCCCTACCTGTCCTTAGTTCCTTATTTGAAATTGTCTTTCAGGGGAAGTTCTTCCCCTTTCTATTAGAGGTAGTGGCGCCAGTGTATACCTCCGCCATAGAATCTGGGCGCCATTTTGGGAGAGCCTGGATCTGTTTGGAATATATTTCAATAACATTCGATCTCTCCCCCCAATCACACAAAATAAATGTACGCGCAGTTTCACAGAACAAATAGTCATCCTTCGTTCCTTATTTGAAATTGTGCTTTAGGTAAGTTCTTCCCTTTTTTATTAGAGGTAGTGGCTAGTGTGCCCTCCACCATAGGTAGTGGCTAGTGTGCCCTCCACCATAGGTAGTGGCTAGTGTGCCCTCCACCATAGAATCTGGATGCCATTTTGGGAGAGCTTGTGTCTGAATGAAATATATTCTAATACCATTTCGTTCTCTCTCCCCATTCACACAGAAAAAATGACATGTAGTTTCACAGAACAAATAACAATCCTTAGTTCCTTAGTTGGTATTAGTTTTCAGGGGAAGTTCTTCCCTTTTCTATTAGGGGTCATGGCACCAGTGTGTCTTCCACCATGGAATTTGGGTGCCATCTTGGGAGAGTTTGTGTCTGATATGTCCTAATAATATTTGATTTCTCCCTCATTCGCACATAACAAATGTACATGTAGTTTCACAGAACAAATAACCATGCTTAGTTCCTTAGTTGGTATTCGTTTTCAGGGGAAGTTCTTTCCTTTTCTATCAGGGGTAGTGGCACCAGTGTGTTCTCCACCATTGAATCTGGGCGCCATCTTGGGAGAGCCTGTGTCTAATATGTCCTAATAACATTTGATTTCTCCCCCAATGGCACAGAACAAATGTACATTTAGGGGCAGATCCACAGAGCCAGTACGCCGCCGCATCTACTGATACGCCGGCGTACTTTCAAATTTCCCGCGTCGTATCTTTAGTTTGAATCCTCAAACCAAGATACGACGGCATCTGGGTTCGATCCGACAGGCGTACGCCTTCAGGTCGTAGATGCAATAGTTCGGCGTCCGCTGGGTGGAGTTTGCGTCGTTTTCCGCGTCGGGTATGCAAATGAGCTTTTTTCCGACGATCCACGAACGTACGCACGGCCGTCGCATTCCTTTTAGTTGGCTTTTTTCGGCGTATAGTTAAAGCTGCTATTTTGCGGCGTATAGATAGACTTGCCATGTTAAAGTATGGCTGTCGTTCCCGCGCGGAAATTAGATTTTTTTTTTTTTGCTTAAGTCGTCCGTGAATAGGGGTGGACGTAAGTCACGTCTAAGTTCAAAAAATGACGTTGTTGCAACGTCATTTAGCGCAATGCACGGCGGGAAATTTAGGAACGACGCATGCGCATTTCATTCGGCGCGGGGACGCACTTCATTTAAATGAAACCCGCCCCCAACCCGCCCAATTTCAAATCCGCCGACAGAAATACACTACGCCGCCGTAACTTACGGCGCAAACTCGCTGAGGATTCGAAAATGCGCCAGGTAAGGTACGGCGGTGTAGTGTATCTCTGATACGCTGCGCCGTTCCACATGTATGTGGATCTGGCCCCTTGTTTCACAGAACAAATAATCATCCTTAGTTCCTTAGTTGGTAATAGTTTTCAGGGGACAGAACAAATGTTCTTTAGTTGGTATTAGTCTTCGGGGGAGGTTCTTCCCTTTTCTATTAGGGTTAGTGGCACCAGTGTGTCCTCCACCATGGAATTTGGGCGCCATCTTGGGAGAGCTTGTGTCTGATATGTCCTAATAATCTTTGATTTCTTCCCCATTCGCACAAAACAAATGTACATTTAGTTTTACAGAACAAATAACCATCCTTAGTTCCTTAGTTGGTATTAGTTTTCAGGGAAAGTTCTTCCCTTTTATGTCAGGAGTAGTAGCACCAATGTGTCCTCCACCATGGAATTTGGGCGCCATCTTGGGAGAGCTTGTGTCTGACATGTCCTAATAACATTTGATTTCTCCCCCATTCACACAGAACAAATGTACATGTCGTTTCGCAGAACAAATTATCATCTTTAGTTCCTTAGTTGGTATTAGTTTTCAGGGGAATTTTTTTCCTTTTCTATGAGTAATGGAATTTGGGCGCCATCTTGGGAGAGCCTGTGTCTGATATGTCTTAATAAAATGTGATTTCTCCCCCATTCCCACGGAACAAATGTACATGTGGTTTCACAGAAGAAAAAAAAAACATCCTTAGTTCCTTAGTTGATATTAGTTTTCAGGGGAAGTTCTTCCCTTTTATATCAGGGGTAGTGGCACCAGCAGTTTGTCCTCCACCAAAGAATCTGGGCGCCATCTTGGGATAGCCTGTGCCTGATATGTCTTAATAAAATTTGATTTCTATCCCATTCACAGGACAAATAACTGCAGATTTTTTTTTGTTGTATAAACAGACCCCATATAATTACTATGCCTATATTTTTGCCTCAATTATATTTGCTTATGTGTTCTTAGAATGCGGACTACTTTTAAAAAGTGCTTTTTGATATTCTGGACTACGTTGCATATGGGAATGATTAAACAGGTAGGGCTAGATTCAGCATTGATTTACGCCGGCGTATCTATAGATACGCCGCGTAAATTCAAAGCTGCGCCGGCGTATCTTCTTTCTGTATTCAGAAAGCAAGATACGCCGAAATTAGCCTAAGATACGACTGGCGTAAGTCTCTTACACCGTCGTATCTTAGGGTGCATTTTTACGCTGGCCGCTAGATGGCGCTTCCGTAGTTTTCGGCGTAGAATATGCAAATGACCTAGATACGCCGATTCACAAACGTACGTGCGCCCGGCGGAATTTTTTACGTCGTTTACGTAAGGCTTTTCCTGCGTAACGTTGCTCCTGCTTCTATGAGGCGTACGCAATGTTAACCACTTCCGGACCGCCGCATGTACATATCCGTCGGCAGAATGGCACGTACAGGCACATTGGCGTACCTGTACGTCCCTGCCTAGAAGTGGGTCGGGGGTCCGATCGGGACCCCCCCCGCTACATGCGGCGGTCGGAAACCCACGAGGAGAGATCCCGGACGAGGGCGCGGCTATTAGTTTCTAGCCGCCCCCTTGCGATCGCTCCCCGGAGCTGAAGAACGGGGAGAGCTGTATGTAAACACGGCTTCCCCGTGCTTCACTGTGGCGGCTGCATCGATCGAGTGATCCCTTTTATAGGTGGACTCGATCGATGATGTCAGACCTACAGCCACACCCCCCTACAGTTGTATACACACACTAGGTGAACCCTAACTCCTACAGCGCCCCCTGTGGTTAACTCCCAAACTGCAACCGTCATTTTCACAATAAACAATGCAATTTAAATGCATTTTTTGCTGTGAAAATGACAATGGTCCCAAAAATGTGTCAAAATTGTCCGAAGTGTCCGCCATAATGTCGCAGTCACGAAAAAAATCGCTGATCGCCGCCATTGGGGGGTTTCTAGCCACCCCCTCGCGATCGCTCCCTGGAGCTGAAGAACGGGGAGAGCCATATGTAAACACGGCTTTCCCGTGCTTCACTGTGGCGGCTGCATCGATCGAGTGATCCCTTTTATAGGGAGACTCGATCGATGACGTCAGACCTACAGCCACACCCCCCTACAGTTGTAAACACACACTAGAAGAACCCTAACTCCTACAGCGCCCCCCTGTGGTTAACTCCCAAACTGCAACTGTCATTTTCACAATAAACAATGCAATTTAAATGCATTTTTTGCTGTGAAAATGACAATGGTCCCAAAAATGTGTCCAAATTGTCCAAAGTGTCCGCCATAATGTCGCAGTCACGAAAAAAATCGCTGATCGCCGCCATTAGTAGTAAAAAAAAATAATAATAAAACTATCCCCTATTTTGTAAACGCTATAAATTTTGCGCAAATCAATCGATAAACGCTTATTGCGATTTTTTTTACCAAAAATAGGTAGAAGAATACGTATCGGCCTAAACTGAGGAAAAAAAATTTGTTATATATGTTTTTGGGGGATATTTATTATAGCAAAAAGTAATAAATATTGCATTTTTTTCAAAATTGTCGCTCTATTTTTGTTTATAGCGCAATAAATAAAAACCGCAGAGGTGATCAAATACCACCAAAAGAAAGCTCTATTTGTGGGGGAAAAAAGGACGCCAATTTTGTTTGGGAGCCACGTCGCACGACCGCGCAATTGTCTGTTAAAGCGACGCAGTGCCGAGTTGTAAAAACCCCTTGGGTCATTTAGCAGCATATTGGTCCGGTCCTTAAAGCGGATCTCCACCCTAAAGTGGAGTCCCGCTGATCGGAACCCGCCCCCCCTCCGGTGTCACATTTGACACCTTTCAGGGGGGAGGGGGGTGCAGATACCTGTCTAAAGACAGGTATTTGCACCCACTTCCGGCCACACGCTACGGGCAAAAGACGGGTTTTTCTGACTTCCCGTCTGTCGCCCGTTGTGTGCTGGGAACACTCGGCTCCCAGCACACAGCGTGTGAGCCAATCGGCGGGCGCATTCGCGACTTGCGCATGCGCCGTAGGGAACCGGGTAGTGAAGCCAGAGCGCTTCACATCCTGGTTCCCTCACTGAGGATGGCGGGGGGAGCAGCAGAGAGACGATCGATCGCTCATCCTCTGCTGCGGACGGCGCTGGACTCCAGGACAGGTAAGTGTCCTTATATTAAAAGTCAGCAGCTGCAGTATTTGTATCTGCTGGCTTTTAATATTTTTTTTTAATGGCATATCCGCTTTAAGTGGTTAAGTATGGACGTCGTTCCCGCGTCGAATTTTGAATTTTTTTACGCTGTTTGCGTAAGTCGTTCGCGAATAGGGCTGGACGTAATTTACGTTTCACGTCGAAACCAATACGTCCTTGCGGCGTACTTTGGAGCAACGCACACTGGGATATGTACACGGACGGCGTAAAAAAAGTCAATCACGTCGGGTCACCACCCATTTACATAAAACACGCCCCCCTTATACTCATTTGAATTAGGCGCGCTTACGCCGGCCCCATTTACGCTACGCCGCCGTAACCTAGGAGGCAAGTGCTTTGTGAATACAGCACTTGCCTCTCTGATTTACGGCGGCGTAGCGTAAATACGATACGCTACGCCGCCGTAACAATGCGCCCGGCTACCTGAATCTAGCCCGTACTCTCTGACTCGGAAGCAGCTATTCTTTTATCACTTAATTGCTGCCCTGTGGATGGATGGCATGGACTCGTTGTATGTATATCTCCTCGGGTGGAGAATCGGCCGCCACCAATATATCATACACATTGACTTTAATAGAATGTTTTGGTGTCGCGGACATGGACGGCTCTGCTCACATCTGATCTTCTTTGTTCCTGAGATGTGGTATTATCTGAGGATAAAGCACGTATTTAGGAGTGGCCTTATTGGATAGACATTCATTTCTTACACTTGGACCATTTATTCGCATTGCTCGATTAGGTAATGGCTGGGGGTTATCCTAAGGGGGTACTTAGGGTGGGGGGGGGGGGGGTACTTTAACATATAAGGGGAGGGTCATCAAATTTGTCTTCATTTTTATGGTGGTCTCTGGTCTTTATCTTTTCTTTCGGGTTAAAATGTAAAAGATAACTAAACCCAAAAACAATAATGTAATACAGTCCTTGGATGTGGCAGCTGCCTTGATATTTTTTTTTTATTATTAACCACTTCAGCCCCGGAAGAATTTACCCCCTTATCTGACCAGAGCACTTTTTGCGATTCGGCACTGCGTCGCTTTAACTGACAATTGCGCGGTCGTGCAACGTGGCTCCCAAACACAATTGACGTCTTTTTTTCCCCAAAAATAAAGCTTTCTTTTGGTGGTATTTGATCACCTCTGCGGTTTTTATTTTTTGCGCTATAAACAAAAGAAGAGTGAACATTTTGAAAAAAAAAAAAGATTTTCTACTTTTTGCTGTAATAAATATCCCCCAAAAAATAAAAAATAAACATTTTTTTCCCTCAGTTTAGGCCGATACGTATTCTTATATATATTTTTGGTAAAAAAAAAAATATTGCAATAAGCGTATATTGATTGGTTTGCGCAAAGGTTATAGGGCCAGATTCACAGTGCAAGTACGCCGGCGTATCTACTGATACTCCGGCGTACTTTCAAATTTGCCGCGTCATATGTTTATTTGTAATTCACAAACCAAGATACGACGTCATTTGGCTAAGATCCGACAGGCGTACGGCTTCGTACGCCTTCGGATCTTAGGATGCAATACTTCGGCGACCGCTGGGTGGAGTTCACGTCGTTTTCCGTGTCGGGTATGCAAATTAGCTGTTTACGGCGATCCACGAAGGTACGCTCGTTCGTCACATTCTCTTACGTCGTCGCTAGTCGGCTTTTCGCGTCGCAAAGTTACGGCTGCTATTTAGGTGGTATAACAATAGACAGCCCATGTTAAAGTATGGCCGTCGTTCCCGCGTCGAATTTCAAATATTCTTTTTTGCGTAAGATGCCCGGGAATACGAAAGGACGTAACGCATGTCGCCGTTCAAAAAACACGTCGGGGCGCCGTAATTTCGCGCAAAGCACGGCGGGAAATTTCCTAACGGAGCATGCGCAGAACGTTCAGCGTGGGAACGCGCCTAATTTAAATGGTCCCCGTCCCATTTGAATTAGGCGGGCTTGCGCCGGACGGCTTTACGCTATGCCGCCGCAAGTTTACACGCAAGTGCTTTGTGAATCAAGCACTTACGACGAAAACTTGCGGCGGAGTAACGTAAAGCCGTCCGGCGCAAGCCCGCCTAATTCAAATGGGGCGTGTACCATTTAAATTAGGCGCGTTCACTAGTTACGCCGCCGCAATTGTTCGTGAATCTGGCCCATAGCGTCTACAAAACAGGGGATAGTTTTATCGCATTTTTATTATTATTTTTTTTTTACTAGTAATGGCGGCGATCAGCGATTTTTATTGTGACCGCGACATTATGGCAGACACATCGGACACTTTTGACACATTTTTGGGACCATTAGGGCCGATCCGCCCCATAGGCTCACTATGCAAGCCGCTTAGGGCCCTGCAAAGCTGTGGAGGGCCCCCCAAATTACTAGAGGCCCCGCCTGGTGAGAAGTCATTTTTGGCCCCTCACCCCGCTTCTCAACTCACTGGCTGCATGGGAGAAGAGGTAAGAAGTCAGCACCCCCCGCTTCTCACTTTAATGTAAGATGTAATTTCCGACAGCAGAACACCCCCTCCCTCCGCTCTCAACTTTAATCTTTAATGCGCCCCCCCCCCCCCCCGCTTCTCAACTTAATGTGACATGTCATTTTGCTTAGGACCCCAGGGAGGTCAGTCAGGATCGGCACTGGGGACCATTGTCATTTATACAGCGACCAGTGCTATAAAAATGCACTGATTACTGTGTAAATGACACTGGCAGGGAAGGGGATTAAACACTAGAGAGCGATGAAGGGGTTAAGTGTGTCCTAGGGAGTGATTCTAACTGTGGGGGGATGGGCTACGAGTGACACGACAATGATCACTGCTCCCGATGACAGGGAGCAGTAGATCACTGTCCTGTCAATAGGCAGAACAGGCAAATGCATCTCCCCGTTCTGCCTCTCCTGACCACAATAGCGGGCTGCCGGCAAACATCAAGTTACCAGGACCCGCGAGCACACTCCCATGGCGCGTACACGTGCCCGCTGGGCAGCAAATTCAAAGGGACGTACAGGTACGCCCATCTGCCGGCCCGTGCCATTCTGCCAACGTATATATCGGCGTGTGGTGGTCGGGAAGCGGTTAAGCTAATATAATTTTAAGCAAGTACAAACAAATAACCCATTGATCCTGCCAGAAATGCAGTGTCCTTGTCACTTCCTGTGCGCTGTGCTGAAGAATATCTTCCTAGTTATATCCTGTAAACTACCAATTGCCCTGCCCCCCCCCTAGGGTGACCACGTGTCCCGGATTGCCCGGGACAGTCCCGCATTTTGCAGGTCTGTCCCGGGCACCTTCATTCCAGGACAATACAGTGTCCCGGAATGAAACTGACACAGCCATCACCCGGGCCAATCTGATGACCCCAAAAAAGGCCGCCACATCACGCTTTACTCACCGACGGTACTTGCCCTGGCCGGGAATGCCTGGAGGAGCACAGTCCCAGCCCCCTTCTTGTGATTGGAGAAATCATAAATCCCACCTGATTTTTGGGAAGGGGGGTGTCCCTGAATGGTAGTTTGGAAATGTGGTCACCCTACCCCCCCCTCCCATGTAATGGTGATGAAGAGATACAGACGTGTTTGTTGTTCATATCAGGAGAGCAGCCTAGGGTGACAACTATGATACAGTGGAGGAATGTGTAGCCACCCAGGGACAGGACGTGTGTTATTTGCAGGATTACCTGGTGAAAATAGAGCAAAATGAGATTTTGAAAAAAAAAAGAAAATTAATGCAACCACCACACCAAGCAGGGGCGTACCTACAGGGGTCGCAATTGCAACCCGGGCCCATGCTCCAGGGGGCCCATGTAGCCCTCCCTCTACACCTAGATAAGAGGCTGAATGCCTTTGTGAGGGAGAGGAGGAGAAGCAGGCATTCAGCGGCTGCAGGAGGAAAATGGAGAGATCAGTTCCTTTATATGCAACCGCCTCTACCAACCCTTCTATCCAGCTCGTTTCTGCTGCCCCCGTGTACTTCCCTGCCCAGTGCTCTCTCCCGTCCCCCCCCTCCCGCTGTCTCCTGGCCCCCCATTGCCCCTGCACCTCTGCCAGCTTCCCCCATTGACAACTGCAGAGCAGTGGCGGCTGGTGCTCAACATTTTTGGGGGGGCGCAAACGAAAAAAAATTGCAGCCTCACTGTGCCCATCAAATGCAGCCACTGTGCCATCAATTGTCACCACTGTGCCATGCCATCAAACGCAGCCACTGTGCCATCAATTGTCACCACTGTGCCATGCCATCAAACGCAGCCACTGTGCCATCAATTCGCACCACTGTGCCATGCCATTAAACGCAGCCACTGTGCCATGCCATCAAACGCAGCCACTGTGCCATTAATTGTCACCACTGTGCCATGCCATCAAACGCAGCCACTGTGCCATGCCATCAAACACAGCCACTGTGCCATCAATTGTCACCACTGTGCCCTTTAATTGTCACCACTGTGCCCTTTAATTGTCACCCCTGTGCCCTTTAATTGTCGCCGCTGTGCCCTTTAATTGTCCCCACTGTGCCCATTGTTCCCTACTGTACTTATTGTCGCCACTGTGCCCATTGATGTCGCCGCTGTGCCCTGTAAAGTGCCCCTTTCCCCCCCCGCCCGGCACTTACCTTTACTGGAGTCAGCCATCCACGTCCCTCGATGACTGACAGGCGTCTCAGCCAATCAGGTTACCGGTAGCCAGAATAGGCCAACCTGATTGGCTGAGACGCCTGTCAGTCTTATACAAGGAGCGCATCCCTAGTGCGTTCCTTGTATAAGCTTCCGGGACCCGAGGGCTGTACTCGGAAAAGCCGTTGGCTCTGATAGGCACTTCCGTACAGCCAACCACCTGCATTTATTCAGATGGCCGGACATGAGCGCCGAGTGATGTGCCAGGATGGAGAATGGGAAAGGGCAGAGGAAAATGGAGAGATTGGTTCCTCTATATGTAGCCACCCCTGCCGATCCTCCTATCCAGCTCCTTTCTGTTGCCCCCCCCATGTACTCTCCTGCAGCCACAACTAAGGACTAGTAAGCTGAAAGTGAAGGATGGATCCACGCAATGGAACCAAATATTGCTTTAAGTGAGTATAGGGTTTTTTGACGCCCCTAGTTACGGTAATTGATTTATGCAGCTGCCCCTACCTGATTTATTTCACCTAGGTGAGATAATAATTTGAAAGAGGGTGGAAGTAGGAATGGCGCTAGTTTTATAGTGTGCAGTACTGATATATTGGGTATCATTATAGACACAATGATGGATATTTAACTAGATGCCGACCAGCCGCCGCAGTTCTACGGCGGCAGGTTGGCTCTCTTGCGCGAGAGCCCGTAGCTCTACGTCGGCTCTCGAAGCGGCCACGCTCTACGCTCCTGACTCCCGCCCGCGTGCCCGGCGGTCGCGATCACAGCCGGGCACCCGCGATCGCTCGTTACAGAGTGGGGACCGGGAGCTGTGTGTGTAAACACACAGCTCCCGGTCCTGTCAGGGGAGAAATGCCTGACCGTCTGTTCGTACAATGTATGAACAGCGATCAGTCATTTCCCCTAGTGAGTCCACCCCCCCTTCAGTTAGAACACACTCAGGGAACATACTTAACCCCTTCCCCGCCCCCTAGTCTTAACCCCTTCCCTGCCAGTGTCATTTTTATAGTAATCAATGCATTTTTATAGCACTGATCGCTATAGTTTGCATCATTTGCATGGGGTGACGCCCACTTACACTTACGCTGCCCCACGCCGTCGAAAATACGTTACGCTGGCGCATCTTGGTGAGTAATAGCTTTCTGAATACAGTACATGGGGCAGATTCACATAGAATCCGCGGCGGCGTAGTGTAAGCCATTTACACTACGCCGCCACAACTTACTGGAGCAAGTGCCGTATTCTCCAAGCACTTGCTCCGTAATTTGCGGCGGCGTAGTGTAAATGGCCCGGCGTATGGCCGCGTAATTCAAAGGGGGCGGCTTGTATTCAAATTAAGCGCGCCCCCGCGCCGATCGAACTGCGCATGTGCCGGCCGTAAAAATAGCCCAGTGCGCATGCTCCAGCTCACGACGGAAAACGCCAATGAAGCCGACATGAGCGTCATTGACGTCCTATTCGCGAACGACTTAGTAAAACGATGTAAACGATGTAAAAAGACGACGCTGACCCGACGCCATACTTAACATGGCATACGGCGGACTGACGTAAGGTTACCCCTCATATAGCAGGGGTAACCTTTACGCTTACGGAAACAACGTAAACGACGACGAGGCGGCGCAAAATCGTTCGGGAATCGGCGTATCAGGCTCATTTGCATAGTCAAATGAGAAATCACCGTAAACGCCACCTAACGGCCAGCGTAGAATTACATCTAAGATCCGATGGTGTAAGTGACTTACACCTGTCGGATCTACGCTGTATCTATGCGTAAATGATTCTAGGAATCAGACGCATAGATACCCGGGGCCAAAAACAGAGATACGACGGTGTATCTTTAGATACACCGTCGTATCTCTTTTGAGAATCTGGCCCTTTGCCTCTCCGCGCTGCTCCGGCGTAGTGTAAAAAAGATACGCTACGCCGGCATAAATATGCGCCAATGTATCTGAATCCGGGCCTATAAATTTTGCGCAAACCAATCAATAAACGCTTATTGTGATTTATTTTTTTACCAAAAATATGTAGAAGAATACATATCGGCCTAAACTGAGGAAAATTTTACTTTTTTAAAAAACAAATTGGGGATATTTATTATAGCAAAAAGTACAAAATGTTTTTTTTTTTTTTTATTGTATTTATTGTTTATAGCGCATTTGTCAGTGCCAAATCGCAAAAAGTGGCCTGGTCTTTTGGCAGCCAAGTCCTTCGGGGCTGAAGTGGTTAATTTGATCCGTTTTAGTAACTAACATTTATTGACTCCTCTGTCGCGGCTCCGAAAAAATTATTCCTGATTAATTCAGTTATGGGTGAGCTGGGTTGGACAACCCTTTTTTTTATTTTTTTTCATGGACAAGTGCCAAAAAAAAAGCGAAAAACAGCACCGTATTTTTATGGACATGTTGCCATGGCAACACTGAACCTCCCACAATGAGAGTACGTTTTTTTTTTTTGGGCAGCAGTGGCTGATTAGTAAGATTTAGGTATTGATACAGTATAGGAACCTGTAGTGGGGGCTGGTTGGGTAAGAGGGGGGGGTAATATTTCTCACTGTGTAGAGCTAGGTGACATATTTAGATTGGGTACAAGGGTGTCTGTACGGGGTGTTTGACGGACAAAAGTCAAGCGCCGCCCCCCCCCCCCTCTCCTGTCACTCTCTAATTATCATAGATAGATTCGTGCATTGCATAAATCTATCTGTGGTCGGTGCCGACACCCCCTATTCAGATGTCCGGCCCCTTTTTCGGTCACCGGGCACCTGAATTACAGCGGCGGGGGTGTTTTTTGGAAGCACTTGATTAAAGCCCTTTGCTCTAATAGGCGTCCAAAAAGGTGAAAAGCGGGCGCAACGCTGTGCGTTCCTTCTCACTCAGCTCAATGTTAGCAAAGCCGAAGGAATTCGCTTTGCTAACATTCACCCGCCTCTTAGCCAATCAGGTTGCCAGGTCTGTTACCGGTCGCCTGATTGGCTGAAATGTCAGGCGCTGTGATTGGATTCCTATTAGGTGTCCAATCATAGGAGAGGAGGACGGGAGAAGATGCATGGAGGGGAGAAGACACCGCTTGCCGTCACCCGCTGCCCCACCGAGACTGGGTAAGTGCCGGGCAGATGCAGAGCCGGAACAGTGGCGGTATTTGATGGCACAGGGGCTGTGTTTGATTGTACAGTGGCGGTATTTGATGGCACAGTGACTGCGTTTGATGGCACAGTGGCGGTATTTGATGGCACAGTGGCTGTGTTTGATGACACAGTGGCAGTGTGGTGACCGGGGAGGGTGAGCCCCACGGCCACACACATGCGCTTGATGGTTAGCTACTTGGTTCTTGGGGCTAGGAGCCCAGGGTCAGGTGGTATTAACCCTTAGTGAGGGCCATGGGACACCACAGCAGTATTTGATGGAACAGTGGCTGCATTTGATGGCACAGTGGCTGCGTTTGATGGCACAGTGGTGGCATTTGATGACACAGTGGCAGTATTTGTCGGCACAGTGGCTGCGTTTGATGGCACAGTGAGGCTGCAATTGATGTTTTTTTTTTTAGAATTTTTCAATTTGTTTGCGCCCCCCCAAAAATTTTGAGCACCAGCTGCCACTTACACATACAGTCGAGGGAGGTACCTGGTGGAACACTAGCTGGGCCTTAAAGGTTGAAGGTTTGGTGAAGGTGTGCAAAGCCTAGATTCACGACTCCTAGACTCCCCCTGCTCTAACGTGTGGAGGCTAACCCATACTAGCGGAAGAAGATGAGCACAGGGGCTCATTGTAACTGTGAATACAGGAACCATGCTGTGGAGTGGGACTGGAGATGGCGGAGCACACCGGAGCAGGCTGGGACAGGAACAGGAGTGTGCAGACAGTAGGGTGACCACGTGTCCCGGACTGCCCGGGATTATCCCGTAATTAAAATGTGAGTCCCGTGTCCCGAGCACCTTCAATCCGGGACAATACATTGTCCCGGAATGAAAAAAGGACTGGCTCCCAGCCTGCCACAGTGCCACTGTAATAAAATATTGCCAAACTCACTGGTTGCTACGGCCGCACCCGCTTGGCGTGTAGCAACCAGTGACGTCACATGCAGAGAGGGCAAAGGGAGGCGGCCCGCCGAGGGAACAGGCCTTTACCAGTACTTCCTCCGACTCCACCTCCGGCCGCGGCAGCAGCAGCAGAGAGAGCAGCATCGCAAGTCACTCACATCAACGCTGAATCCGAGTCCTCCGGCCAGACCTTAACCTCCAGTCCAGTGGCCTCTCGGCGGCGGCGCTGGTGGGCGGCGGCATTCTGCAGTGCCTTAGATCCACCGGCTCGGCTCAGCTGTCCCCGGTCCGTCCCGAATCCCGACCTCCCGCTCCTGCAGTGCATTTCAGGCTGCAACCCGTGGCCGCACGACATCCGACCTCCTCCTCCCGCCCGAGCAGCCCAACTGCCTGCAGGACCAGGGAACCAAGAAGAAGTCTGCCCCACGAGACCAGAGTGACAGAGTCCAGGATTAAAAGGTTAGCAAAGCAAATGAAACCAGAGCAGATGATCAGGTGACAAATAGCTTCTGATGGGGCACAGTGTCAAAGTCACGGCAATTGATGGGCACACTCACACTGGCACTGGCAGCATTTGATCATGGGGCACAGTAGCGGCAATTGATTGGCACACTGGCACTCTGATGAGGCACAGTAGTGGCAATTGATTGGCACACTGGCACTCTGATGGGGCACAGTAGCGACAATTGATGGACACACTGGCACTCTGATGGGGCACTGTAGCAACAATTGATCGGCACAATGGCAGCATCTGATGGGGCACAGTAGCGACAATTGATGGACACACTGGCACTCTGATGGGGCACTGTAGCAACAATTGATCGGCACAATGGCAGCATCTGATGGGGCACAGTAGCGACAATTGATGGACACACTGGCACTCTGATGGGGCACTGTAGCAACAATGGATCGGCACAATGGCAGCATCTGATGGGGCACATTAGCGACAATTGATGGGCACACTGACAGCATCTGATGGGGCACAGTAGTTGCAATTGATCGGCACACAGGCAGCATCTGATGGGGCACAGTAGCAGCAATTGATCGACACGCTGGCAGCATCTGATGGGGCACAGTAGTGGTAATTGATCGTCACACTGGCAGCATCTGATGGGGCACAGTAGCAGCAATTGTTCGGCACACTGGCAGCATTTGATGGTGCACAGTAGCGGCATTTGATTGGGCACACTGGCGGCAATTGATGGGCACACTGGCGGCAATTGATGGGCACACTGGCGGCAATTGATGGGCACACTGGCGGCAATTGATGAGTACAGTTGCTACGTTTGATGGCACAGTGGCGGCAATTGATGGTCACAGTAGCTGCGTTTGATGGGCACAGTGGCTGCAATTTCTGTTTTTTTTTTTTCAATTTGTTTGCTCTCCCACCAACAAAAATTTTGAGCACCACCTGCCACTGCTTTGCCACACTTGTCAGCCTAATTTATTACTGTCCCCCACTTATCAGCTTCATGTATTACTGTCACAGTAATACACAAAGCCGACAAGTGGGGGTCAGGGGGACAGTAATACATGAAGCTGACAAGTGGGAAATTTGAAGGTGATACAGGGGAACAACAACTGAGGGGACAATAATAAAGAAGGTGACACAAGTGGGGGACAGTAAGGAAGAGGAAGGTGACACAAGTTGGGGACAGTAATGAAGAAGAAGGTGACACAAGTGGGGCGCAGTAACAAAGAAGGTGACACATGTGGGGGACAGTAATGAAGAAGGTGAAACAATTGGGGGACAGTAATGAAGACGAAGGTGACACAAGTTGGGGACAGTAATGAAGGTAGTGACACAAGTGGGGGACAGTAAGGAAGAGAAAGGTGACACAAGTTGGGGACAGTAATGAAGAAGGTGACACAAGTTGGGGACAGTAATGAAGGAGAAGGTGACACAAGTGGGGCACAGTAACAAAGAAGGTGACACATGTGGGGGACAGTAATGAAGAAGGTGAAACAATTGGGGGACAGTAATGAAGACGAAGGTGACACACGTTGGGGACAGTAATGAAGAAGGTAGTGACACAAGTTGGGGACAGTAATGAAGAAGGTGACACAAGTTGGGGACAGTAATGAAGAAGGTGGCACAAGTTGGGGACAGTAATGAAGAAGGTGGCACAAGTTGGGGACAGTAATGAAGAAGAAGGTGACACAAGTTGGGGACAGTAATGAAGGAGAAGGTGACACAAGCAGGGGACAGTAATGAAGGAGAAGGTGACACAAGTGGGGCACAGTAACAAAGAAGGTGACACATGTGGGGGACAGTAATGAAGAAGGTGAAACAATTGGGGGACAGTAATGAAGACGAAGGTGACACAAGTTGGGGACAGTAATGAAGAAGGTAGTGACACAAGTTGGGGACAGTAATGAAGAAGGTAGTGACACAAGTTGGGGACAGTAATGAAGAAGGTGACACAAGTTGGGGACAGTAATGAAGAAGGTGGCACAAGTTGGGGACAGTAATGAAGAAGGTGGCACAAGTTGGGGACAGTAATGAAGAAGAAGGTGACACAAGTTGGGGACAGTAATGAAGGAGAAGG
The DNA here is from genome assembly GCF_905171775.1 of Rana temporaria. Classification (NCBI taxonomy): domain Eukaryota; kingdom Metazoa; phylum Chordata; class Amphibia; order Anura; family Ranidae; genus Rana; species Rana temporaria. Next base: position 465,431,285 of record NC_053491.1, on the reverse strand, counting down.
TGACACAAGTGGGGCACAGTAACAAAGAAGGTGACACATGTGGGGGACAGTAATGAAGAAGGTGAAACAATTGGGGGACAGTAATGAAGACGAAGGTGACACAAGTTGGGGACAGTAATGAAGAAGGTAGTGACACAAGTTGGGGACAGTAATGAAGAAGGTAGTGACACAAGTTGGGGACAGTAATGAAGAAGGTGACACAAGTTGGGGACAGTAATGAAGAAGGTGGCACAAGTTGGGGACAGTAATGAAGAAGGTGGCACAAGTTGGGGACAGTAATGAAGAAGAAGGTGACACAAGTTGGGGACAGTAATGAAGGAGAAGGTGACACAAGCAGGGGACAGTAATGAAGGAGAAGGTGACACAAGTGGGGCACAGTAACAAAGAAGGTGACACATGTGGGGGACAGTAATGAAGAAGGTGAAACAATTGGGGGACAGTAATGAAGACGAAGGTGACACAAGTTGGGGACAGTAATGAAGAAGGTAGTGACACAAGTTGGGGACAGTAATGAAGAAGGTAGTGACACAAGTTGGGGACAGTAATGAAGAAGGTGACACAAGTTGGGGACAGTAATGAAGAAGGTGGCACAAGTTGGGGACAGTAATGAAGAAGGTGGCACAAGTTGGGGACAGTAATGAAGAAGAAGGTGACACAAGTTGGGGACAGTAATGAAGGAGAAGGTGACACAAGCAGGGGACAGTAATGAAGGAGAAGGTGACACAAGTGGGGCACAGTAACAAAGAAGGTGACACATGTGGGGGACAGTAATGAAGAAGGTGAAACAATTGGGGGACAGTAATGAAGACGAAGGTGACACAAGTTGGGGACAGTAATGAAGAAGGTAGTGACACAAGTTGGGGACAGTAATGAAGAAGGTGACACGAGTTGGGGACAGTAATGAAGAAGGTGGCACAAGTTGGGGACAGTAATGAAGAAGGTGGCACAAGTTGGGGACAGTAATGAAGAAGGTGACACAAGTTGGGGACAGTAATGAAGAAGGTGGCACAAGTTGGGGACAGTAATGAAGAAGGTGGCACAAGTTGGGGACAGTAATGAAGAAGGTGGCACAAGTTGGGGACAGTAATGAAGAAGAAGGTGACACAAGTTGGGGACAGTAACGAAGGAGAAGGTGACACAAGCAGGGGACAGTAAAGAAGCTGACAAGTGAGGGGATATGAAGGTAACAGGGGGAACAACTGAGAGAACAGTAATGAAGGTGACACAGGAAACAGAGTGGACGTTAATAAAGGTGACACACAGGGAACTGAGAGGACATCGATGAAGGAGACAGAGAGACCTGAGGGGACACTAAACAGGGTGAATTTGATAAACTTGCCAGAGTAAGTAAAGTACAAAGTACGCCACTGTCACTAAGTGACTTTATTAAAAATAAAAAATAAATCTAAAATATTTTTTTTGGGGGGCTGTCGTGGGTGCTGGGGGGGGTGGCGGGTGTCCCTGAATGGCAGTTTGGAAATGTGGTCACCCTAGCAGACAGGAACATGCAAGTTGGCAGCCCGATTCGTCACCAGCTGGCACCCACCTGCTAGGGAACAACTCCGCCATGTTGTACTATAAAGCAGCATTCTTCAACCTCTGCATAGCAGCTTCTCCCATTCCTCATTGCACATCTCCAATACAACGTAAAAGAGAACACAGAGCTAAAACTCATTTCCCATTTTGTCCACCACAAGTCCCCTTACTATAGGTCCCCACCAGTGTCCCTCTCTAGACCTAGGCCTGGAAGCAGTGGCAGCTGGTGCTCCAATTTTTTTGGGGGTGCAAACAAACTGAAAAAAATGTGGAAAAAGAAATCATCAATTGCCGCCACTGTGCCCATCAAATGCTGCCACTGTGCCCATCAAACGCAGCCACTGTGTCCATCAAATGCTGCCAGGGTGTCCATCAAATGCTGCCAGTGTGCCCATCATATGATGCCACTATGCCAAATGCTGCCAGTGTGCCCATCAAATGCTGCCAGTGTGCCCATCATTTGCTGCCAGTGTGCCAAATGCTGCCAGTGTGCCCATTAAATGCTGCCAGTGTGCCCATTAAATGCTGCCATTGTGACCCCCGCCCGCTCGCCGTCTGCCCGGCACTTATCCTGTCTTGGTGGGGCAGCGGATGATGGCGACGAGCGGGGTCCTTCATGTCTCCTGCGAGCACCTCAACACATCCTCATCTCCCGACTCCCGTCCTCTCGTCCCGTCAGGCGTCCAATAGCGGCACCTGTTGTTTCAGCCAATCAGGATGACTGGTAACCACACCTGTTTACCTGATTGGCTGAGAGGCGGGTCAGTGTTAGGGAAGCAATTTTTTTTTCGCTTTCCTAACACAACACTGGGTAAGCAGCGAACGCACAGCGTTGCGCCCGCTGCTTACCCTTTTGGAAGCCTATGACTCTAATCAGGCGCTTGCATACAAAACCCGCTGCTGTAATTCATATGGCTGGTGCCCGTCAAGGGGTCGGGCACATGAATAGGGGGCGGCAGTGACGACCATAGATTCATGCAATGCATGAATCTATCTATGGAGAGAGCAGGAGAGGGGGGGCGGCACTCCTGCGCCCTCTATGGACACACTGCCACTGCCTGGAAGGCCTTTTTCTCTTCAGGTTACAAAGGGGTAACCCATTCCCATGCTCCTCCCTCCCAGGGCACCACCCACACAAGGTTATAAAGGGGCACAGACTCCACATGTGACCAGCCTCAATGTGTAATACCTATTAGTGACCGTCTCCATTTAGGTAGAATGAAGGCCACTTGAGACCCTATAGGGGTTGACTGATGGGGGCATAGCCAGATGCTGGGCATAGGCAGTGGGTGAGTGCGGTCACCCAAGATTGGTTAATGATATGGGGGTTGGGCTGGGCCTGAGCTTATTAACCAGCTCTCAAATTTTTGTTGGCGGAAATTCCGACAGGAAAAGTCCGATGGAGCATACACACGGTCGGAATTTCTGACCAAAAGCTCAAATCGGACTTTTCTTGTCGGAAGGCATTTCAAGTGGAACAAGTGGGTCAATAGACCAACAGGCTGGTAAGTTGGTCATGTTAATAAAAAGGCTGCTATGGCCATTTGCACTCCAGTTCATGTGTGGTCTCATGAATTTAGTTTATAGCAAGGGGGGTGGTGAGTACTAATGGTCGGGTAGACACAAAACAAGGTGGGACATCTTATCTACACTGGTCATGTGGAACAGAGGGTAAGCCTATACCTGGGGGGGCAAAAATAGTGACCACTTCATTCAACAAACGAATGGTGGCCTGGTAAAGGTGGGTCAGCCAGCTTGGTGGTGATCAGATGGGTTGCCCTGTGAAACCACTAGCCTTGCAACCCATGTACTTAGTCATATTGGGGTCTGGGTTTGTGGAGGTCTGTAACCATTGGGATGCAGGAGGGCGTGCGTCCTTTCCTGACGTGGTCCATAGGCTAATGTCGGGTACACACGATCGGAAATTCCAACAAGAAAAGTTGGATGCGAGCTTTTGGTCGGAAATTCCGACCGTGTGTAGGCTCCATCTGACTTTTTCTGTCGGAATTTCCAACAGCAAAAATTTGAGAGCTGGTTCTCAATTTTTCCGACAAGAAAAGTTCTTGTTGGAAATTCAGATCGTCTGTATGCAATTCCCACGCACAAAAAAACACGCATGCTCTGAATCATTCTACGCTCTGAATCATTGAACTTAATTTTCTTTATCGTTACATCACGGGACACAGAGCGGCATTCATTACTATATGGGTTATATGGAGTACCTTCAGGTGATGGACACTGGCAATCTCAAACAGGAAATGCCCCTCCCTATATAACCCCCTCCCATAGGAGGAGTACCTCAGTTTTTACGCCAGTGTCTTAGGTGTTGGTCATGGTTTAGCTTGCCTCCGCATCCTTGGGATTAGGTGAGCTAACCGGTTCTGTCCAAAGGCCTCAGTGCTAAAGTGGTCAGTAACCAGACCCCAAACCCTTGGGGTATAGCCCATAATGCTTTTCTTTTTAGAGAGCTGGACCCTGGGCCCAGAACTTAGAAACCTTTGGGGGCCTAATGTTTCTGTTGCCAGAGTGCTATATGGGCCCAGGACAGTGGATCCTTCATAGGAACCCAGGGCCTGAAGGTCTAGACATCCCCACGGAGATGGGGGAAGATTGGGCCTCTTGCTTGGCAAAGTCCTGCGGCATGGAGCAGGTAAGTGAGGGGAAAACTTGCGGAACTTGGTTCTTAGCAGGTTTTTTCTGGGGGGTCACAGGGGACATGCCTAAAGTTATGCGCTGCATCTGGCAAAACTAGTCACATATCTTAACGATAGGATGGCTCTATGTGTATTATTCCCCATAAGAAGTGACCTCCCTGGTAGTGTTGGAAAAGCATTAAGTGGGGCCTGTGTGTATGTGTGTGTGTGTGTTCAGAGAGCTGTGCTTACCTGCAAGCCTCCAGGCGATGCTGCATCGGTTCTTCCTCCTCGTGGAGAGGCTCCCTTCCCCCCAACCCCCCCCCCCCTGTCGGCGGGCGCGCGCGTCCCCGTGTTATAGGCGCAATTCGCGCCGTTAAGCTGAGGGGGGAAGGGCGGGTCAGTTGCTTAAGGAAGGGGCGGCCCTTCCTTTTTCGTTCCATCAGCTCAATCTACGATTGGAACTGAGGAGGAAAAGACCAGAGCGGCAGCACGGGGCGCCGAGGACACACAGTGGCCAGAAAAGATATTACAGTCTTCAGAAGACTGTTTTCAAGCCTAGGAATAGGCTGTTCTTTTCCATCTCAATAGTTTTTTCTTGGCAATACTACTAAGGGGGACAGAATGCTTTTTCTTTCTTGGATTTGAAAAAAAAAAAAAAGAAAAAAAAAAATAAAAAAAAAAAAATTAAAAATCCATCAAGGGGAGAGGAGGCATTTTTTATCCCCCAGATAGGTGTTTGGGCAATTAACTATTTATATTTCCAAGTACCGATAGGTTAGCAGGCGTACCTCGGTATTGTACCATGGCATCCGGGTCAGAGGGTACAAGAGGTGGGGATTCCCCCAGAGAGTCTGAGGTCTCGGACAAGGTTATGCCGCTGCTTTCCCCAAAGGGAGCCTTGGGGCCATCGGGATCTGGGGCTGGAGCTGGCGCAGGTCAGTCCAACCCTAAGATGGTCACGGACGAGGTATTACTCCCCTCTTTAAGAGAGATGGAGAAAAGAATGGGAAAAATGATAGCCACAGCTATGCGGGGCAGTAAACGGATTAGATCTCCGTCGCCCGAGCGTGGACCCTCAGAAGAGGAGGTCCTTTCCTCAGGGGAATTGGACAACCTCTTGGACAAGGACCAAGTAGGTTCGGGGATCGAGGACCCGGATACAGAGGAGTCTGGAGCAGTCTCCCAAGGGGAGAGCTGGTGGATTCAAGCCTTAACGGACTTGGTCCATAGTGCATTCAACTTGCCAGTACCAGATCTCCAAGTATCGACGGTTTCAGCTTTGGGCTCACTAAGGGCGCCTCAAAGCAATGCAGTGTTTCCGATCCATCCTCTGCTAGAGGAAGTTTTGTTCCAAGATTGGAGCAAGCCAGATAAGATCTTTTTACCACCTAAAAGATTCTCTGCCCTATATCCTATGGAAGATAAATTTTCCAAGAGATGGGCTACTCCTGCGGTGGACGCAGCCATCTCATGTGTTAACAAATCGTTAACATGCCCTGTAGAAAACATACAGGTGTTCAAGGATCCGGTTGATAAACGCTTGGAAGCACTACTTAAGAACTCCTTCACTACTGCAGGGGCAGTAGTGCAGCCAGCTGTGGCGGCGATTGGGGTTGCTCAAGCATTATCGGATCAAACTAAGCAGATGCTTAAACTTATTCCTGCCCAGCAGGCAGAAGAGTTTTCGGATGTCCCTAGGGCCATATGCTTTACGGTAGACGCGATTAAGGATTCTATCCAGCAAGCGTCACGTTTATCGTTATCCCTTATCCATATGAGAAGACTCTTATGGTTAAAGAGCTGGGAGGCCGAGCCCCCATGCAAGAAGCTCCTGGTAGGGTTCCCCTTCCATGGAGGACGACTCTTCGGAGAAGACCTGGATAAATACATTCAGACCATTTCAAACGGCAAAAGCACTCTTTTGCCAACTAAAAGGAAGTTTCAGGGGCCTGCGTTTAAACGACAGTACTCCCCTGGGCAGGGGCCCTCTAATGCCAAACAGTATCGACGGCCTCCTGCGAAAGCAAACTTCAGCTTCAACAGCAAATCGCAGGGACAGGCTGCTAGAGGCAGAAAGCAGTGGTTTCGCAAACCAGCAAAACCAGCCCCCAGGCCGACCCTATGAAGGGGCGCCCCCACCCACGAAGGTGGGGGGAAGGCTGCGTCTCTTTTCAGAGGTTTGGGAAGCCAGCATTCCCGACAAGTGGGTACGGTCTTCCGTGGCCACGGGCTACAAATTAGATTTCCTAAGGTTTCCTCCTCCTCATTTCCAGGAGTCGAGGATTCCAAACGATCCGGAGAAGGGAGCCGCATTAATGTCGGCATTAAATCATCTACTCTCCCAGGAAGTAATAGTAGAGGTACCAGTCCTGGAACAGGGGCTGGGTTTCTACTCCAACCTATTCATCATCCCAAAGTCCAATGGAGATGTCAGGCCAATTTTGGACCTAAAGATGGTAAATGCATACCTAAAGGTCCGCTCATTTCGGATGGAATCCGTGCGGTCAGCAGCTGCCACACTCCAAAAGGGCGACTTCATGGCGTCCATAGACATAAAGGATGCCTACCTTCATGTTCCAATTTATCAGCCACATCAACGATATCTACGCTTTATGGTGGCTTCACGTCATTTCCAATTCGTGGCGCTTCCCTTCGGGTTGGCTACGGCCCCCCGGGTGTTCACGAAGGTCCTAGCTCCAATCCTAGCCAAACTAAGGATCCAAGGGGTCACGATCCTAGCATACCTGGACGACCTCCTAGTCATAGATCACTCGTCTCCCGGCTTGGAGCGAGCAGTGGCCCTCACGGTCCAATACCTCGAGAGGTTCGGCTGGGTCCTAAATCGAGAAAAGTCAGCATTCCAGCCCTCAAGGCAGTTGGAATATCTCGGCATGAGATTAGACACAGAACAACAAAGGGTGTTTCTACCTCTGATGAAGGTTAAAGCCATCAAGGAATTAATCCTACTGGTTCTAAGCAAGAAGGAACCGACTATTCGCCTGTGTATGAGGTTACTAGGCAAGATGGTGGCCACATTCGAGGCAGTACCGTACGCCCAGAGCCACACTCGCATCCTGCAGGCAGCCATCCTGTCAGCATGGAGCAGAAGGCCACAGGCCTTGGATATCCCGTTGCCGCTCTCATCAAGAGTCCGACAAAGTCTGTGTTGGTGGTTAGACCCTCAGAATCTACTGAAGGGGAAATCTTTCAGCCCAGTGGCCTGGAAGATAGTGACCACAGACGCCAGCCTGACGGGCTGGGGAGCAATTTTGGATGGTTGCACTCGCCAGGGTACTTGGGCAAAGCCAGAGAGGCAGTTGCCCATCAACATCTTGGAGCTCAGAGCTGCTCGACTAGCCCTCAGGGCTTGGACGTCAAAATTGCAGGGGTTCCCGGTGAGAATTCAATCAGACAATGCCACGGCCGTGGCATACATAAATCACCAAGGGGGAACCAGGAGTCAAGCCGCTCAGAGAGAGGTGAGCTTGATTCTCCTATGGGCAGAGGCTCATGTGCCCTGCATATCGGCAATATTTATTCCAGGAGTGGACAACTTTCAGGCGGACTTCTTAAGCCGCCAGACTCTATTGCCGGGGGAATGGTCTCTGCATCCACAAATCTTTCATGCACTCTGCCAAAGATGGGGAGTGCCGGACGTGGATATCATGGCATCGAGACTCAACAAGAAGCTAGACAGGTTCATATCCCGCTCAAGGGATCCGATGGCCTGCGGAACCGATGCGCTGGTGTGCCCTTGGCATCAGTTCAAACTTCTTTATGCTTTTCCCCCGCTCCAGTTACTACCCCGCCTGCTGCGCAGGATCAGGGTGGAGCACATACCAGTCATCCTGGTAGCTCCAGCATGGCCCAGAAGGGCATGGTACTCACTAATCCTAAAGATGGTAGTGGGAGACCCTTGGACTCTTCCTCTACGGCCAGACCTGCTATCGCAAGGTCCGATCCTCCACCCTGCCTTACGGCATCTAAATTTGACGGCCTGGAAGCTGAATCCCTGATTCTCAGGGGTAGAGGTCTGTCTCAGAAGGTAATCTCTACCCTAATCAGAGCCAGGAAACCGGTCTCTAGGGTGATTTATTACAGGGTCTGGAAGGCCTATGTAGGCTGGTGTGAGTCCAAGCTATGGTTTTCTCGCAAGTTTACCATCGATAGAGTTTTAAGTTTTCTCCAGCTAGGAGTGGATAAGGGATTGGCATTAAGCACAATCAAAGGACAGATTTCAGCTCTGTCAGTATGGTTTCAGCGGCCGCTGGCCACCCACTCGCTGGTTAAGACGTTTCTTCAAGGGGTCTTACGTATTAAACCTCCAGTTAAATCCCCGCTTTGTCCGTGGGATTTAAATCTTGTTCTGTCAAGTTTACAGAAACAACCGTTTGAGCCGTTGGCTGAAATTCCTTTGGTTTTACTGACAAGGAAGTTAGTATTTTTGGTCGCCATAGTTTCCGCAAGAAGAGTATCGGAACTGGCGGCCTTATCCTGTAAGGAACCATATCTTATTTTTCATAAGGACAAGGTCGTTCTCCGCCCTCATCCTTCCTTCCTACCGAAGGTTATATCCAGTTTTCATCTAAACCAGGATTTGGTATTACCATCCTTCTTCCCTAAACCTACTTCCAGAAAGGAAGGGTTGCTGCATACCTTGGATATTGTCATGGCCATGAAGGCCTATCTTAAAGCTACAGAGAAGATCCGGAAAACGGATGTGTTGTTCATTTTACCGGATGGGCCCAAGAAGGGGCAGGCAGCTGCAAAGTCCACCATCTCTAGGTGGATTAAGCAGTTAATCACTCAGGCCTACGGCTTGAAAGGGTTGCCTCCTCCAGTATCATTAAAGGCTCATTCTACTAGGGCCATGGGCGCCTCCTGGGCAGCACATCACCAGATCTCTATGGCTCAAGTTTGCAAGGCGGCAACCTGGTCTTCTGTCCACACGTTTACAAAATTCTACCAGTTGGACGTAAGAAGGAATACTGATACAGCCTTTGGGCAGGCAGTGCTGCAGGCTGCAGTTTGAGACCCTCGGATTCCAGGGGCTCCCCTTTTTTTGAGTTAAATTTAAAATTTAAGATTATTTTTCTCAACTAAGTTGGATTTATTATGATTTGAGTATATCTCTAAATTAAATCCTTTTGTCTTGGAGATGTTCTCCCTCCCCTCATTGTAAGCATTGCTTTGGGACATCCCATATAGTAATGAATGCCGCTCTGTGTCCCGTGATGTAACGATAAAGAAAAAGAGATTTTTAATACAGCTTACCTGTAAAATCTTTTTCTTGGAGTACATCACGGGACACAGAGCTCCCACCCCTCTTTTGGGGACCATTTTGGGAGGCATACTGCTTGCTACAAAACTGAGGTACTCCTCCTATGGGAGGGGGTTATATAGGGAGGGGCATTTCCTGTTTGAGATTGCCAGTGTCCATCACCTGAAGGTACTCCATATAACCCATATAGTAATGAATGCCGCTCTGTGTCCCGTGATGTACTCCAAGAAAAAGATTTTACAGGTAAGCTGTATTAAAAATCTCTTTTTTCTCGGCTCATTGTAGTGTTGTACGTCGCCGCGTTCTTGACGGTCGGAGTTTTGTGTGACTGTGTTTATGCAACACAAGTTTGAGCGAACATTCCGTTGGGAAAAAAATCAGTTTTTCTTGTCGGAATTTCCGATCGTGTGTACGTGGAATTGGGAATGTGGAGCTGGAGCGATGGGACTGGGGCCTTGGACAATCCATTTCTAGAACTGATGCCCCTTGGTGTCATGCTGCTGATTCTGACATGTGGTGTTGGCATTGCTCCAGACCGGAATGCAGCGATTCGGTTTCTTTTGAAAAATCTCTGGGTGTCAATCTGGCTCATTGCACTCTGGCCAATCACGTACCGTTTACGTAAGGCTTTTTCAGGCGTAAAGATAAACCACCAAAAAGATGGCGCAGCCAATGTTAAGTATGGACGTCGGGACCGCGTCGAAATTTTTCACGTTTTACGTCATTTGCGTAAGTCTTCCGGGAATGGAGCTGGGCGTAAGTTACGTTCACGTCGAAATCAATGAGTCTTTGCGGCGTAATTTGGAGCATGCGCACTGGGATACGTCCACGGACGGCGCATGCGCCGTTAGTAAAAAACGTCATTTACGTGGGGTCACAATGAATTTACATACAACACGCCCACATCTTTCACATTTGAATTAGGCGGGCTTACGCCGGCCCAGTTACACTACGCCGCCGTAAGTTAGAGCACAACTTCTTGGTGAATACAGGACCTGCTGCTCTAACTTACGGCGGCTTAGTGTATCTGAGATACGCTACACCCGCCTTAATCTCTCTGAATCTAGCTATATATTGTCAAAAGTATTGGGACACCTGCCTTCACACCACATGAACTTTAATGCCATCCCAGTCTTAGTCCGTAGGGTCCAATATTGAGTTGGCCCCCCTTTACAGCTATAACAGCTTCAACTCTTCTGGGAAGGCCGTCCACAAGGTTTAGGAGTGTGTCTATGGGAATCTTTGACCATTCTTCCAGAAGAACATTTGTGAGGTCAGGCACTGATGTTGGAGTAGAAGGCTTGGCTCGCAGTCTCCTCTCACCCAAAGGTGTTCTATCGGGTTGAGGTCAGGACTCTGTGCAGACTTGCTCATCCATGTCTTTATGAATCTTTATTTTTTTTGCAGCATTTTAGATTTTTTTTTTCTTGGTGGGGCTCCGCTTTAATATTTATTGATGCTGAAGGGGAAAGAAGGCAACAGGAATGACACAGACTGTGCAGAGAGAACACTTTAGGGAGGGAGAAAAGAAAAGCAGGAGAGGTGACATGACAAAATCGACTGCCAGGAAGACACAAAAGAGTTAAATTTTTAAGGATATTGTCTTATCTTTCTCCCTAATATTCACATTTTTTTTCCTGGCGGCAGCAGCCTGTGAACTTTAGCACTGTAAAGCTTCTGTCAGCCTTCCTCTCTATCTAAGCCGAGACATCAAATCTGGAAATGTACATATTTTAATTTAGGAAAGTGACAGTTTTTGAAACCCAGGACAGAAAGGTTCCAAAATAAGGAAACAACTGCTCTGGGCTTCAACAAAATGGACACTTCCATCAAGAGCAATAATGGAGGCAATTTACAGAACATGCTTATTTTGGTAGCATGATGGTTAATGTGGGTTGTATGTTCTTTTGTTAAAGAACATTAAAACGGAGTTCCACCCCAAAATGGAACTTCCGCTTTTTGGAAACCCTCTCCCCCTCCGGTGTCACATTTGGCGCCTTTCAGGGGGGAGGGGGGGGTGCAGATACCTGTATAATACAAGTATTTGCACCCACTCCCACGGGAGTCATTCCACTTCCCGTCCCCCTCCACTCCGGCTACCTTCTGTGAAACACACTGGTCCCAGGAGACAGCGGGGACCACTGCGAACGCGATGCGCTACTTGCGCATGCGAATTAGGGAAGCGGGCAGTGAAGCCGCAAGGCTTCACTTCTTGATTCCCTCAGCGAAGATGGCAGCGGGGGCAGCAGAGAGACGAGCAACCCCCGCCACCATCCTCGGTGAGGGAATCAGGAAGTGAAGCCTTGCGGTTTCACTGCCCGCTTCCCTAATTCTGCTGCCGACATCGCGGGCGCGCTGGACAGGTAAGTGCCCATTTATTAAAAGTCAGCAGCTGCAATATTTGTAGCGGCTGGCTTTTAATATATATTTTTTTTTTCGCGGGACCTCCGCTTTAATTTTTATCAGTTTTTTTTTATGAGTTCCACTTTAAACAATAGTCTTTTGTTCTTTAAAATAACAGACCACACGAGTGCTTTTTAGAAAACTTTTAATTCATTTTTTTCCACAAAGAAGCAAAAAAAAACATTTCCCCCATCGAAAAGGAGCACTGCGCTAATTACAGTTTCAAGGCGCTAACAATAATCTAATTAGTTCATAAATTACCTCTAATGACAACATTTGCTCTTTTTTTTATTTATTTTTTAAAAAGGATACCCATCCTAAAATTAAAATAATACAAAAAAGCTATTTTTGTTTAACCAAAAAATTTCTACAAAAAAGTGTAAAATATTTACAATTTTTTTTTTTGTTCCTCTTTTCTGAAGGGGGGTTTTCACGGATGTCAAGGCAACGAGAACACTGTTTTCAAATGAATACAATATTTAATAAGGAATCATGGAGTCTCTGCAACTTTCGCATAATGAACACATGACAAACCTCGGGACGATTTCATTAGCTGGAAAGGATGGGCTGAATGAGTTTTGGCGTGAGGGCGGCCATTTTTTTTTGTTTGTTTGAGAGAGAATGAAAACGTGGTTGACATCTGTCTGACAGCGGCTGAACCTCCGCCAAGCTAGGTGGTTTCCCCGGGAAGAAAGACCTGAGCTTAATGCATGTTACAGAATGGCGTTACGATGTAGGCTTTCAAGGGGAATAAGGCAAAAGGGTCATTATATAAGAATACACGGCCTAGATATCTGTGTCAAAGCCTGAGATTACAAAACATGGAGGAGGGAGAAAGGAGGCCAAGTTCACCTCGGGCCTGATTATTTGCACAAAATAAGACATTTTTTTTATTTTTTCGCCTTTCTTAGCAAATATTCCAAAACAATTTTTTTTTTCTGTTGTCTGGAGGATCGAAGAAGGCAAGGGAGAATTTAGGTACTACTGGCAACAAAGAGAGCAATTCCATAAATAAATAAAACCTTTAGACTAAAATACACAAGACGAAGAAGAAGCCATTTTGCCAGTTAGGCTAGAGGGGTATCAACTGTTTTAGGGATCCAGTTGAAGAGTTGGATGTGTGCCCACAGCATCTGCAACAGTAGAATAACTATCATCAAGACAATGCATTCAGCACCTACAGGGCCGTCTCTAAGGCAGGGCAAAAGGGGCAGCTGCCCTGGGCCCTGTCATTGGTGTGGGGCCCAAAGCAGGGCTGCCTTAATTAGCTTCATGGGGGGCCCCTGTTTTTTCATGGGGTGCCCCTGTTTTTTCCCCAAAGCAGCTGGTCCTTGAGCCCACGCTTCCCCTGAAATTGGGGGCCCCATGATGTCACTGAGAGTGATAGATACACAGGGGAGGCAGTGGGCCTCCTACCTACTTGATGTCTGTTTACCTGCACTGAAATCATTGTAGGGGCCCCAGATCATTACGTTGCCCAGGGGCCCATAATGCTATTAAGACGGCCCTGGCCCAAAGCAGCTGCCTCATACTTGCCAACTATCCCAGTTTAAATTCCCTTGTCCCTTGAAGATTTAGTCCTTTGCTGTGTCCCGATATCTCAGTGTGAAGTGCTGCTACTAATGCTGCCCAGCTCTGCCCTATTGTTGTGTACAGATGACTCACCTGGAGACCCTGTGTTTACATGCAAATAATCATTATTCATATGTAAATAACAGGAACATTCATATGTAAATAAAGGCAGCATTCATATGCATATCATGCCCCTCTGCAGGGAAGAGATGATGTGCTGTAACCTTTAGCAACCAATCAGTATGCAGTATTACTGTACAGTAATCTCTAGCAACCAATCAACAAGAAGAAATCATGTGCTTTAACCTCTAGCAACGAATCAGTGAGCTGTAATGTGTGCTGTAACCTCTAGCAACCAGTCAGTAAGTGGTAATGATATGCTGTAACCTCTGGCAACCAATCGCAATCACTGCCTGATCTGATACAGAGCAAGTGGAGAGCAAAATTGCATGGGGGGGAGGCAAGAAAATGTTTGCCCAGGGTCCAATCAACATTAAAAACGGCCCTGAGCACCTATTAAGCTGGGGTAGGGGCCTGGTAGGATTTCCCTTACTCTTGTTATTGTTTACATAGCTCCTACTGTTGACAACCGGGCAGAATTCAAAAAGCAGATGACTTTTTTTTGCCCACTCCTTGATATGGACAGTAGCCTGGACCACTTAAATCTGACTGGGTGGAAGGAAGGGCTGAATTACATGGGGAGTGGAACTGAGCTATGGAGGGTGCAGAGGGCGGCATCCAGGATCAGTGCCAGGCAGTTCTGATGGGCACAAAAAAATACCCTCGGGTTGCATCAAGGTGCATACTGAATCAGCAGAGACACAGAGGGGTTTACTAGGGGCTACAGGCCAATGATGATCCATGTATGGATATTACAACACTGGCCACCATGGTTGGGGAGTAAACAAGAAGCCCCACAAACCAATATACAAGTCCAAACTCCATACCAATTAGCATGTAGGAACTATAAGAACCTACAAGTTTTGATGGTTACTAAAGACTGCCCTTTCCTCAGGCATTTGAAAAAAGGGCCCACACCCAGAAAGAGAAGAGAACTGGAGATGTGGACAGGAATTTGACAACTAGTTTGACAGACTAGAGACACTGTACTCCCAAAATGAAATCACCTTGGAAAAGCTTTGTTTGGAATCCAGGACCACAAAGAACGTATCTACCATGAATAGGGGTAGCCAACCCATAAAATAGCCATGATTTGTGTGCAACCACTAAGGGAGTGGTGAGTCAGGTCCAGAACTTGTATCCTTAGAGCTCTAGATACACCCCAAATACACAATGATGTAATCACAAATTATGTAATTATCTACATTACAGAATGTAGATGATGCAACTGCTACTGGGCCCACAAGGGTAGGTGGCCCATCTAGGAGTACTCCTGCAGCTATCTGCATTATGTATATAAGAAAGCAGCATGCCTGTCTCTTTCTCATCCATGTTCCTGATACTCTAGTACAGGGTTTCTCAACTCCAGTCCTCGAGGCGCCCCAACAGGTCATGTTTTCAGGCTTTCCATTTTTTTTTGCACAGGTGATTTGATCAGTTTCACTGCCTTAGTAATTACCACAGCCAATTCATCTCAGTGAAATCCTGAAAACATGACCTGTTGGGGCGCCTTGAGGACCGGAGTTGAGAAACCCTGCTCTAGTAGACCTAAGGTTCACCAAGGAAGTATCAGATATATGGTTGAGCAAGGTTGAAGAAAGATAATGCATCTCACAGCACCAAGTTGGCACCGGGGACCTGTGACTTTTAGTTACCCCTTATGAAACCAAACCACATGAGATGGCGGTGCCATGGTGGGAATGGTCACTAACTGTAGGGCCTGTGTGATAGACAGGTAGAAAAAGCTTGTATGCCCCAAAGAATTTGGGTCTACTTCGTTGAGATCCCTTCATTGGTTGCCCGTAAAAGACAGAATCACTTTCAAAGCACTCTGTCTAACGCATAAGTGTATTCTAGGAAATGCCCCCCAATATCTATGCGAGAAACTAAAAGCTCACAACACCAATCACATTCTGGGATCCACCAACCAAAATCTACTCCAGATACCCAAAGCCAGATACAAGTCCAAAGGAGAACGAAGAAGAAGAACGCCAGAGAGCCTTGGAAGTGGCCGAAAAGGCCCGAGGATACTTTGGCTGACCTTGGAAAGACTTCGCTCCCAAGATTTGCCAAGGTCAGCCGAGCTGTCCTTGGGCCTTTTCATGCATTTCCATATGGCGCCGATCGGCCACGTTCGGCTCCGGTGCCCCCCCACCTTGCGAGGCAACACTTGCAAAACAAGTCAGAATTATTTAAAAAAAGTTGCTCGTCTTTCAAAAAGCTTGTTAACCAAGTTACTCGTAAACCGAGGTTCCACTGTATTTCAGTTTTCAGTAGATGCTAAGCGTTAAATCCCATAACAGT
The DNA here is from genome assembly GCF_905171775.1 of Rana temporaria. Classification (NCBI taxonomy): domain Eukaryota; kingdom Metazoa; phylum Chordata; class Amphibia; order Anura; family Ranidae; genus Rana; species Rana temporaria. The sequence goes on along the minus strand of NC_053491.1, from coordinate 465,415,433 downwards.
TTCTTGTATCTGTTGAGGGAAAGCTTGAGTTCCAAGTCCACCAGTGCCATTATCAAGGACTCCTGGTTTGCCTGCTATGTGTTATGCTTTGGTGAATGTAACAGGGAAAAGTGTGAACGCCCTCAAGTAGGGGGAGCAGAGCCATAAACTGTAACAAGGAGATCTGGAATCTCCGAGACATGGAAGAAACCCTCGAGTGACTCAGCCCACCACAATCCGCCAATTACTGAACAGTTTTACACAGATTGACCTTTTAAAGTTTTGCTGAAATCCAAAAAACGATACAACGATAGAACTTTTACATGGCATGAATCACTCAACGTCTACAAATGACTATTTTACTTCTGAGAAAGGAAAAGCTCTAAAAAAAATAAAAAAAAATCTCAAGTCTTTTAGGAAGTTAGATCCAGGATGGCATGACTATATTATTTTACTAAAATAGAAAAATAAACCTAAAAATTATGCATTTTCATTGTAGCTTATACTGCTAAAAAACACACACACAAAAACAAAAGGCTAAAACATAAAAACAAAATAAAACAAAAAAAATACATAAAAGTCAATAAAAAAAAAATACAACAAAGAAACAAGAAAGACAAAAAATAATCTAAAACAGAAAAACATAAAAGGCTTACACAAAGACAGTTAAAACGTAGCAAAACTTTTCACAAAAATATTGCCTGAACACTGACATAAAAGAAGCCAGGAGGATAAGAAACAACATTTTGCCATTCAACGTAAAAACACAATAATAAAATATAAAAATGACGAACAAATACATAGGCACTGTACGGCAAAACAAAGTAGCTTAAACAAGGCAGCAAATATATGCTCCACAGGGCTTATTCAGATTAATGAGTTTAATGTGCGCTCTTGCATTCTTCATCTCACTTCACACAATTTGCTTCTTTTTTTTTTTCTCTGCATATTTGTTAGCGATCGAATCCCATGAGCAGAAAAAAAAATTCTGCCTTAAAATTAAAATCCCTAAATTATGCAGACGGTAAAAAAAAAAAATCACAATTTATTTAAATTTTGAATACAGCGCAAATGGACGCACCAACCTCGCCTGTCAGAAAAAAAAAGGCCCTAAGGGTCACGCCGCTGCTAGGAAGAAAAACGTTTTTCTAGAAATAAAAAGGGGTTATTTTGAAAGAGTGATGCAAATTGCGACAATCTGCTGTAATATGTAGCCGCTAATAAAACGGTATCAGCCATTCCACTTGAAGGGTAAGTACACGGGGATGGTGGTTTTGATGGATCTAACAGCATGGTAACACTTCTGAAAATAATTCCGGTTTTCTTCTTTCAGCCTATTAGTACTCACAAGAAGAATCCACCGCCTTTTCCATCGTATTTTTCCTTTCGTGGTCATCTCATGAGACCACGTTTAATAGGGCTCTCGGCAAACGTGTCGTAAAAGTCATCCGAAGTGAGCGTAAAAGTGCTTGGGATGCATTTAACGAACGCACTGTGGGAAATTAAATGGCATGCTGGGAGCCAAACTGCTTTTTTCTGATTTCCAATGCATGTGACTAAACCCACATGGGAAACATAAAAATGTATTTAAATGACAAACGCCTGTATGGACGCAATTCTGTGTTATATAAAATCGCATAATGCCGGTCAGATTTCGATCTGCCAGTGTCATGCAAGGGCTTGTCTTAACGATTCAAGATATCCAGTCATGTCCTCACTCTATGCTTGTTGTTGGTGATGCCACCGTCTGACCAGAGTCAGGAGTACCATACCTTACAAAGGTTGGACCACTGCTTGCACAGTCTATAAGCAGTAAGGGAACACATGGCATCTGGAACAGTCCTGCATTTTGGCCCTCTGTCCTGCCAATGCTATGTCCCCAGCTGTGTCCCGGGATCACAGCATCAACCTTATTTAAGTTACTGCACATTGTGGGAATCAGGGCCACAAGTAGGTGGTACTCAGATATTTAGAGTTAAAGTCTGGGCAGGACCATCCCATAAAGTGAGTATGATGGGTTGTCCTTACATATTTAGAGTCAAGGTCTGGGCAGAACCAGCCCATAAAGTGGGTACGATGGGTGTTCCTTACATATTTAGAGTCAAGGTCTGGGCAGGACCAGCCCATAAAGTGTGAACGATGGGTGGTCCTCACATATTTAGAGCTGAGGTCTGGGCAGGACCAGCCCATAAAGAGGGAATGGTGGGTGGTCTCTGCATATTTACAGCCAAGGTCTGGGCAGGAGCAATATTTAGAACCGAGGTCTGGGCAGGACCAACCCATAAAGTTGGCATGATGGGTGGTCCCTACATATTTAGAGCCGAGGCCTGGGCAGGACAAACCCATAAAGTTGTTTTGATGGATGGTCCTTACATGAATAAAGCTGGGGTCTGGGCAAGACCAACCCCATAAAGTGGACATGGTGGGTGGTCCCTACATACTGTATTTAGAGCCCAGGTCTAGACAGGACCAACCCAGAAAGTGTGCATGATGGGTGGTCCTTACATATTTAGAGACTGGTCATGGTAGGACAAACCTATAAAGTGGGTTTGATGGGTCGTCCTTACACGATTAAAGCTGGGGTCTGGACAAGACCAACCCATAAACCTGGCATGATGGGTAGTGCTCACATAAATAGAGACAGATCTGGGTAGGACTAACCCATAAAGTGGGAATGATGGGTGGTCCCTATATATTTAGAGCTGAGGTCTGGGCAGGACAACCCCCTAAAGTTTGATGGGTGATCCTTAGATGAATAAAGCTGGGGTCTGAGCAAGATCAACCCATAAAAGTGGACATGGTGGGTGGTCCTTACATATTTAGAGATTGGTCATGGTAGGTCAAACCTATAAAGTGGGTTTGATGGGTGGTCCTTACATGATTAAAGCTGGGGTCTGGGCAAGACCAACCCATAAAGCTGGCATAATGGGTAGTGCTTACATAAAAAGGAGACAGATCTGGGTAGGACTTACCCATAAAGTGGGAATGATGGGCGATCCCCACATATTTAGAGCTGAGGTCTGGGCAGGACCAACCCATAAAGCTGGCATAATGGGTAGTGCTTACATAAAATGAGACAGATCTAGGTAGGACTTACCCATAAAGTGGGAATGATGGGTGATCCCCACATATTTAGAGCTGAGGTCTGGACAGGACCAACCCATAAAGTGGGCATGATGGGGGATCCTTACATATTTAGAGACTGGTCATTGGACAGACAAACCTATAAAGTGGGTTTGATGGGTGGTCCTTACATGATTAAAGCTGGGGTCTGGGCAAGACCAACCCTTAAAGCTGGCATAGTGCTCACATAAATAGAGACAGATCTGGGTAGGACTAACCCATAAAGTGGGAATGATGGGTTGTCTTTATATATTTAGAGACAGGCCTGGGCAGCACCAACCCTTAAAAAGGGCAAAAGCTGGTAACGTTATTCATCTGGACAACATGAACAGAGTCACCATCTGAGACATCCCCCGCTGACACGTTTCACCCACAGGGCTGGGCTTAAATATAGGTCTGGGCGAAATATGTCAGCAGAGGCAGTCCCAGGTGAGGAGTCTCCTCTGTTAATGTCGTCCAGATAAATAAAGTTACCAGCTTTTGATATTTTTTTGTGGATTTTGGCAGTATGGGGAGCATGGCATGAGCCCCTGCTGATGTTCAGCACCAGATCTTCCATGAGGGTGACCCAGTTCAGGGCTTGGGAGCCGAGCACCCCATACTTTTGCCCAAATTCCTTCCTGTTTATTGTGGAGAAGTAATTTCTTTGTTAAACTGAATAGTATTACTGACTTGGATGTAGAGGAAGAGACCTCATAGGTTAACAAAAGCTGTATTTTAGCAACTCTGTTGCAGGCAATACTTAATCTTAGGGCACTTGCCCGTAATACGTTTTACTGTAGTGCACTGCAGAATGAGGTGTTCATTGCCATTCAGTTTGAATGGCACTCCAACACACCTAATCAACGCACCTGAGCTACAGCATACTACAGTGCACCATGAATGGGCTGTATTAATGGATGGGCTGCAGTAAGGAATGGGATATAGTAATAAATGGGCTGTAGTAATGAATGGGCTATACTAATTAATGGGGTGCAATAATGCAACATACCCACAACACATTTAATTGCAAACAACGTGAACAGGCTCTCAATGTTAGATACAGTTTTGTTGGATTTGGCACTGACACATGCTTGGGGACTTTAGCTGCCTTGGGCGAGTCTTGACTCTGGTGCGTTGCTGTACCCTTAGACTGGATTCACACCACTCTACATCCCCCCAAATGTGTTTTCTGATGAAATCAATCAAATTGTGCATCAGCGCTTGTTAAAGTGTGTTATCGCCCATTCTCAGTGCGCGTCTCAACTGCAATTTGTATTGAATGTCAATACACATCATAATGCATTGATGCTTGTCATGATTCGTTTACATGCGATGTGACGCACATTGGTGCACTTAATAATGATTTCAATGGAGAAAGTATCAAGCAAAAATGCAAAGGTGTGAATCCAACCCTAAAGTGAAGCTGCAGGAATTAAACAAGTCTACCCTTGAAATGAGCCCATCTCCTGCACTCCAAGAGTTAAATGCTTGCTTTGTCTAAGAGTGCAGGGATAAGGTCTGCTACTGCTGGCGGTCTTTCAGCGTCATGTACAGTATTAATCCTGCACGAGGTGCGCATGTGTTGTAGATGGCAATGCTGGACTGGTAGCATGGTTGGACATATGAAAGGGAAATATTACACCTTACCATGACCGGATCTAGGGGGTGCTGGGGAGGGCTGTGTCCCCCCTCAGATTTGAGTTGCGCCCCTCGCTGCCCTGCTGACCTCCTTTGTTTTCCCCTGTACAATGCCCTACCAATTCCCGTACAGTCCCCTGCTGGCCCACTGTACACTGCCCTACCAATTCCTGTACAGTCCCCTGCTGGCCCACTGTACACTGCCCTATTGACCCCTGTCCTACTGTCCCCCAGTCCTCTGCCCTTCTGACCCCCAGTACACTGCCCCACTGACCCCTGTCCTCTGCCCTACTGACCCCCTGTGCACTGCCCAACCAAATTCTGTACATTTCCCTGCTGACCCACTGTACACTGCCCTACTGACACCCTGTACACCGTGTTGCTGACCTCCCATCCTCTGCCCCCCTGACATTTTTTACTGCACCCCCACATCTGACAGGCTAGATCTGGCCCTGCACCTCATCCTTGCAAACCTAGATAAAACAAGAATTTAACCCTTGCAGTGCAGAGGGGATCGGACACTGCAAGGGTAGATTTTGTATAATCCAGCTTTAAAGAAGAAAGTTATATATCCAAGGTAAACCTGCTTTTAATTTATTCATTGCTAGTTGATTGTTGATCCCCCCCCCCCCCGATCTACCCCCGTCCCTAGTCTCAGGTTGGGAGCCCAGATAACTTAGGGACAACACTTCATAGACGTGCCTTGGAGTGGCGATGGATCTTTATCCCTTTTTGGAAATATAGGCAACAAAACTTGTTTTCAAGTGGAAACCGTTCATAATATGTTTTTCTGCTGGGTTAGAATTTTTGGGTAGACCAGAATGGCCCATCTAACACATACCCAAGGCTCAAACTGCAGAGAAATTTTTCTTTGTCACATCAACAGAAAATTACCCTCAAATCTCCCTTAACTGTCACGATTAATGATGGTCATTCATTAGCAGGACAATCAATGAGCTGCAGTCATTTGTGACTGAGTACAATTTTTTAACGCCTTGATTTATGAGGCCAATCACGAATTGCATGATCACCATTTAGGGAGATCTTAAACTGTACTACTAACGCTCTGGAAATGTCCTAGGGGATTCAGACACGTACTCATTTTGGCTTTCTGAATCAGCCATGCAGACAAAAAGATGTTCTTCTAAGCTTAGTAATATTGACGGTGGCGGGGATGTAATTACGAATCATTGGGCCCCAAAGCAACATTTTGATGGGACCCTCCTAGCTATATCTCTGTAGCAGCTGGCGGTTTCAATGACGTGTCATTGATCTTATCATAAAGTATGCCTAAATCAAGCAGCAATAGTAAGAATAATAAATAATAACCATAACAATATCAGCTATGTTATACGTTTTTTTCATTAGGGTTCAGCTTTAAAGTTTAGTTTTCCTTATCAGCCTCCCAAATGGGGCCCCCTCCTACCCCAGGCCCCATAGCAGCCCTGTGGATTTCTATGGCTATTGTTATGCAGCTAGACAGTGGTGGATTTAAAGCTGAACTACATATACTGTATATATATATATATATATAAAAAAAAATGAATACAGTAAATTCATTGGCTTAAAAAAATATTAAATTCATTATTAAAGTGGACCTACCAAAATCTGACTTGGGTTTCAGCCTCCTGTGCAGCAGAGCTCCGATTCGGAGAGGAAGGGGGCCAGCACTTGTAGCCAATCAGCTGTGCTGCATGCACATGTGCTGACAAAGGTACAATATGACAGGTGGAGATGGCAAAGGGGTAGATTCAGATAGATTAGCGGATCTTTAGATCCGCTGAATCTATCTGATTTACGATCCGCCGGCGCAAGTTTGAGAGGCTAGTGCTGTATTCAGAAAGCACTTACCTCAAAAGTTGCGGCGGTGTATCGTAAATCCCCCATCGGAATTCAAATTCCGCGGCTAGGGGGAGTGTAGTATTTAAATCAGGTGCGTCCCCGCGCCGTCCGCAAATTTTCCCGGCGTGCATTGCTCCCAATGACGTCGCTAGGACGTCATTGGTTTCGTCGTGAGCATAAATTACGTCCATCCATATCCGCGAATGACTTACGCAAATGACGTAAAAATTCAAAACTCGGCGCGGGAACGACAGCCATACTTAACATAGGATACGCCGCATATAGCAGGGGTAACTATCCGCCGGAAAAAGCCGAACACAAACGACGTAAAAAAAAAAATCGGCGGATCTCCTCATTTGCATATTCATCGCGTATACAAATGGAAGCGCCACCTAGCGGCCGGCGGGAGATTGCAGCCTAAGATCCGACGGTGTAAGTCACTTACACCTGTCGGATCTAAGGGAGATCTATGCGGAACCTGATTCTATGAATTAGCCGCAAAGATCCGACCGTCGGATCTCAGAGATACGATGGCGTATCAGGAGATACGCCGTCGTATCTCTATCTGAATCCGGGCCAAAGACTTGATCTCAGCAGCATGTTGCTGCTTTTCCACTAACCAACCACAGCCTGAGCACAGGGAAGTTGACCAAGCTGTTTTGTTTAACCCCTTCCTGTCCAGCCCCGGAGTCCCCTTATGTGGGTTTATTCGCCCGGGAAGTGGGACTGACTTCCGGATCAAGTGACCACTGTGATTGGCTGTCACAGTGGTCACATGATCAGTAAACCAAAGGAAATTCCCAGCTCTACTCACCGACCATAGGGTTAGACAGGTTAATTCAGTTGGTTGCAGACTGGTTGGTAAGCAGAGCTAGGAATTTCCTTTCGTTTTCATGTGTCGCCCTTCCATGTGCTCCTCGCTGCAAAGGCCAGTTATAGGTGGGGGCAGTGGCCATTTTTTGTACACATGATCGGGAACCCATTCTGCTGGCTCTTTTGTTAAAATTAAAAACGTCTGTAAACGAAACACGCAAGTTACTACGTTTAGCCGCATTTGGCGCTTGAAGTGCCTCTAAACAAAGCTTCTGAACGCATTTTTTGGGGTTCCGGAAAAAGTCTCTAAACTCAACTGCCTAGAAAAAAATGCCCAACTGCTCCTAAATTCCCGTTTACCAGCAGCAGTATACATGAAGCCTAACACAGAAACCTTGGTTTGGTTAGCCATGGACACATAGGTACGGCATTTGGGTGTTAAAGAGGAAGTAAAGCCTTGTAGAAAAAAACAAAAAACCCTGCAAAACAAAGGCATTATGAGCTAGTATGCATAGCATACCTCAGATTGAAGCCCCCGCAGCAGTCCGCGTCTCCCCCTCCGGCCGCCGACATGTCGTCCCAGAGTTACTTCTGGGTATCGTGTGTCCGGCGATGTGATTGGCCGAAGCCGCAATGACATCACTCCGCCGGTAACGGCACGCAGACTGAAGCAACGGCACATAGGTTGCTTCAGTTTTCCCCAGTGCACATGCAGGGGACAGGGGCTATCTCTTAAACCATACAGGTTTTGGAGATATCCTAGGTAGCTACAGGTAAGCCTTATTATAGGCTTACCTGTAGCAAAATGTAGTAAAAAAAGGGTTTACAACCACTATAAAGTCCATCCTCTTTGCTACGGCACATATTCGTTACCTGGGCAGCAAGAAAAAAGTCAAGTCACCAGGCTTTGCTGTCTATCAGGAACAGGTGGACATAAATACAAATCTTTGGCGGGTAGAACCATTCTAATATATGGATGTCAATGGAGTATTTAGCTGTGTACCTGGAGTTCATCTTTAAAAGACAAGTCCACCCAAAACTGGTGAGCTGATTCTTCCATATCTCTCCAAGACTCCATTTGTGAAATGTTGTTACTGGTCTTCAAAGCTTTTCCTCCCTTTGTTCCCCACTCCCACCAAATCTCCTTCCTACTGTTGAATTTCTAACATAAAAAAGGAGAGTGGATAGGGTCTTGTCAGTGGACTCCTAACTAAGATAAAAAGAAGCCAGCAGGGGAATCAACTTGGTGATGTCCACGCTAGGCTGAAATATTAATCTTGGGTGAAGTGATCCTTCAAATATCCAATTACTGCAGATCAAAGCTACGTGCAAAAAGTGAAAAGTTGGTAGCTGGATTCTGTCGATACTTTTCAGACGTTTATAATAAAAAAAAATAATTAGAAAAAAGCCCTTACAAGACTGCAATATTTCCTCTATCACATACACTTGGGGCCCATTGACTCATCTATGCTACAATGTGCGGTAATGTACATTACTGTGTTGTGACGCCGTTCATTTTGAATGGCACCCCAAGGCATGAAAAAAAACGCATGCTAACGCACTGCAAAGAAGTATATGGGTCTTGAAAGATTTTTTAGATGCGTCAGGCCCCGTACACACGACAGAGGAACTCGACGTGCTTGGCACGTCGAGTTCCTCGTCGAGTTTTGGGATGAAGCCGCCGAGGAGCTCGGCGGGCCGCCTTCTCCTATAGAACAACGAGGACAACGAGAAAATAGAGAACATGTTCTCTATTTTCTCGTCGAGTTCCTCGGCGGCTCCATCGAGCCAAAACTGTACAGACGACAGAGATTCTCGGCAGAATCCGGGTTTTGACCGAGTTTCTCGGTGAATTCTGCCGAGAATCTCTGTCGTGTGTACGAGGCCTCAGATTGAGGCGCTACTTGCTGCAGTTAGGTAGTCAGAGGCCCGGAGAAACTGGGAGTGCTGGAAGTTTAATCCAATTTTTCAGTTGACTATCTTACTAGGAAAAACTTGATTTAAAACTTGAATTGGTCAAGATGGGGGGAGGAGGATGTCATACTGGACAATTGTCCCTAGAACGGGCCATACAAGAATCTGGCTGGTCAAACTTGACCTTTTCAAAGTTGGTCAAACACCTATCAAATTGTGGCCCATTCAGCGGGGCCAGGGGTGGCCAAGTCAGCACCATTCAGTTCAAAATGTAATTTTAAGGTTGACTTTCTTACAAAATATATATATATATATATTATTTGATTGGTGAATCATTAAGGATAGGGGAAGGGGGTTGGCAAACTGGATGATCGTGCCTAGAATAGACCTACCTGGTCAAAACTGACCTGTGCAACGTTGGTCAAACATGGTCGAAATTCGTTAGGTGGGTGGCTCTGTCGGCACCACCCAGTTCAGAACTTTATTTTACAAATGACTTTCTTAATAGAATTTTATTTTGTTTGAATTGTGAATCGTTCAAGATGGGGGGTGACAAGCTGGACGATTGTCCCTAGAATGGACCTGCCTAGTCAAAATGCTAAGTTGCCCAAACACAGTCCAAATTCATTCTATGGGTAGCCCTATTGGCACTATCCATATAGGAAAAAGTCAGTTCATCTTTTGTGGAGTTGGAACATTCTTGGCCAAACTGCATCCAATCAGATGCAGGCACCAACGGCTGTCGGATTACAATAGCTGGCACTGCAGATCATCCATCCTCGCTGTTTAGCATGGGTGTGGAAATGGTGGGAACGAGAGGAATCCCAACATGTATGCTCAACTTAAGGTTTGAGCTAAATGGGCTCAGAAATGAGCAACAGTATAAATTTGGCCAATTGTATCTATTTTTGACAAATCGTAAGCTGTAAAAGTTTGCACTCGAGCGTTGCAATAAGTTGAAAAATTGTGAATTTGGTAAAAGATAGGCAAGATCTACCTAATTCACCAGATTTGCTCTATTTTTGGACAGACTTACTCAGCTTTGGATGGGGCAGAACCTCACCATAAATGATGGGAGGGGGACATCAACTCATCCTTGAGCACAATGTCAACAAGACCACTGGGGTCAACATATATTGGCAATCTATGCTTGCTAAAATACTCATTCTTTTCCCAAGTGTTGAAATTAATTGAAAAATGACTAATAGGTAAAGAACAGGTAAAATAGTCTTAATTCAACAGATTTGGTCTATTTGTGGATTGACTTATGCCCTGTACACACGATCGGTTCGTCTGATGAAAATGGACTGAAGGACCGTTTTCATCGGACGAACCGATTGTGTGTGGGCCCCATCAGTTTTTTTCCCATCGGTGAAAAAAAAATAGAACTTGTTTTAAAATTTTCATATGGTTAAAAAACCGATAGAAAAAAACAATCGTCTGTGGGGAAACCCATCGGTCAAAAATCCACGCATGCTCAGAATCAAGTCGACGCATTGAACTTAATTTTTCTCAGCACGTCGTAGTGTTTTACGTCACCACGTTGGACACGATCGGATTTTTAACCGATGGTGTGTAGGCAAGACTGATGAAAGTCATCTTCATCGGATATCTGATGAACCGATCGTGTGTACAGGGCATTACTCAGCTTTGGATGGGGCAGAACCTCACCATAAATGATGGATGAACTCATCCTTGAACACAACGCCAACAAGACCACCAGGTCATCACATACTAGCGATCTATTTCAAATATTCCATTTACAAGCTCCCGATCACACATATTTATAAAATATCCTATGATTAATTTGCCGCCTAATTCTCCATTGCGTTTAGGAAAACGTCTTTACTTGCACCTCCACAATTAATGACATCTGGATTGACTCACTCGGAAAAGCTATGATTCAGTAAATTTTGCCATATTCACAACATACATCATAACGGCGTTTGAATGTAAGAATAAACATTTGGCGCACATTGAATAAAGATTTTAGCCCTAATGCCGTCTTTGCTGGTGCTGGTAAAAATCGTGCGAAAAAAGGATTGGCAAAGCTTCTCAAATGCTACATATAGGTTTTCCTAGACAACCATTACCTGTCCAATCATATCAAACATGTTCGTTGTTTGCAAAGATCCCACCGTGTCTGGCCTCCCTTCACCCGGCGTTACAAATAAAAGAAAAGAGCAATCTAAAAAACGCAATTCTATAAATGGCACAAGAGATTAGGCCCCCATACATCGAGGGGCGAAGGCTACATCAAATAGATTATTCCCTATCTAAAACTGGCTTTAATGAAAAGGGTTTTAAGCTCAAGCCTGTCCCTCTTATCCCCCCCCCGCAGCAAGAACCGAGCCGAGACACCGAAATCCGAGGGAGACCTGTCACTTCCTATCAAAATAGTTCATGAGAGCGCAAACAAAAGAAGCTTTATTGAGCAAATGTAACATTTTCTTTAATATATTTTTAACAATAGCCGTCGCGGCTCAGGTTGGCGTGGGAGACAAAAACCTGCTCCTTTTTTTTTTTCACAGACTTGTGATTTCATCTGGGACCGGTGCAGTTGGAGACCGTCGTCAAGTCGAAAAATGGGCCCCCCTACCCGGCACGGCCCATCTTTTATCAAGTGTATTTACTTGTTCAGCTGACATCTTCAAATATATTTCTAATGTTGAGCTGAAAAAAAAAAACTAAATCTCCCCCCTTCGTTTTTTTTTTATCGCTCATTTTCGTTCTCTGTCTCCCTGGCGACCGACACTTTAATGCCATAGCGGAGAGAGCGAGGGAGAGAGGCAGACACGAGAAAAAAAAGGGGGGGGGGAGACGCTAAGGGAGAGAGTAGTCCCAATCTGTCTCCATGGCAACGAGGCCTAGCTTAATTACGCTCCGTTTTCTCTGCCTCTTCATCCCCCCCACCATCCCCGTTCTTCTCTCCCGTGCCCCCAGCCGAGGTGCCATATTTTAACATGTCCCAGCGCGCGCACCGTCGGGGCCCAATCTCTCTGCGTGGGGTTCTTGTTTTCTTATCTCCTTATACAACCTGGTTATTTTGCTTGGGATTTTACTCCCGGTGGGGGGAAACACAAGAAAAAAAGAGGACAAAAAAAGGACTCACGGTGGGTAACAGTGACACAGGACAACAACGACAACGGCGGTTCAGAATGAGAAGTATAACCAGCGGGGAGCCCCTTTGCCTATTTTCACAAGGCAGAACGGACGAATACATCAAATGTTGTCTATTAAGGAGGGGTAAATCTTGGTTTGAAGTCGTAAATTCAAAGAACATGACTTGACTTTTGTGCAAACATCAGTAGGGGAAAGGGGGCAGAGATGGTATAGGCTATTGTTTAAGGCTTTGGGCTGGAGATTAAAAAAGAAAAAAAAAAAAAAGAAAAGAAAAATAAGAAAAAAAAAACACACACACACCACATAAATCAGAGTGGCAGCCATTTTGTCTCCATGGCAGCTAACTTTTTCGTTCCTTCGTCTGTGCCTGCGCGAGGCGCCGTTGACTGGAGCACAATGCAGTTCATGGGGGCAGCTTTACTGGCTTTGTTCCCTGTCTCGGGATTAAAGGCTAGATCCACTCAAAATTGGTTTTAAGGAGAAAGATGGATGCTGGCAGAATAAATCTTATTGGTTTTGCTGCCAAGATCTGGCCGTGGCAGAACGATGGCAAAACCAACAGCAAGAGCGAGACCCTTGGTGACTGCCATGAGGAGCAAATATCTAGGGGTGATTCGACCAGCAGGCATCCACCCTAAAACCGAGCTCTAATAATCTATTAAACCTTTGGAGCCGCCATACCATGCTGGCGTCATTGGCAGCAGTTCAACCATTTTTGTTTTTTTGGCAACTTTTTTTTTGCATGTCTTTCTCGATCAGTGATGCTGTTTCCTGGTCAAGTGCAACGGTTTGTGTTCAGGGTCCGCACTGGTGGCAATGGTCTGGAGCAGCCCAAGTCTGCTCTCTATGCCCTTCGTTGTCTCCAATCGCGATGTGCTTTGCATCTCAGGGAGTACATAAGAAGGCATGCGGACGTGAAGTGCACACACAAAGGGGGCTTGGCCAGGCAACTTTCACTTTCGAATATGTCCTCCGTCCCTCCTACTCTGAGCCCCCAGCCTCCGTCCAAAAAAAGAAAAAAAAAAGAACAAAAAATTTAAAGGAAAAATAAACTAGGAGAAGAAGTCGCAGATGGCCGGACTTTCATACTTTGTAATAGATATTGGCGGGGTTCTGGCTAGCCATGTCCTGTACAATGTACACCGGGTGTCCATAGTCTCCGCTGACCTTCTCATAGTGGGGACAGAAGGCGCCACCTTCTGAAGGCCTCAGTGGCATGATGATGTCGCTAGGCTCGTGCCCGTTGTTGTTACCCCCTCTTTTAGGGGAGGTAATGGAGCCCAGTGAGAGGGGGGGATGCCGCGTGTCACTGTGCTTGGCTTGCCGGCGTCTGTGGCAGGCCCATCCAACCACGCCAAACACCAACAGGAGCAGGACAGCGCCCCCTGCTGCCCCGGCCACTAGAGGAACGTGGGAATTAGGAAGGGGGCCATTTTCTCCTGTCTTGGTGGCATTGCCAGATGTGTCTCCTAGAAGAAGAAGAAAAACATAGTATGACTTAAACTGTTAGATATGGCACAAAGCCTAAACATATACAAGTTGCAAGTAAAATTCAGTATCAGTAAAAGGCTTGTCCAGAAGGCAGGGAAGGATGCAGAACTGCAGCTCCCTCCCTTGCTGCAAATCCCTGGCATAGAGTGGGTGCACCGTCCTGCTCCCATTCTCTGCCACCTTACTCTGGCTGCCCAAGTTTGGCATGGAGTGTGCACTGCCAGTCGCTTTCTTTCTAGCAGCTAGAAGGTAGTTCTTGTCAGCTGTGGGAGGATGGTGTGGAGAATGGACATGTTGGAGCATGGTGTGACGGCAGTAGCTGTCGCCGCAGACAGGAAGCTGCGGTCCACTGGTTGCCAGCCACTGATCTGTAGTGTACAGTGAGGGTGTGCCCCAAAGAAAGGTATGAGTCTGTCCTCCTCCTGCAGGGTGATACAGACACAAGGGAGCTATGAGTCTGTCCTCCTCCTGCAGGGTGATACAGACAGAAGGGGGTATGAGTCTGTCCTCCTCCTGCAGGGTAATACAGACAGAAGCGTGAACTATGAGTCTGTCCTCCTCCTGCAGGGTGATACAGTCAGAAGGGTGAACTACGAGTCTGTCCTCCTGCAGGGTGATACAGACAGAAGGAAGCTATGAGTCTGTCCTCCTGCAGGTTTATACAGACAGAAGGGAGCTATGAGTCTGTCCTCCTCCTGCAGGGTGATACAGACAGAAGGAGGCTATGAGTCTGTCCTCCTCCTGCAGGGTGATGCAGACAGAAGGGAGCTATGCGTCTGTCCTTCTCCTGCAGGTTGATACAGACAGAAGGGAGCTATGAGTCTGTCCTCCTCCTGCAGGGTGACACAGACAGAATTGAGCTATGAGTCTGTCCTCCTCCTGCAGGGTGATACAGACAGAAGGGGGCTATGAGTCTGTCCTCCTCCTGCAGGGTGATACAGACAGAAGGGGGCTATGAGTCTGTCCCACCTCCTGCAGGGTGATACAGACAGAAGGGAGCTATGAGTCTGTCCTCCTCCTGCAGGGTGATACAGACAGAAGGGGGCTATGAGTCTGTCCCACCTCCTGCAGGGTAGCACCAATGGAAGAGAATTATGAATATGTCCCTCCTCCTGCAGGGTGACACCGATAGAAGAGAATTATGAATCTGTCCCACCTCCTGCAGGGTGACACCAATAGAAGAGAATTATGAATCTGTCCCACCTCCTGCAGGGTGACACTGGTCTCCACCCTGTAAGCATCATGTGTGCAGTCGCAGAACCCCTGCGGTGCTCATATATTGTACTCGCCTCTCTCTCAATTGCCTCCTGGGCATATCAGTCGGATTTAAATAAACAGCTTTAATTAAGTCTAATTAAAAAGATCGAATCTGCACTTTAACTGGCGGAACGCATTAAATCAGCAAGATGCCGAGGGTGGCGGGAGGACGGGGCGGAGGGGCCGAGCCGTCCTAGAGCTTCCAGACGTAATATGTTGTCTCATTTCTCCTCTCTCATCCCCGCTGTCTCCCTTCTGTCCAAATTGCTGAGTTTATTAAAGGAGATCTTTCATAGTGACAGCTCAGTGACTCCCAGTACAGTGCTGTAGAAAACCGCTGTGCCACCATCACCCCACTTATTTCCACCCCATATTTATCCGCAGTGTCTATTAACCCTCCCCTGCCCGCACTTCACTGCTACAGCATTTTTCCTGTTGACCAGTTGAAGGACCCTTGTGTACAGTAAACAGACGTGTTCTGCGCTTATATGAGTTGCTTTTTTCTGCCATTCCACGGCGGGTGGAAGACTTGAAGCAAGCAAGGATAAGGTATATCAACTGATCTATATTCAACCACCTATCATGGACTACCATCATGGACTACTGTATTACCTTGGCTATTTTGGTGAAGAACTTTTCAGGCTATTATAGATGTGTCATGTTTAAGGCCTGCTCTTGTGAGAAGGAAACATAGACTTGGTCCTGGGGGCTGGTTACAAGAATTTATGGTAATGGTTTCTTCACCATTTGTACATACATTTTTCAATGACTCCAGCCACCATAGTTTATAACTCTCCAGATTTGTCGTGGCTTGGCTCCGGCTATTCATTGTGAATACTGGAGTTCTGGGCTGAAAGGAGTTTCCTCCAGTTCAGCTTACAACTGGCTGACATAGACTTGGTCTTGGCGGGTGGGAACCAGAATTTATGGTAGTGGTGACTTAACCCTTTTTACATACATTTTTAATGACTCCAGCCACCATAGTTTGGAACTCTTGAGATTTGACCTGGCTTGGCTCCGACTATTCATTTTGAATACTGGAGCTCTGGGCTGCCAGGAGTTTCCTCTAGTTCAGCTTATAACTGGCTGACATAGACTTGGTCCTGGGGGATAGGAACCACCCTTTTTACATAATTTAATGTTTGCCGTCACCAAAGGTTGGAACTCTCCAGATTTGGCCTAGCTTGACTCCAACTATTCATTTTGAATACTGGGGCTCTGAGCTGCCAGGAGTTTCCACCAGCTCGGCTGCTAGTTAAATGTCACCCCCCAAGACGTGGTTTCAAAAATGTATGGTACTGTTGACTTAAACTTTTTTACATACATTTTTCAATGACTCCAACCACCATAGTTCGGAACTCTTCAGATTTGACCTGGCTTGGCTCCGGGCTTGGCTATTCATTTTGAATACTAGGGCTCTGGGCCGCCAGGAGTTTCTTATAGTTCAGCTTATAACTGGCTGACATAGACTTGTTCTTGGGGGATAGGAACCAGAATTTATGATAGTGGTGACTTCACTCTTTTTACATAATATACTTCTAGTGTTTGCAGTCACCCTAGCTTGGAGCTCTCCAGATTTGGCCTAGCTTGACTCCAACTATTAATTTTGAATACTAGGACTCTGAGCTGCCAGGAGTTTCCACCAGCTCGGCTGCTAGTTAACTGACTTGGTCTTGGGGGGTGGTTACAAAAATGTATGGTACTGTTGACTTAAACCTTTTAACATACATTTTTCAATGACTCCAGCCACCATAGTTTGGGACTTTCCAGATTTATCACGCTTTGGCTCCTGCTATTCATTTTGAATACTGGGGCTCTGGCCTGATAGGAGCTTCCTCCACTTCAGCTGACATTGACTTGGTCTTGGCGGGTGGGAACCAGAATTTATGGTAGTGGTGACTTAACCCTTTTTACATACATTTTTCAATGATTCCAGCCACAATAGTTTGGAACTCTTCAGATTTGACCAGGCTTGGCTCTGGCTTTTTATTTTAAATACTGGGGCTCTGTGCCGCCAGGAGTTTCCTCTAGTTCAGCTTACAACTGGATCACATAGACTTGGTCTTGGGGGCTAGGAACAAGCATTTATGGCAGTGGTGACTTCCCTCTTTCTACATAATTTGTTTCTAATGTTTGCAGTCACCATAGTTTGGAACTGTCCAGATTTGGCTCAGCTTGACTCCGACCATTAATTTTGAATGCTGGGGCTCTGAGCTGCCAGGAGTTTCCACCAGCTCGGCTGCTAGTTAACTGACTTGGTCTTGAGGGGTGGTTACAAAAATGTATGGTACTGTTGACTTAAACCTTTTTACATACATTTTTCAATGACTCCAGGACACCATAGTTTGGAGCTTTCCAGATTTGTCACGGCTTGGCTCCGGCTATTCATTTTGAACACTGGGGCTCTGGCCTGACAGGAGTTTCCTCCAGTTCAGCTGACAAAGACTTTGTCTTGGCGGGTGGGAACCAGAATTTATGGTAGTGGTGACTTAACCATTTTTACATACATTTTTCAATGACTCCAGCCACCATAGTTTGGAACTCTTCAAATTTGACCTGGCTTGGCTCTGGCTATTCATTTTGAATACTGGGGCTCTGGGCCGCCAGGAGTTTCCTCTAGTTCAGCTTACAACTGGCTCACATAGACTTGGTCTTGGGGGATAGGAAAAAGCATTTATAGAAGTGGTGACTTCCCTCTTTTTACATAATTTGTTTCTAATGGTTGCAGTCACCATAGTTTGGAACTGTCCAGATTTGGCTCAGCTTGACTCCAACCATTAATTACATGAATACTGTGGCTCTGAGCTGCCAGGAGTTTCCACCAGCTCGGCTGCTAGTTAACTGACTTGGTCTTGGGGGGTGGTTACAAAAATTTATGGTACTGTTGACTTAAACCTTTTTACATACATTTTTCAATGACTCCAGACACCATAGTTTGGAGATTTCCAGATTTGTCACGGCTTGGCTCCGGCTATTCATTTTGAATACTGGGGCTCTGGCCTGACAGGAGTTTCCTCCAGTTCAGCTGACAAAGACTTTGTCTTGGCGGGTGGGAACCAGAATTTATGGTAGTGGTGACTTAACCATTTTTACATACATTTTTCAATGACTCCAGCCACCATAGTTTGGAACTCTTCAGATTTGACCTGGCTTGGCTCTGGCTATTCATTTTGAATACTGGGTCTCTGGGCCGCCAGGAGTTTCCTCTAGTTCAGCTTACAACTGGCTCACATAGACTTGGTCTTGGGGGGTAGGAACGAGCATTTATGGCAGTGGTGACTTCCCTCTTTTTACATAATTTGTTTCTAATGTTTGCAGTCACCATAGTTTGGAATTGTCCAGATTTGGCTCAGCTTGACTCCAACCATTAATTTTGAATACTGGGACTCTGAGCTGCCGGGAGTTTCCACCAGCTCGGCTGCTAGTTAACTGACTTGTTCTTGGGGGGTGGTTATAAAAACGTATGGTACTGTTGACTTAAACCTTTTTACATACATTTTTCAATGACTCCAGCCACCATAGTTTGGAACTCTGCAGATTTGACCCGGCTTGGCTCTGGCTATTCATTTTGAATACTGGGGCTCTGGCCTGATAGGAGCTTCCTCCAGTTCAGCTGCCATAGACTTGGTCTTGGCGGGTGGGAACCAGAATTTTTCATTTATGTACCCGTACCGCGATAGTCCTACTTGGCCCATTCCTCCCCCCTTGGTTCTTTGGTTCGGGGACCTTAGACCCAAAATATTGCCTCTGTATTGTAGTGATTGCCCGTTTGTTGCCTTTGTATTGTAGTGATTCATGTCTGGAAAGCAAGGCCTCATTTTAATGTACAGGTACCTACAAAATGTTTTATAATTAAAGAATCATCATAATGTGAAACTAAACTTTTATTTTATTTTTATTTTGTTTTTAATGTTAACAGGTCTCCAAAATGATCTTCTGGATCACTTATTACTTACTGTACTTTTATTACATAAAATATGTATTTTTCAAATAAGCATTAAATATCAGGGGCCAGATTCACGTAGGAGGGCGTATCTTTGTGCGGGCGTAGCGTATCCTATTTACGCTACGCCTCCGCAACTTAGACAGGCAAGTGCAGTATTCACAAAGCACTTGCTCCGCAAGTTGCGGCGGCGTATCGTAAATTGGCCGGCGTAAGCCCACCTAATTCAAAGTAGGCTGGTAGGGGGCGTGTTGTATGGAAATGAATCGTGACCCCACGTAAATGACGCTCCTAACGAACGGCGCATGCTCAGTATCACGTCGAATTTACGCCCTAAGATACGCCAGCTCAATGCCTGTGACGTGAACGTAACCTGCGCACAGCCCCATTCACGTACGACTTACGTAAACGACGTAAAAAGATACGCTTGTTCCAACGTCCATACTTTGCATTACCTGCGCCTCATATAGCAGGGGTAACTTTACGCCAGACGTAAGCCTTACGTAAACGGCGTAGCGGGCGCAAGTACGTTTCTTGAATCAGCGTATTTAGCTAATTTACATATTCGACGCGTAAATCTATGGAAGCGCCCCTAGCGGCCAGCGTAAATATGCACCTCAAGATACGACGGCGTAGGAGACTTACGTCGCTCATATCTTGGCCGAATTCTAACGTAACTGATTCTAAGAATCAGGCGCATAGATACGACGGCGCTCATTCGGACTTACGACGGCGTACATGGAGATACACCGTCGTAAGTCCTTTGAGAATCTGGCCCCTGGTGCTTTGGTTTGCATAGGCCAGCACTGCCTGCTTGCTTGTTGACTGCCTCTGACTAATTGAAAACCTATACAGGTCCCTATCTACTTGTCCCGCCTCTTGTGAGTTGTTCAGCTGTGATTTCTGAATGATTGGATATCCAATTACACAGGCTATTCACAGCACATTAGTAAAGTGTCTGAAAACCTACCTATCGGCCTCTAGGAGGCTGCAAGTACAAATTAAATATAAACATTTATAGGCAACAATTAGTATTTCCCCAACTTAACAAAGTACATATAAATACTTACAACTCCAGGACTAGTAACATCAAACTTTGCTATACATCCTATTTTACGTACCTGCAAAATTAGGGGAGTCCGGGTTTGGTGAAGATGGAGAAAGATTTGAATCTTTATCTTTAAGTGAAGGCCTCCGTGGGTGAGTCCCTCCACCTGGACCTGCGAGGGGGAGGAGTTTATAGAGACGGGTTAGCGGTAGCTGCAAAGGAGATATAGGAACTTATTTGAGAAGGCAAAAATAAAGGATTTCCTGGCCTTAAAGGGTTACTAAATCCAGGAGCCTGCATTCACTATATCTGGCCTCCCCAGTACCCTGCATTCACTATATCTGGCCTCCCCAGGACCCTGCATTCACTATATCTGGTCTTCCCACTCCCCAGTACCCTGCATTCACTATATCTGGTCTCCCCAGTACCCTGCATTCACTATATCTGGTGTCCCCAGTACCCCGCATTCACTATATCTGGTCTCCCCAGTACCCCGCATTCACTATATCTGGTCTCCCCAGTAACCTGTATTCACTATATCTGGTCTCCCCAGGAGCATGCATTCACTATATCTGGTCTCCCCAGGACCCTGCATTCACTATATCTGGTCTCCCCAGGAGCATGCATTCACTATATCTGGTCTCCCCAGTACCCTGCATTCACTATATCTGGTCTCCCCAGGAGCCTGCATTCACTATATCTGGTCTCCCCAGTACCCTGAATTCACTATATCTGGTCTCCCCAGTACCCTGCATTCACTATATCTGGTCTCCCCAGGACCTGCATTCACTATATCTGGTCTCCCCAGTACCCTGAATTCACTATATCTGGTCTCCCCAGGACCCTGCATTAACTATACCTGGTCTCCCCAGGACCCTGCATCCACTATACCTGGTCTCCCCAGGACCCTGCATCCACTATACCTCGTCTCCCCAGGACCTGCATTCACTATATCTGGTCTCCCCAGTACCCTGAATTCACTATATCTGGTCTCCCCAGTACCCTGCATTCACTATATCTGGTCTCCCCAGTACCCTGCATTCACTATATCTGGTCTCTCCAGTACCCCGCATTCACTATATCTGGTCTCCCCAGTAACCTGCATTCACTATATCTGGTCTCCCCAGGAGCATGCATCCACTATATCTGGTCTCCCCAGGAGCATGCATTCACTATATCTGGTCTCCCCAGGACCCTGCATTCACTATATCTGGTCTCCCTAGGAGCATGCATTCACTATATCTGGTCTCCCCAGGAGCATGCATTCACTATATCTGGTCTCCCCAGGAGCCCGCATTCACTATATCTGGTCTCCCCAGGAGCCTGCATTCACTATATCTGGTCTCCCCAGGAGCATGCATTCACTATATCTGGTCTCCACAGGACCCTGCATTCACTATATCTGGTCTCCCCAGTACCCAGGCATTCATTATATCTGGTCTCCCCAGGACCCTGCATTCACTATTCCTGGTCTCCCAAGTCCCATCATGCCTCTGCCTGTGGTAGTCATGCTTGTAACGGTCAGCCTTGCAAAGCCTCATGGGACTTGTAGTTCCGCAACAACTGCTGGAGGGCTGCCAGTTTGAGACCCCTGGTCTAAATGGATACTGGGCACACAGAATTCTATTTTTTTTCAGCACAGCTAAACTGACTGCACACAAGAAAATGCATAGTGTGAATGGTACTTTAGGAAAATAATTACATGCGTTTATATGTGTTTGGAAATGTCCTCTAAACACGTACAAATGCAGGTTTGAGAGTGCCAAGGTGAATAAGGTCTAAAGGGGACTCTAGGTTTGCTTTCAGGTTGACCCCTGTGGCAATTTGTACTTAAAGAGGAGTTCCACCCAAAAATGGAACTTCCTCTTAACCCACTCCTCACCCCCTTACATGCCACATTTGGCATGTCATTTTTTTTGGGGGGGGGGGGGGGGGGCTTCAGGAGAAGGGGACTTCCTGTCCCATTTCCTCCTTCCGCCGAGGGGCTGCAAAGGCGATTAAGCTTAATCGCCTTTTGGCAGCCCCTCCCTGTAGGCGATCGCCTAGGACACGTCAGGTCCTAGGCGATCGCCTGTCCAATCAAACAGCGCCGGGCCGCGCGCGCATGCGCAGTGGGTGCCCGGCCGTGAAGCCGAAAGCTGTCACGGCCGGGTGCCCACAGTGACAATGAAGACGCCGGCCGGGGAGGGGGGACCGGAGAGGAGCGGACCCCCGGCCGACGCGTCGCTGGAATGCTGGAGCAGGTAAGTGTCAGTTTATTAAAAGCCAGCAGCTACACTTTTTGTAGCTGCTGACTTTTAATAAACTTAAAAAATGGGTGGAAAACCCCTTTAATTTCCTTTCTTTTTTGATGGAAGCAAGCTGAGCTAGCCAGTAGAGAAGCAATTGACTCATTCGCTTCCCCCCCTGTCCTGATGGGCAACTGGCCCCTTAGGTACCCAGTGCTTTCACATGGGGGTGGGGGAGAAAGAATTCAGCTTTGTGTAAACTCTAACAAGGAGCTTACATAGGGCATTTACACCTTGCTTCTGGTGGCAAAACAAATCGTCAAGAGAGTAAAGAAAAGGTGACTATATAGTAAGCGGCAGCAGGTGGATATAAAACCTAACTCTGGAAACTGTCTGCTCCCGCACTGCAAGGGTTAATTTCCCATTTAGGTCTAGTAGATTTAATTACCTGAACCTCTGCTCCTCCACACTGCTAGACTGGACCTGTCAGGACCTGGATCGCCTACTGGTGGCAATGTGGGTTCCTGGACGGAGGGTTGTAATTCTATTCTCCACCAGTGGGTGTCTCCCAGCAGCTAGGAGACCTGATGCTGGCTGCTGGGAGGGTATTTAGGTCCTCCCCTTTGATGCTGGCTGCTGGGAGGGAATTTAGGTTCCTTCCCTCTGATGCTGGCTGCTGGGAGGGTATTTAGGTTCTCCTCTCTGATACTGGCTGCTGGGAGGGTATTTAGGTCCTCCCCTCTAATACTGGCTGCTGGGAGGGTATTTAGGTCCTCCCCTCTGATGCTTGCTGCTGGGAGGGTATTTAGGTCCTCCCCTCTGATGCTGGGAGGGTATTTAGGTCCTCCCCTCTGATGCTGGCTGCTGGGAAGGTATTTAGGTCCTCCCCTCTGATGCTGACTGCTGGGAGGGTATTTAGGTCCTCCCCTCTGATGCTGGGAGGGTATTTAGGTCCTCCCCTACTAAGTGCCTCTCGCTCCCATGTTTTGCTTGCAGCCAGATACAGCTAATGCCGCGTACACACGGTCGTTTTTCAGCATGTAAAAATTTTTCATTTTTCAGCATGTTCAAAAAACAAAGTTTTTCCAACCAAAACGACATTCAGAAGCCGAAAAACGATGTGAAGCCCACACACCATCATTTTAAATGATGTTTTTTTTAAAAAATTTCATTTTTTTTCATGCCGAAAAACGAACACGTGTACGCGGCATAACTGCTATCCTGTACCTGTTCCTGCCCTGTTCGCTGTCACCTGTATCCTTCTTCCCTGTACCTGCTCCCTCTTGTTTCTGATCTCAGTTTTGTTTACCCCCTTCCCATCTGCTCCCTGCACCTCCGGTGTTCCCCTGCTCTTCGGTGTTCCCTATTTTGTATATCATGGGGTAGATTCACGTACCTTTTTATGGCGGCGTATCTCCAGATACGCCGCCTTAATTTGAAATCCGCGCCCGCGTATCGTTACGCCGATTCTCAAAGGCAGATACGCTTAAAAAATAGGCTTCCTCCACCGACGTAACTTGATTGCGGCGGCGTAGAATTGTGTGCAATATAACGATGGCCGCTAGGGGCGCTTCCGTTGTTGTCGGCGTAGAATATGCTAATTACCTAGATACGCTGATTCACAAACGTACGTACGCCTGGCGCAATTTATTTACGTTGTTTACGTTAGGCTTTTTCAGCGCAAGGTTGTTCCTGCTATTAGGAGGCGCAGCCAATGTTAAGTATGGACTTCGTTCCCGCTTCGAAATTTGAATTTTTTACGCCGTTTGCGCAAGTCGTTCGTGAATAGGGCTGGACGTAATTTACGTTCACATCGAAACCAATACGTTGTTGCGCCGTACTTGGGAGCAATGCACACGGCGATATGTACACGGACGGCGCATGCAAAACGTCAATCACGTCAGGTCATCATATATTTACATAAAACACGGCCCCCCTTTCACATTTGAATTATGCGCGCTTACGCCGGCCCAATTTACGCTACGCCGCCGCAACTTACGGAGCAAGTGCTTTGTGAATACTGCACTTGCTCCTGTAAGTTGCGTCGGCGTAGCTTAAATACAATACGCTGCGCCGCCGTAACATAAAGAGCAGCTACCTGAATCTACCCCAGTGTTGGTAGAGTCTAATTAGCCTCCCCAGTTCTTATCTTGGAGTATAGAGTAATTAGTGTCTATGTTATGGAGAACAGGATAAGAGGACTGTGAGTAGTTAGAAAAGACAACTGGGCAGGGCTGACACCACTCAATCCATGTTGTCAACCCACGACAGGACGTAGGACCCGAGTGCATTTTTTGGCATTTCTACAGGTATTTTACTCTACTTGCTGGCTCTATAAAAGGTATAATACATGGGGGGAATGTTTTTGCAGAGATGTACTGTACATATATATTTTTTGGTCTGACATTTACTTGAAAGCTAGGGCATAGATTCAGAGTGCACCAGCAGAGCCATTATTCCTCCACGGACCGGCTTCCACCCACAGCAGACAGATGAGTATGTAAGGAAGGAATACATTCTGAGATTACCACTTACAATACACATCAACAAAGTGCAGTAATCAAAAAGCCAGGGAAAATAATTGTCCCCATTATCTCTTGTCACTTCTCCCTCCCGCTATTTCTGGATATCTGTCAACTAAAGTGCTCCCTCCTCTTCTCTATAGTGTATCGCCATCCCTTTAAGTCTGTCCCTCTTTAATCCCTCACGCGCCCCATACAGTACAATGGCTTTCCCAGCCTCAGCGTATTGCCTGGAGATGCCAGCTGTTCAATACTCACTCTGTCCAACCTTTAAAGTGACCTTCATTCCTTTGGTCTTACAGACACCCCCACTGAGGTTCTCCAGCCCCTCCGGAGTACTATCCGACGTGGCTGAAAATAGAAAAGTCAAAGTCAATGAAATAGATTGCTATAAAAGAAAATGATTTTATATACAGTATATTATATATATATATATATATATATATATATACAGTCCTCATCAAAAGTTTAAGACCACTTGAAAAATGGCAAAAAATCATATTTTACATTGTCAAATCTTAACAAGGTTCCAAGTAGAGCTTCAACATGCAACAAGAAGAAGTGAGAGTGGGACAAAACATTTTTTGAGCATTCAATTTAATGAAAACAACGAATAAACTGAAACAGGCTGTTTTTCAGCTGATCAAAAGTTTAGGACCACATGCCTTTAACCTTTTGCCGACCGCGCTATAGACAAAAGACGTCTACAGGGCGGTCAAGTTGTTCTGGGAGGACGTCCCTGGGACATCCTCCCAGAATCCTCCTCTGGCGCGCCCCCTGGGGCGCGCTCCTGGAATCATCCGTGAGTGCCGGGTCTCATGGATCGCGGTAAATTGCCGCTGATATCGGCCGTTTACCACGTGATCGCTCTCCTCTCTGTACCAATCGGTACAGTGTGAGAGGAGAGGGGGGAGAGCGGAGGGCAGCAGCAGCACTGTGGGCTGGATCTGTGACAAATGCAGTCACAGCCATCTATCCCTGCGCAATACTCTGCAGTACCCTGCAATTCCCTGGGCAATACTCTGCATTTACCTGCACAATACTCTGCAATACCCCGCACAATACTCTGCAATACCCCGCACAATACTCTGCAATACCCCGCACAATACTCTGCAATACCCCGCACAATACTCTGCAATACCCCGCACAATACTCTGCAATACCCCGCACAATACTCTGCAATACCCCGCACAATACTCTGCAATACCCCGCACAATACTCTGCAATACCCCGCACAATACTCTGCAATACCCCGCACAATACTCTGCAATACCCCGCACAATACTCTGCAATACCCCGCACAATACTCTGCAATACCCCGCACAATACTCTGCAATACCCCGCACAATACTCTGCAATACCCCGCACAATACTCTGCAATACCCTGCACAATACTCTGCAATACCCCGCACAATAATCTGCAATACCCCGCACAATAATCTGCAATACTCCGCACAATACTCTGCAATACCCCGCACAATAATCTGCAATACTCTGCACAATACTCTGCAATACCCCGCACAATACTCTGCAATACCCCGCACAATACTCTGCAATACCCCGCACAATAATCTGCAATACCCTGCACAATAATCTGCAATACTCTGCACAATAATCTGCAATACCCCGCACAATACTCTGCAATACCCCGCACAATACTCTGCAATACCCCGCACAATACTCTGCAATACCCCGCACAATACTCTGCAATACCCCGCACAATACTCTGCAATACTCCAATACTCTGCAATACTCCAATACCTTGCCAATACTCCGCAATACTCACCACTCACCGCTACGATCAAAGCCAGGATAATTTTTTTTATTTCAGGCTTCCCAGCCTAGAGGTGAGATGTGGGGTCTTATTGACCCCCCCCCCCCAATATCTCACTGTAAAGAGGACCTGTCATGCTATATTCCTATTACAAGGGATGTTTACAAATCAATAAATTATAAATAAATGATAAAAAAAAAGTGTCAAACTAAAATAAGTAAAATATAACTAAAATAAGTAAAATGAACAATAAAATATATAAATATATATATATATATATATTTTTTTAAAGCGCCCCTGTCCCTGTGTGCTCGCATACAGAAGCGAACGCACACATAGTCCCGCCCACATATGAAACCGGTGTTCAAGCTACACAATTGAGATATCGCTGCGAATGTTAGAGCGAGAGCAATCATCTTGGCCCTAGACCTTCTCCGTAACTAAAAACATGTAACTAATAAAAATAATTAAAACGTCACCTATGGGGATTTTTAGTAGCAAAGTTTGGCGCCATTCCACGAGCGTGTGCAATTTCGAAGGGTGACATGTTGGGTATCTATTTACTTGGCGTAACTTCATCTTTCATATTATGCAAAAACATTGGGCTAACTTTACTGTTTTGTGTTGTTTTTTAAGCACAAAACAGTTTTTTTTAAAAAAACACGTGTTCAAAAAATTGCTGCGAAAATACCGTGCAAGATAAAAAGTTGTATTGGCCGCCATTGTATTCTCGAGAGTCTTTGCTAAAGAAGCATATATAATGTTTTGGGTTTCTATGTAATTTTTTAGCAAATAAATTATGATTTTTACATGTAGGAGAGAAATGTCAGAATTGGCCTGGGTGCTCCAGAACGTTTGATGGTGCTCCTTGCATGTTGGGCCTCTCTATGTGGCCACGCTGTGTAAAAGTCTCACACATGTGGTATCGCCATACTCAGGAGGAATAGCAGAATGTGTTTTGGGATGTAATTTGTGGTATGCATATGCTGTGTGTGAGAAATAACCTGCTAATATGACAGAAACAATATTTTATTTTATTTTTTTACAGAATTTTCAGTCTTTTTTCTTTTATAGCGCAAAAAATAAAAAACACAGAGGTGATCAAATACCACAAAAAGAAAGCTCTATTTGTGGGGAAAAAAGGACAGAAATTTCATATGGGTACATTGTTGTATGACTAATTGTCATTCAAATTGTGAGAGCACCGAAAGCTGAAAATTGGTCTGGTTAGGAAGGGGGTTTAAGTGCCCAGTGGTCAAGTGGTTAAAAGGCCAAATCTGTGCAAAGATGTGGATTCGTTGTCACTCTCTGTCAGGTAGTCACACGTTGTGATGACAAAAAAAAGACAAAAAAACTCTCCCTTTTTGAACGTGGTCAGGTTGCTGAACTGCATAAGCAGGGTCTCTCATCAAGACACTGGACAATCCTCGACCCAAATTAAGGCCCTTACTGGTGCTGACTGCAGCCCCATAACCATCAGACGGCATCTGAGACTGAAGGGCTTCAAAAAAAAAAAAACGTCTTCAAAAACCTCGTCTCCTTGAACGCCACAGAACTGTTCGTTTGGACTTTGCAAGAGAGCACCAAACATGGGACATTCAAAGGTGGAAGAAAGTTTTATTCTCTGATGAGAAAAAATGTAACCTTGATGGTCCTGATGGTTTCCAACGTTACTGGCATGACAAGCAGATCCCACCTGAGATGTTTTCTACACGCCACAGTGGAGGGGGCGCCATAATGGTCTGGGGTGCTTTTTCTTTCAGTGGAACAATGGAGCTTCAGGAAGTGCAGGGGCGTCAAACGGCCGCTGGCTATGTCCAGATGTTGCAGAGAGCATTCCTCATGACTGAGGGCCCTCGTCTGTGTGGCAACGACTGGGTTTTTCAACAGGACAACGCTACAGTACACAATGCCCGCAGGACAAGGGATTTCTTCCAGGAGAATAACATCACTCTTTTAGCCCATCCTGCGTGTTCCCCTGATCTAAATCAAATTGAGAACCTTTGGGGATGGATGGCAAGGGAAGTTTACAAAAATGGACAACAGTTCCAGACAGTAGATGGCCTTCTACCACTTGGAGAAATGTTCCCACTCACCTCATGGAAACGCGAGGCATCAAGCATGCCGAAACACATTTTGAAGTGATCAACATAAAACGGCGGAGGTACTCATTACGGAGTTCATGTTTGGAAGTTGGATTTCTGTTTTGGGGGGGTTTAGTTTTTTTTTGAGGGTGTGGTCCTAAACTTTTGATCAGCTGAAAAACAGCCCGTTTCAGTTTATTCGTTGTTTTCATTAACCACTTAACCCCCAAGCCTGTTTTTCAGATTCCGCGTTTACAAGACTAAAACTGTTTTTTTTGCTAGAAAATTACTTAAAACCCCCAAACATTATATATTTTTTTTCTAACACCCTAGAGAATAAAATGACGGTCATTGCAATACTTTTTGTCACACCGTATTTGCGCAGCGGTCTTACAAGCGCACTTTTTTTGGAAAGAATTAACTTTTTTGAATAAAAAAATAAGACAACAATAAATTTGGCCCAATTTTTTTATATATTGTGAAAGATAATGTTACACCGAGTAAAATGATACCCAACATGTCACGCTTAAAAATTGCGCCTGCTCGTGGCATGGTGTCAAACTTTTACCCTTAAAAATCTTGATAGGCGACGTTTAAAAAATTCTATAGGTTGCATTTTTTGAGCTACAGAGTAGGTCTAGGGCTAGAATTATTGCTCTCGCTCTAATGATCGCGGCGATACCTCACTTGTGTGGTTTGAACACCATTTTCATATGCGGGCGCTACTCGCGTACGCGTCCGCTTCTGCGCGCAAGCTCTTCGGGACGGGGCGCTTTAAAAAAAATTTTTTTTGTTTTCTTATTTATTTTTATTGATTTTATAATTGTTTACACTGAAATAAAAAAAAATTTATCACTTTTATTCCTATTACAAGGAATGTAAACATCCCTTGTAATAGAAAAAAGCATGACAGGTCCACTTAAATATGAGATCTGGGGTCAAAAAGACCTCACATCTCATATTTAGACTTAAATGCAAGAAAAAAAAAATGGAAATGTCATTTAAAAAAATGACAACAAAAAAACAAACAAAATTGCCCCTCTCCCGCCACTGATAACGGCGATCTCGCGGCGAATCCGCCGCGGAGACCGCCGTTATCGTTTACCGGACCGCTCACTGAAGAGATGGGTATCTCGGTTGTGGCAGCAGCTGCTGCCGTTACCGAGATATCCATCTTTAAAAAGAGGACGTATATATACAGTGGGCAGGCGGTAACCGGTTAAATTGAATGCTCCAAATTTTTTGATCAGGACTGTGTATATATATATATATATATATATATATACACACACACACACACATACATTACATTCATTATTTTCCTCAAAATTCTACAAACAATACCCCATAATAACAGCGTGAAAAAAGTTTAGAATGTATTAAAAATTAAAAAAAAAAAAACATGTATATAAAGACACATTTCACACTGGGGCGTTTTTCAGGCGCTTTAGCGCAGTAAAAAAAAAAAACGACCAAAATTCTCTGGTCTGATGAAACAAAGATTGAACTCTTTGGCCTGAATGGCAAGCGTCAAGTCTGGAGGAAACCGGGCACCGCTCATCACCTGGCCAATACCATCCCTACAGTGAAGCATGGTGGTGGCAGCATCATGCTGTGGGGTTGGTTTTCAGCGGCAGAAACTACGAGACTAGTCAGGGTCAAGGGAAAGATGAATGCAGCAACGTACAGATACATCCTTGATTAAAACCTGCTCCAGAGCTCATCTTCCAACAGGACAACGACCCTAAGTACACAGCCAAGATAACAAAGGAGTGGCTATGGGACAACTCTGAATGTCCTTGAGGGCCCAGCCAGAGCCCAGACTTGAACCCGATTGACTATCCCTGGAGAGATCTGAAAATGGCTGTGCACCGACGCTCTTCATCCAACCTGATGAAGCTTGAGAGGTCCTGCAAAGAAGAATGGGAGAAACTGCCCAAAAAAAGGTGTGCCAAGCTTGTAGCGTCATACTCAGAAAGACCTGAGGCTGTAATTGGTGGCAAAGGGGCTTCGCCAAAGTATTGAGCAATACGGGATATGGGATTTTTTTTCGTTTTTTATTTTTAATAAATTTGCAATGATTTCAAACAAACTTCTTTCACGTTGTCATTATGGGGTATTGTTTGTAGAATTTTGAGGAAAATAATGAATTTACTTTATTTTGGAAAAAGGCTGTAACATAATAAAATGGGGAAAAAGTAAAGCGCTATGAATACTTTCCGAATGCACTGTATATATAATTGTTTTTCAATTATTATACAGTGTGGTGTGAATAATATTGGTGTATACTCAGTATTATTATTACACGGTATGGTATGATCACTAGTGGTGTATACTCCGCATTATTATGCAATGCGGTGTAAATATCAGCGGTGTTGCTAGGCTTGTGAAATACCTGTGGCATCTGTGGGCACCCAGAAGAGAAGAATGAGGTAGAGCATTGTGCCAAATTGTAGGTGTAACCAAATTGTGCTAACATTGCCAAAGGAGCGTGGTAAAATAAAAAAATGTGCCTACTTACTGTATACATGGCATACAATATGTCACAGTCCATAATATACAGAGCACAAGACAGAGTGCAGGGGTCAGAAGTGTATAAAGGACAAAGTACAGGGTCCAGGAGTACACAATGCACAGAATGCAGGGCTCAGGAGTAAACAACACACAGAATGCATGGCTCAGGAGTAAACAACACACAGAATGCATGGCTCAGGAGTGAACAACACACAGAATGCAGGGCTCAGGAGTGAACAACACACAGAATGCATGGCTCAGGAGTGAACAACACACAGAATGCAGGGCTCAGGAGTGAACAACACACAGAATGCAGGGCTCAGGAGTGAACAAAACACAGAATGCAGGGCTCAGGAGTGAACAACACACAGAATGCAGGGCTCGGGAGTGCACAACACACAGAATGCAGGGCTCGGGAGTGCACAACACACAGAATGCAGGGCTCAGGAGTGAACAACACACATAATGCAGGGCTCAGGAGTGAACAACACACAGAATGCAGGGCTCGGGAGTGAACAACACACATAATGCAGGGCTCAGGAGTGAACAACACACAGAATGCATGGCTCAGGAGTGAACAACACACAGAATGCATGGCTCAGGAGTGAACAACACACAGAATGCAGGGCTCAGGAGTGAACAACACACAGAATGCAGGGCTCAGGAGTGAACAACACACAGAATGCAGGGCTCAGGAGTGAACAACACACAGAATGCAGGGCTCGGGAGTGAACAACACACAGAATGCAGGGCTCGGGAGTGAACAACACACAGAATGCAGGGCTCGGGAGTGAACAACACACAGAATGCAGGGCTCAGGAGTGAACAACACACAGAATGCAGGGCTCAGGAGTGAACACACATATTTCTGGGTTCAGGAGTGAACAACACACAGAATGCAGGGCTCAGGAGTGTGTAACACACAGAATGCAAGACTCAGAAAATTGCAAAATACAGAGTGCAGGGGGCAGGAGTGCATAACATACAGAGTGCAAGGCTCAGGAGCGCTTAATATGCAGGGTGCAAAGCAACAGAATGTGTTATGCACAGAGTGCAGGACTTAGTAGCATGTAACACAGAATGCAGAGCTCAGTATTATTATACAGTGCGGTGTGATCATTATCGGAGTATACTCTGTATTATTATACAGTGCGGTGTGATCATTATCGGAGTATACTCTGTATTATTATACAGTACGGTGTGATCATTATCGGAGTATACTCGGTATTATTATACAGTACGGTGTGATTATCGGAGTATACTCTGTATTATTATACAGTGCGGTGTGATCATTATCGGAGTATACTCTGTATTATTATACAGTGCGGTGTGATCATTATCGGAGTATACTCTGTATTATTATACAGTGCGGTGTGATCATTATCGGAGTATACTCTGTATTATTATACAGTACGGTGTGATCATTATCGGAGTATACTCTGTATTATTATACAGTGCGGTGTGATCATTATCGGAGTATACTCGGTATTATTATACAGTACGGTGTGATCATTATCGGAGTATACTCGGTATTATTATACAGTGCGGTGTGATCATTATCGGAGTATACTCGGTATTATTATACAGTGCGGTGTGATTATCGGAGTATACTCTGTATTATTATACAGTACGGTGTGATCATTATCGGAGTATACTCGGTATTATTATACAGTACGGTGTGATTATCGGAGTATACTCTGTATTATTATACAGTACGGTGTGATCATTATCGGAGTATACTCGGTATTATTATACAGTACGGTGTGATCATTATCGGAGTATACTCTGTATTATTATACAGTACGGTGTGATCATTATCGGAGTATACTCGGTATTATTATACAGTGCGGTGTGATCATTATCGGAGTATACTCGGTATTATTATACAGTACAGTGTGATCATTATCGGAGTATACTCGGTATTATTATACAGTACGGTGTGATCATTATCGGAGTATACTCGGTATTATTATACAGTACGGTGTGATCATTATCGGGGTATACTCGGTATTATTATACAGTACGGTGTGATCATTATCGGAGTATACTCTGTATTATTATACAGTGCGGTGTGATTATTATCGGAGTATACTCTGTATTATTATACAGTGCGGTGTGATCATTATCGGAGTATACTCTGTATTATTATACAGTGCGGTGTGATCATTATCGGAGTATACTCGGTATTATTATACAGTACGGTGTGATCATTATCGGAGTATACTCTGTATTATTATACAGTACGGTATGATCATTATCGGAGTATACTCTGTATTATTATACAGTACGGTGTGATCATTATCAGAGTATACTCGGTATTATTATACAGTGCGGTGTGATCATTATCGGGGTATACTCGGTATTATTATACAGTGCGGTGTGATCATTATCGGAGTATACTCTGTATTATTATACAGTGCAGTGTGATCATTATCGGGGTATACTCGGTATTATTATACAGTACGGTGTGATCATTATCGGGGTATACTCGGTATTATTATACAGTGCGGTGTGATCATTATCGGAGTATACTCTGTATTATTATACAGTGCAGTGTGATCATTATCGGGGTATACTCGGTATTATTATACAGTGCGGTGTGATAATTATCGGAGTATACTCGGTATTATTATACAGTGCGGTGTGATCATTATCGGGGTATACTCGGTATTATTATACAGTGCGGTGTGATCATTATCGCAGTATACTCTGTATTATTATACAAATATATCTAGTTGCAGATCTGCAGCCCTGGTTATTCTCTGCACACTAAACGAGGCCACTTGTTAACAGACTGTGACAGCCATCTTGGGTCCTGTTCTATTGAATCATGTCCCGTAGCATCCCTTGTCACGGAAGGGAGAGACTGCAGCCAATCAGGGGGGAGGAGAGCGGGACGCGGGCGAGACGGAGGGGCGTTGGATGATATGCCTGCTGGGGACAGGGGTGTGAAGGGTGGAGGTTGGGGGAGGAAGCTCAGACATAGATATAATGAGAGAGGAAAAGAGGACAGAGTCACCCAGCGCAGACGCATTACACGTTTCTGGAGGTTACGAATCGTCTTGTGTGGTGAACCGCCAATGCCGCTACCGCCGAGCCGGGGGCCATGTCCGGCCCTCTGACAATGCCACCAAATTAAAAAGACACTCCAGTAAAACAAATAAAAATAAATTGGACACTCTAGAATGGCCTCTGAACAGACTTTGGCCCAGATTCTCGAAGGCGTTACGACGGCGCAACACCATTAGCGCCGTCGTAACTCCTCATCTGGCCCCGGGTATCTATGCGACTGATTCTTAGAATCAGTTGCGCATAGGTACCCATTAGATCTGACAAGCGTAAGGCTGTTACGCTGTCAGATCTTAAAAGTAATTTTTTTTCCCGCCGCTAGGTGTCGCATCGTCGCTTTTCCCCGTCGTCTATGCAAATGAGGTAAGTACGGCGATTCCCGAACATACGCGAGGTCGACGCAGCGAATTAACGTCGTTTGCGTAGCGTACCCGACGCGTAAGGTTGCCCCTGCTAATTAGCAGGCGCAACCAATGTTAACTATGGCCGTCGTTCCCGTGTCGAATTGAATAAAAATTACGTCGTTTGCGTAAGACGTCCGTGAATGGCGCTGGACGCCATTTACGTATACATCTAGGCAAATGACGTCGGGGCGACGTCATTTAGCGCAATTTACCCGACGGAGCATGCGCAGTACGCTCGGCGCGGGAGCGCGCCTAATTTAAATGGTGCCCGCCCCATTTGAATTGGGCGGGCTTGCGCCGAGCAATCTAACGATTCACCGCCGCAAGTTTACAGGCAAGTGTTCTGAGAATCAGGATTTAAACCTGTAGACCTGCGGCGGTGAAACGTAGAGCTCATACATTACGCTGCCCAGGAGCAGCGCTAATGTATGAGAATCTGGGCCTTTGTCTTTTAGGACAATACTTATTTCAGGGCCCCCCATAGAGCTGCTCTCTGTACAACACTTTGGTATATGTCAGAGCTATGTAAATGTATAGAAATATAGCTAGATTCAGGTAGTTTGCCGCAACTTTAAGGCGGCGTAGCGTATCGTATTTACGCTACGCCGCCTTAAGTCAGAGAGGCAAGTACTGTGGGCCAAATCCACAAAGACCCGGCGTAACGGCGAAATTCTAATTTAAGTTACACTGCCTTAAAATTTCTACCTAATTGCCCGATCCACAAAGCACTTACCTAGAAATTTCTGGCCGTGTAACTTAAATTCCGCCGGCGCAAGGCGTTCCTCATTTCATGGGGGCGATTCCCATTTAAATGAGGCGCGCTCCCGCGCCGGCCGTACTGCGCATGCTCGTGACGTAATTTTCCCGACGTGCATAGCGCAAAATTACGTTACGTCGGGCTTTGTGGATTGCGACGGGTCAATAAAGTTGCGTCGGGAAAAAAAAAAAGATACGGCGCGAAAAAAAAAATTCTAATTCGGAAAAAAAACGCGTCGCTAGACAGAAGGGTCTGCTTTTACAAGGTGTAAACAGTTTACACTTTGTAAAAGCAGCCCTAATTTTGCGTTTGCAAACTAAAACTTACGGAGAAAAAACGAAGCTGAAAAGCTTCGTGGATCTCTGTAAGTGCTAATTTGCATACCCGAGGCGGCATTTCGACGCAAAATGCCCCCAGCGGCGGATGCGGTACTCTGCATCTTAAGATCCGGCAGTGTAAGTCCCTTACACATGTCGGATCTTCTGCCTAACTATGGAAAACTGATTCTGTGGATCAGTTCCAAAGATAGAAACAGGGATACGACGGCGTATCAGTAGATACGCCGGCGTATCCCTTTTGAGGATATGGCCCTGTATTCTCAAAGTACTTGCCTCCTAACTTATGGCGGCGTAGCGTAAATGCGGCGGGCGCAAGCGCGCCTAATTCAAAATAGGCTGAGGGGGCGTGTTTTATGATAATATGCTTTGACCTGACGTGATTGACGTTTTTTTGGAAAGGCGCATGCGCCATCCGCCTACATTTCCCAGTGTGCATTGCGGCTAAGTACGCCGCACGGTCCTATTGATTTCGACGTGGACGGAAATGACGTAAATCCCTATTCACGGACGACTAACGCAAACGACGTAAAATTTCGAAGCGGGAATGGCGGCCATACTTTAACATTACTATTCCAACTATTTGATGGAATAACTTTAGGCCTGATAATGCGTTACGTAAACGTTGTATCTGTACTGTGTCGGCCGGGCGTACGTTCGTGAATAGGCGTATCTAGTGATTTACATATTCTACGCCGACCGCAATGGAAGCGCCACCTAGCGGCCAGCCTAAATATAGCACCATAAGATATGACGGCGCAAGCCGTCGTATCTTAGATAGGTTTAAGTGTATCTCTGTTTGAGAATACACTTAAACTTAGGTCGGCGCAGATTCCGAGTTAGGTCGCGTATCTACTGATAAGCCGGCCTAACTCTACCTGAATCTAGCTAATAATAATTATTATTATTATTCGGGATTTATATAGCAGTTTACGCATCGCTTTACAACATGGGTATAGTGTGCGACTGTGATGAGGACATTAGAGTGTAAGCTCCTCTGCTGCGGAGAGTAGAAAATTACTTAGAACCCCCCAAAAAAGTAAATATTTTCTAAAAAGCACAGGCCTTGGAGAATAAAATGGTGGTCGTTGCAATTTTTTATGTCACATGATATTTGCGTCGCTGATTATCAAAACGCAGATTTTTAGGAAAAAAAGTACACTTTGGTGCACACAATATAATACCCAGTTTTTAGTAAATAGATAACAAATGTAAATATTTAAAACTGGACATGCCTGTAAAATGGCAACAAACTGTGGCCCAGATTCTCGTATGTCGGAGTAAATCTCAGCGGGCTTAACGTATCTCGTTTACATTACGCCGCCGCAAGTTTTACGGGCAAGTGCTTGATTCACAAAGCACTTGCCTGTAAAGTTGTGGCGGCGTAGCGTAAATCCTCCCGGCGCAAGCCCGCCTAATTCAAATGATCCAGGTAGGGGGCGTGGATCATTTAAATTAGGCGCGTTCCCGCGCTGAACGTACTTCGCATGCGCCGTCCCTAAAATTTCCTGACGTGCATTGCGCTAAATGATGTCGCAAGGACGTCATTGGTTTCGACGTGAACGTAAATGACGTCCAGAACCATTCACGGACGACTTACGCAAACGACGTAAATTTTTAAATTTCGACGCGGGAACGACGGCCATACTTAACATTGGCTGCCCCTCATATAGCAGGGGCAACTTTACGCATCGCAAATCTTATGTAAACGTCGTAACTTCACTGCGTCGGTCGGGCGTACGTTCGGGAATTCGCGTATTTTGCTAATTTGCATACTCGATCGGGAAAACGACGTCGGCGACGCCTAGCGGCGGGAAAAAAAATTGCATCTAAGATCCGACAGCGTAAGAGCCTTACGCCTGTCGGATCTAATGGTTATCTATGCGTAACTGATTCTAAGAATCAGTCGCATAGATACGACGGCCAGGATTAGGACTTACGACGGCGCACATTGCGTTGCGCCGTCGTAAGCCCTTTCAGAATCTGGGCCTATGATACCTAAAATTGTCCATAGAGATCACATTAAAGTGGAAGTAAACTCCCATGGTTGATTTTTATCCATAGGTAAGCCTATAATAAGGCTTACCAAAAGGCAGGAGCGGCCGGTCCATTGGGGGCACAGAGGCGCCACCTCCCTAGTTTGCCTGAGGGGACGCATGCAAAGACGCCGGACTCATACGTTTCTGAGGATCTGATTGGTCTGAAAAAGGTTGGGCTCGGGGCACAGTGCGCCACAAACCCACCCTCTTGTGATAATAGCGAATCAATATTCTCAATTGTATTCCAGCTTCTCCTCCTCGGTAATCAGGACAGGAGGCGCATTGAGTTGGCTGGGAGGAATAGCCGAGGAAGCCGTGGAGGGGCCGGGTGCAGGGGGGGGACGGACGGGGGACCGTGCTATAGAGGGTTGAGTGTGGGGGGACCGTGCCTTGGAAGAGTAAGTGCAGGGAGGCCGTGAAGGGGTGAGTGTGGGGGGGGGACCAGGCCTTAGAGGGGTGAGTGCAAGGGACCGTGCCGTGGAGGGGTGAGTGCGGGGGGACCATGGAGGGGTGAGTGCAGTGCTGTGGAGGGGTGAGTGGGGGGGGACCAGGCCTTAGAGGGGTGAGTGCGGGGGGTCCATGCCTTAGAGGGGTGAGTGTGGGGGACCTTGCCTTGAACGAGTAAGTGCGGGGAGGCCGTGCCATGAAGGGGTGAGTGTGGGGGGACCAGGCCTTAGAGGGGTGAGTGCAAGGGACCGTGCCGTGGAGGGGTGAGTGCGGGGGGCAGTGCTGTGGAGGGGTTAGTGGGGGGGACCAGGCCTTAGAGGGGTTAGTGGGGGGGACCAGGCCTTAGAGGGGTGAGTGCAAGGGACCGTGCCGTGGAGGGGTGAGTGCGGGGGGCAGTGCTGTGGAGGGGTTAGTGGGGGGGACCAGGCCTTAGAGGGGTTAGTGGGGGGGACCAGGCCTTAGAGGGGTGAGTGCGGGGGACCAGGCCTTAGAGGGGTGAGTGCGGGGGGTCCATGCCTTAGAGGGGTGAGTGTGGGGGACCTTGCCGTAGAGGGGTGAGTGCAGGGGGACCGTGAAGCGATGAGTGCGGGGGTGGACGTGCTGTGGAGGGGCGAGTGCGGGGGGACCGTGCCTTGAACGAGTAAGTGCGGGGAGGCCGTGCCATGAAGGGGTGAGTGTGGGGGGACCAGGCCTTAGAGGAGTGAGTGCAAGGGACCGTGCCGTTGAGTGGTGAGTGCGGGGGGCAGTGCTGTGGAGGGGTGAGTGCGGGGGACCAGGCCTTAGAGGGGTGAGTGCGGGGGTCCATGCCTTAGAGGGGTGAGTGCAGGGGACCTTGCCGTAGAGGGGTGAGTGCAGGGGGACCGTGAAGCGAAGAGGGCGGGGGGGGGACGTGCTGTGGAGGGGCGAGTGCGGGGGGACCAGTGCCGTGGATGGGTGAGAGTGGGGTGACCGTGCCTTGGAAGAGTAAGTGTGGGGAGGCTGTGCCATGAAGGGGTGAGTGTGGGGGGACCAGGCCTTAGAGGGGTGAGTGCAAGGGACCGTCCTGTGGAGTGGTAAGTGCGGGGGGCAGTGCTGTGGAGGGGTTAGTGGGGGGGACCAGGCCTTAGAGGGGTGAGTGCGGGGGACCAGGCCTTATAGGGGTGAGAGCGGGGGGTCCATGCCTTAGAGGGGTGAGTGCGGGGGACCTTGCCATAGAGGGGTGAGTGCGGGGGAACCGTGAAGCGAAGAGGGCGGGGGGGACGTGCTGTGGAGGGGCGAGTGCGGGCGGACCAGTGCCGTGGATGGGTGAGTGTGGGGGGACCGTGCCTTGGAAGAGTAAGTGTGGGGAGGCCGTGCCATGAAGGGGTGAGTGTGGGGGGACCAGGCCTTAGAGGGGTGAGAGCAAGGGACTGTCCTGTGGAGTGGTTAGGGCGGGGGACAGTGCTGTGGGGGGGTGAGTGGGGGGGACCAGGCCTTAGAGGGGTGAGTGCGGGGGGGGGTCCATGCCTTAGAGGGGTGAGTGCGGGGGGGGTCCATGCCTTAGAGGGGTGAGTGTGGGGGACCTTGCCGTAGAGGGGTGAGTGCAGGGGGACCGTGAATCGGTGAGTGCGTGGGGGGACGCGCTGTGGAGGGGCGAGTGCGGGGGGGACCAGTGCCGTGGATGGGTGAGTGAGGGGGGAACTGTGGAGCGGTAAATGCGGGGGAGCTGTGCCATGGAGGGGTGAGTGTGAGGGGACCGTGGAACTGTGACCCCCAAAAAAGTACTCTTTATGGGGGCATCAGGGGTCTGTTAGACCCCTGATGACCCCCCTGCCCTCCAAGACATCTTATCAAACACAGATCTTGTTTGATTGGCTGCTGCCCTGGCTGTAACAGGGCCAGGGAATGACAGCTCTGAAACCGGAAGTGATTCGATCTTCATTGCTTCCGGCTTGGGGGAACACATGTAGGACTTGGGGGAACACATGTAGGACTTGGGGGAACACATGTAGGACTTGGGGGAACACATGTAGGACTTGGGGGAACACATGTAGGACTTGGGGGAACACATGTAGGACTTGGGGGAACACATGTGGGACTTGGGGGAACACATGTAGGACTTGGGGGAACACATGTGGGACTTGGGGGAACACATGTAGGACTTGGGGGAACACATGTAGGACTTGGGGGAACACATGTAGGACTTGGGGGAACACATGTAGGACTTGGGGGAACACATGTAGGACTTGGGGGAACACATGTGGGACTTGGGGGAACACATGTAGGACTTGGGGGAACACATGTAGGACTTGGGGGAACACATGTAGGGCTTGGGGGAACACATGTACCTCCATCTCCTCTGTGGACAGCTGACCCTGACCACTTACTGCTGGCCCAAGCCCCCCGGTGGAATGAGCGAGTACGGAAACAGCGGCAGGGGTGGGCTCACCATTGCTGTAAAAGTTACAGCGGCCCGGATGACTTTTGCCTTAAAGCTGGTAACCAACCGCAGCCATAATCCTTGTATAACCAATCCCTGCCCAGAACGGTTTCTATACATTCGCTGAGCTGCAAGCG
Source organism: Rana temporaria (assembly GCF_905171775.1). Taxonomy (NCBI): domain Eukaryota; kingdom Metazoa; phylum Chordata; class Amphibia; order Anura; family Ranidae; genus Rana; species Rana temporaria. Next base: position 465,374,572 of record NC_053491.1, on the reverse strand, counting down.
ACTTAAACCGATGCGACTGCCTGGATTTTAACTCTTCGTTTTCAATGATATCCACCAATTTTCTGAGCTTTGGCCAATCCTAAATGGAGACAGGTGACTACCAACCCAGGCCTAGATATCAGCGGCGCTTAGGTTTGATCACTTCAGATGTGATTAATCTGTACGCCACGCAAGAAACCAAACTCACAAAATCCGCTTCAGCAACCTTTACCCCAAATTTAACGCAATTAACCTTTAAAGCTAAATGTATCTGAGACTCCGTCTGTCTCCATGCCTGCCTCTGTTTTATAGGAACCTGGATTTAAAGAAGAAAAGGGTAGAAAATCTACTGTCAAGTAGTGGTGACATCATCACTGTGCTGTAGATAGCCTGTGCAGAGAGCAGGGCTGTGGGAGGGGCCCTACAGAAAGGGGCGGAGACAAGACCAGTCACCCTGCACAAGGGGAGAGGGCAGCAGTGACTGGTCTTTATTACAGGAGGGGGCGGAGACAAGACCAGTCATCCTGCACAAGGGGAGAGAGCAGCAATGACCGGTCTATTACAGGAGGGGCGGAGACAAGACCAGTCACCCTGCACAAGGGGAGAAAGCAGCAGTGACCGGTCTTTATTACAGGAGGGGCGGAGATAAGACCAGTCACCCTGCACAAGGGGAGAGAGCAGCAGTGACCGGTCTGTATTACAGGAGGGGGCTGAGACAAGACCAGTCATCCTGCACAAAAGAGAGAGCAGCAGTGACCGGTCTTTATTACAGAAGGGGTGGAGACAAGACCAGTCACCCTGCACAAGGGGAGAGAGCAGCAGTGACCGGTCTTTATTACAGGAGGGGGCCGAGACAAGACCAGTCACCCTGCACAAGGAGAGAGAGCAGCAGTGACCGGTCTTTATTACAGGAGGGGCGGAGACAAGACCAGTCACCCTGCACAAGGAGAGAGAGCAGCAGTGACCGGTCTTTATTACAGGAGGGGGCTGAGACAAGACCAGTCATCCTGCACAAAAGAGAGAGCAGCAGTGACCGGTCTTTATTACAGAAGGGGGCGGAGACAAGACCAGTCACCCTGCACAAGGGGAGAGAGCAGCAATGACCGGTCTGTATTACAGGAGGGGCGGAGATAAGACCAGTCACCCTGCACAAGGGGAGAGAGCGGCAATGACTGGTCTGTATTACAGGAGGGGCGGAGATAAGACCAGTCACCCTGCACAAGGAGAGAGAGCAGCAGTGACCGGTCTTTATTACAGGAGGAGGCGGAGAAAAGACCAGTCACCCTGCACAATGAGAGAGAGCAGCAGAGACTGGTCTGTATTACAGGAGGGGACCGAGACAAGACCAATCATCCTGCACAAGGGGAGAGAGCGGCAATGACCGGTCTGTATTACAGGAAGGGGCGGAGACAAGACCAGTCACCCTGCACAAGGGGAGAGAGCAGCAGTGCGTGGTCTGTATTACAGGAGGGGCGGAGATAAGACCAGTCACCCTGCACAAGGGGAGAGAGCAGCAATGACTGGTCTGTATTACAGGAGGGGCGGAGATAAGACCAGTCACCCTGCACAAGGGGAGAGAGCAGCAATGACTGGTCTGTATTACAGGAGGGGCGGAGATAAGACCAGTCACCCTGCACAAGGGGAGAGAGCGGCAATGACTGGTCTGTATTACAGGAGGGGCGGAGATAAGACCAGTCACCCTGCAAAAGGAGAGAGAGCAGCAGTGACCGGTCTGTATTACAGGAGGGGCGGAGACAAGACCAGTCACCCTGCACAAGGAAAGAGAGCAGCAATGACCGGTCTTTTTTACAGAAGGGGCAGAGACAAGACCAGTCACCCTGCACAAGGGGAGAGAGCAGCAATGACTGGTCTGTATTACAGGAGGGGCGGAGATAAGACCAGTCACCCTGCACAAGGGGAGAGAGCAGCAGTGACTGGTCTGTATTACAGGAGGGGCGGAGATAAGACCAGTCACCCTGCACAAGGGGAGAGAGCGGCAATGACTGGTCTGTATTACAGGAGGGGCGGAGATAAGACCAGTCACCCTGCACAAGGGGAGAGAGCGGCAATGACTGGTCTGTATTACAGGAGGGGCGGAGATAAGACCAGTCACCCTGCACAAGGGGAGAGAGCGGCAATGACTGGTCTTTATTACAGGAGGGGACCGAGACAAGACCAATCATCCTGCACAAGGGGAGAGAGCAGCAGTGACCGGTCTGTATTACAGGAAGGGGCGGAGACAAGACCAGTCACCCTGCACAAGGAGAGAGAGCAGCAGTGCGTGGTCTGTATTACAGGAGGGGGCGGAGAGAAGACCAGTCATCCTGCACAAGGGGAGAGAGCAGCAGTGACTGGTCTTTATTACAGGAGGAGGCCGAGAAAAGACCAGTCACCCTGCACAAAAGAGAGAGCAGCAGAGACCGGTCTTTATTACAGGAGGAGGCCGAGAAAAGACCAGTCACCCTGCACAAGGGGAGAGAGCAGCAATGACCGGTCTGTATTACAGGAGGAGGCCGAGAAAAGACCAGTCACCCTGCACAAAAGAGAGAGCAGCAGAGACCGGTCTTTATTACAGGAGGGGCGGAGACATGACCAGTCACCCTGCACAAGGAAAGAGAGCAGCAGTGACCGGTCCGTATTACAGGAGGGGCGGAGACAAGACCAGTCACCCTGCACAAGGAGAGAGAGCAGCAGTGACCGGTCTGTATTACAGGAGGGGCGGAGACAAGACCAGTCACCCTGCACAAGGAGAGAGAGCAGCAGTGACCGGTCTGTATTACAGGAGGGGGCGGAGACAAGACCAGTCAGCCTGCACAAGGAGAGAGAGCAGCAGTGACCGGTCTTTTTTACAGAAGGGGGCCGAGACAAGACCAGTCACCCTGCACAAAAGAGAGAGCAGCAGTGACCGGTCTTTATTACAGGAGGGGCGGAGACATGGCCAGTCACCCTACACAATGAGAGAGAGCAGCAGTGACCAGTCTTTATTACAGCAATTGCTTAGTTGCGCCGGTGTATCGACTTTTCTGTATTCAGAAAGCTCGATACGCCGACTGCAGCCTAAGATATGACTGGCATAAGGCTCTTATGCCGTCGTATCGCAGGCTGCATTCTTACGATGGCCGCTAGGTGGCGTTCCCGTAGTGGTCAGCGTAGAGTATGCAAATTGCATACTCACGCCGATTCACAACCGTACACGCGCCCTGCGTTCGCATTTTACATCGTTTGCGTGCGTCGGTTTCTGCGTAAGGCTGCCCATGCTATTAGCAGGGGCAGCCAATGCTAAGTATACCCGTCGTTCCCGCGTCGCGATTTTTAAAAATTACGTCGTTTGCGTAAGTGAATCGTGAATGGCGCTGGACGCCATTTACGTTCACGCTGAAGCAAATGACGTCCTTGCGACGTCATTTACCGCAATGCACGTCGGGAAAGTTTCCCGACGGAGCATGCACACTACGTTCGGCGGGGGAACGCGCCTAATTTAAATGATCCACGCCCCCTACAGGATCATTTAAATTACGCGCGCTTACGCCGGCCATTTTTACGGAGCGCTGCTTCGTGAATGAAGCGTAGCGCACGTAATTTACGGAGGCGTATCGTAAAAACGGTACGCTGCGCTTCCGTAAGAGGGCGCAAATCTACCTGAATCTAGGCCAATGTGCGCAAAAATCGTGCGCTTTTCCCGAAATGCACAAAAACACAGTGCCCTTTATCAGACACAAATTCCTAATTGCACCCCCACACATCTGCAGACGCATGGCGTTTTGCACGTGCCACAACGCATGGTGCCTCAGGAAATTTTCTTGCGTGTTTTCCGCCCGTAGGGCACCCCGCTGCTCGTAAATTGCCGAAAAGTGCGGGCACTCCGCTGGTGTGAACGGAACCTAAGCAGTCCTTTCATAATGTTTCTGGATGGCACGTCGCATGGTTCTTCATGGTTCTCGGCTCCCGAGAGCGGAGGGGGGCGGAGTTTAGAACCAGGGAACACGCCTTCCCCTATTTCCCCCCAGGTTCGTCAGAAATTGATGCCGGGATTTAGTGATCGGGCAGCCAGGTGCAAGAAAACAAGGCTGAAATTTACAGCGGCTTAGCGGGTGGGCCGCGGAACGCGCGCCAGATTAAAGGCGGCGTAATCATTTCTGAAACGCAAACAAATAATTTTCTGTCTGTCAAGACTATCCGGTTCCCAGAAGGGCGCGGATAGATGAGGTTCTAATCCTCCAGTTCTGCGGAGACCAGGACGCCCGGATAATCTGCCCTGTCGCGGGGGAGAAGATATATAACCGTTTCTGGCAAGGCGACCGCCGCGGGCGCCGCGCTCTATAATATCTCATTCCTCTTCTAATCCTCTGACCCGTGTTTTAATTAACAGCAGGTAAGCGAGTCTGGTGAGGACGCCGCAGTCTCGGGAAGGTTGTGTCGCTTCGCTCCAGCCCGGGCTCCCCTCCCCGCGCCGTCTCCCTCCCTGCTCGCTTTGACCTAAATGTCAGAGCGCGTTATTTCTGCTGAGTGGCGGAGGAGAGGAAAGCGTGCCCCGAGGGGGAGAGCAGAAAATGGAGGGACGATGGATTCTAGGAACCCAGAATTAGCGCAGGGTGCTGGGAGGACGGCGGGGGCGAAAAGGTGGGGGAGGGGAGGGAAATCTGTCAGAATGGGAAAGGGTGCTTGGACATGCAGCAGTTCTCTTATAGGATAAAGCGCCATTGTTGTCGCCATCTGTAATGCTAAATACACCTTTAGCGCGGCCATGGCGAGCAATTTCCAGTTCTAGATTGACCAATAAGCATAGCCAAGGAAAGCACTGCCTTATTTCTACATGACTATCAGCAACAGGCAAACTTGTTGAACGTGATTTTTCCATAAGAATATTTGTTGCCCTGTACTAGGTAAGTAAAAGTTAGGAGCCAGAAAACGCGCCCTTTTCCGACGAGCTTGCGCGCAGAAGCGAACACATACGTGAGCAGCGACCGCATATGTAAACGGTGTTCAAACCACACATGTGAGGTATCGCCGCGATTGGTAGAGCGAGAGCAATAATTCTAGCCCTAGACCTCCTCTGTATCTCAAAACATGCAACCTGTAGATTTTTTTAAACGTCGCCTATGGAGATTTTAAAGGGTAAAAGTTTGTCGCCATTCCACGAGCGGACGCAATTTTAAAGCGTGACATGTTGGGTATCAATTTACTCGACGTAACGACGTAACATTATGGGGATAACTTTACTGTTGTCTTATTTTTTAATTAAAAAAAAGTGTAATTTTTTCCCCAAAAAAAAGTGTGCTTGTAAGACCGCTGCGCAAATACGGCGTGACAGAAAGTATTGCAACGATCGCCATTTTATTCTATAGGGTGTTAGGATAAAAAATATATATAATGTTTGGGGGTTCTAATTAGAGGGAAGAAGATGGCAGTGAAAATAGTGAAAAATTACATTAGAATTGCTGTTTAACTTGTAATGCTTAACTTGTAATACCAACGGCTCACCACCAGATGGCGCCAGCTCACACATCTGGTGGTAATAACTTGTAATACCAACGGCCACCACCAGATGGCGCCAGCTTCAAAGCCAAGTCGCCAGGACCCTATTTCTAGTCGCCATGGCGACCGGGATTTGTCGAGCCCTGCTATACAAGATTAGCTTTAAACAAAAAAAAAAGAAAATGGTTCCCATTGCTGTGCGACACGGCTTTGTTTATAAACAAAGCTATGTCATACCCAGTCATTTTTATTATTGTGAGCACATGGCTTTGTTTATCTACTATTTCTACACATAGTAGGCCTATGATACCAAGCAAAGCATCTCCAATTGCTGTGTGATATAGCTTTGTTTATAAACAAAGCCACATCACACCCAGCCAATTTCAGTTGTGAGTCATGTGGTCACTATTTCAGCCTCTTCAAGCAGAAGCGTAGTCAGTAAACAAGCCAAAGGTCAGTAACAAGTGGTCTTAGGTTTGGATCAAGCAAAAGCATAGTCTAGGAACAAGCCAAGGGTCGGTAACGCGTAGAAGCAGAGATACGGACAACATCAGGAGTGACAAGAGCAAGACATTTGTTTCTCTACAAAGTCATGCGGTCACTATTTCAGCCTATTTCTAAGCATAGTTGTCACAGTCGGGGTCAGGCTTGGAGACCAGTAGCTATAGCGGAAGAGAGGCTCCCACCGAGCAGCTGGATAGCAGGTCACCCTGGCGGATGTCACGGCTCCCCTGAGGTGCGGAGTCTAAGCACTAATCGGGACCGGTATATACCAGAGCTCCTGATGGTGAAGGTGGCTTTTGCTGTGTGTTAGTACCAGGGCGTGGTCCTCAGAATTGCCCCACCAGGAGGTGAGCAAGCCAGGGGCGAGTAGCAGCTGTAGCTGGTAGGAATCAAGCAGAAGCGTAGTCCGTAAACAAGCCAAAGGTCAGTAACAAGTGGTCTTAGGTTGGGATCAAGCAGAAGCATAGTCTAGGAACAAGTCAAGGGTCAGTAACGAGTGGCCTTAGGTTGGGATCAAGCAGAAGCATAGCCTAGGAACAAGCCAAGGGTCAGTAATGAGTAGAAGCAGATATACGAACAACAGCAGGAGTGACAAGAGCAAGACATTTATTCATCTACAAAGTCATGTGGTCACTATTTCTAAGCATAGTTGTCACAGTCGGGGTCAGGCTTGGAGACCAGTAGCTATAGCTGGCGGATGTCACGGCTCCCCTGAGGGGCGGAGTCTAAGCACTAACCGTGACTGGTATTTACCAGAGCTCCTGGTATAAACACACCAGATTGGTTCCAGGCATAGGTGTGCGCAGCCTATTGCATTAGGGTGTGCACCCCAAAGATCAAACACATAGTACCCAGGGCCGCCATCAGGGAGGTACAGGCAGTACACTTGTAAGGGGCCCAGAGGTCCCCAGGGGCCTGGATGGCAACCCCCTTTTTTGTTCTTTTTTTTTGTAAGGGGCCCGGAGGTCCCCAGGGCTCTGGATAGCAACCCCCCTTTTTTTATAAATTAATTTAAAAAAAATGTTGTTTTTGTTAAAGGGCCAGAGGTCCCCAGGGGCCCGGAGCAACCCTCCCTTTTTTTTTTATAAAAAAAACATTTACATTTTTTTATTTTTTTATTAAAGGGTGCAGAGGTCCCCAGGGCCCCGGATGGCAACCCCCCCCCCTTTTCTTTTTTACATTTTTTTAAATTTATTTTTATTAAAAGGGCCCAGAGGTCCCCCACTACCCCCCCCTTTTTTTTCTGTAAGGGGCCCAGAGGTCCCCCGCTTCTCAATTCACGCCCCCCGCTTCTCAATTTCAATTAGCGGCGGCACCCCCCCCCCCGCTTCTCAAATTGAGGCGTCAGCACCCCCGGTTCTCTGCTCCAGGGGGCCCATGCCTGAAGCTTTGTAAGGGGCCCCATAATTCCTGATTGCGGCCCTGATAGTACCGATCACTCACAATGAAAGGGAAGGTGCCGGTAAGTTACATATTTACCGGCCCCTTCCCCCTCTCATCCTAAAAAATCCCCCCAGCAACAGCAACAGGGGAAACCAGGGCAGTAGGGGGAATCTGTGCTGCACAGGGTGATTAGGGTGTGCCTGGGCACAGCTGGCACACCCTGTGCGCACGCCTATGGTTTCAGGTATGGATATCTGCTCTTAGGCCTGGTTCACACCTATGCATTTTTTAGTGCGTTTTCAGTTTGACACACCAGAGAGTCACGGCTAGAAGGTCAGTTGGCAAGCTTGAGAGTCACAGGTAGAAGGTCATCTGACAAACTTTAGAGTCATGGGTAGAAGGTCAGCTGGACAGCTTGAGGGTCAGGGGTAGAAGGTCAGCTGGACAGCTTGAGGGTCACATGTAGATGGTCAGCTGGCAAGCTTGAGGGTCACGGGTAGAAGGTCAGCTGGAAAGCTTAAGAGTCACATGTAGATGGTCAGCTCGCAAGCTTGAGGGTCACGGGTAGAAGGTCAGCTAGCAAGCTTCAGAGTCACGGGTAGAAGGTCAGCTAGCAAGCTTCAGAGTCACAGGTAGAAGGTCAGCTAGCAAGCTTCAGAGTCACGGGTAGAAGGTCAGCTGGACAGCTTGAGGGTCAGGGGTAGAAGGTCAGCTGGACAGCTTGAGGGTCACATGTAGATGGTCAGCTGGCAAGCTTGAGGGTCACGGGTAGAAGGTCAGCTGGAAAGCTTAAGAGTCACATGTAGATGGTCAGCTCGCAAGCTTGAGGGTCACGGGTAGAAGGTCAGCTAGCAAGCTTCAGAGTCACGGGTAGAAGGTCAGCTAGCAAGCTTCAGAGTCACAGGTAGAAGGTCAGCTAGCAAGCTTCAGAGTCACGGGTAGAAGGTCAGCTGGACAGCTTGAGGGTCAGGGGTAGAAGGTCAGCTGGACAGCTTGAGGGTCACATGTAGATGGTCAGCTGGCAAGCTTGAGGGTCACGGGTAGAAGGTCAGCTGGAAAGCTTAAGAGTCACATGTAGATGGTCAGCTCGCAAGCTTGAGGGTCACGGGTAGAAGGTCAGCTAGCAAGCTTCAGAGTCACGGGTAGAAGGTCAGCTGGCAAGCTTGAGGGTCACGGGTAGAAGGTCAGCTGGCAAGCTTGAGGGTCACGGGTAGAAGGTCAGCTGGCAAGCTTGAGAGTCACGGGTAGAAGGTCAGCTAGAAAGCTTGAGAGTTACGGGTAGAAGGTCAGCTAGAAAGCTTGAGAGTTACGGGTAGAAGGTCATCTGGAAAGCTTGAGAGTCACGGGTAGAAGGTCAGCTGGAAAGCTTGAGAGTCACGGGTAGAAGGTCAGCTGGCAAGCTTAAGAGTCACGGGTAGAAGGTCAGCTGGAAAGCTTGAGGGTCACGGGTAGAAGGTCAGCTGGCAAGCTTGAGAGTCACGGGTAGAAGGTCAGCTGGCAAGCTTAAGAGTCACGGGTAGAAGGTCAGCTGGCAAGCTTGAGGGTCACAGGTAGAAAGTCATCTGACAAACTTGAGAGTCATGTGTAGAAGGTCAGATGGACAGCTTGAGGGTCACAGGTAGAAGGTCAGCTGGAAAGCTTGAGAGTCACATGTAGATGGTCAGCTGGCAAGCTTGAGGGTCACGGGTAGAAGGTCAGCTGGAAGGCTTAAGAGTCACATGTAGATGGTCAGCTGGCAAGCTTGAGGGTCACGGGTAGAAGGTCAGCTGGAAAGCTTGAGAGTCACGGGTAGAAGGTCAGCTAGCAAGCTTCAGAGTCACGGGTAGAAGGTCAGCTGGCAAGCTTGAGAGTCACGGGTAGAAGGTCAGCTAGCAATCTTCAGAGTCACGGGTAGAAGGTCAGCTAGCAAGCTTCAGAGTCACGGGTAGAAGGTCAGCTAGCAAGCTTCAGAGTCACGGGTAGAAGGTCAGCTGGCAAGCTTGAGAGTCACGGGTAGAAGGTCAGCTGGCAAGCTTCAGAGTCACGGGTAGAAGGTCAGCTGGCAAGCTTGAGAGTCACAAGTAGAAGGGCAGCTGGCAAGCTTGAGAGTCACGGGTAGAAGGTCAGCTGGAAAGCTTAAGAGTTACGGGTAGAAGGTCAGCTGGCAAGCTTGATGGTCACAGGTAGAAAGTCATCTGAAAAACTTGAGAGTCAGGGGTAGAAGGTCAGATGGACAGCTTGAGGGTCACAGGTAGAAGGTCAGCTGGAAAGCTTGAGAGTCATGGGTAGAAGGTCAGCTGGCAAGCTTGAGGGTCACGGGTAGAAGGTCAGCTGGCAAGCTTGAGAGTCACAGGTAGAAGGTCAGCTGGCAAGCTTGAGAGTCACAGGTAGAAGGTCAGCTGGCAAGCTTGAGAGTCACAGGTAGAAGGTCATCTGGCAAGCTTGAGAGTCACGGGTAGAAGGTCAGCTGGCAAGCGTGAGGGTCACGGGTAGAAGGTCAGCTGGCAAGCGTGAGGGTCACGGGTAAAAGGTCAGCTGGCAAGCTTGAGAGTCACGGGTAGAAGGTCAGCTGGCAAGCTTGAGAGTCACGGGCAGAAGGTCAGCTGGCAAGCTTGAGGGTCACAGGTAGAAAGTCATCTGATAAGCTTGAGAGTCACGGGCAGAAGGTCAGTGGGCAAGCTTGAGAGTCACAGATAGAGGGTCAGCTGACAAGCTTGAGAGTCACGGGTAGAAGGTCAGCTGGCACGCTTGTGAGTCACGGGTAGAAGGTCAGCTGGCACGCTTGAGAGTCACGGGTAGAAGGTCAGCTGGCAAGCTTGAGAGTCACAGGTAGAAGGTCAGCTGGCAAGCTTGAGAGTCACGGGTAGAAGGTCAGCTGGCAAGCTTGAGGGTCACTGGTAGGTCAGCTGGCAAGCTTGAGGGTCACTGGTAGAAGGTCAGCTGGCAGTGGCTTACCTCTTCCCTCCCTGACCCGACATGTGTCTCCCAGCTCTTTGTTGCACACAACAGAACTCTGTAGTAAAAAGGAATGTAAACAATACAATAGCTCTGTTACTTACCCCTGTTATGCACACTCAGGAGCTGGGGGGGACGTTGCCTGAAATTGCCAAGTTAATGGGTCAGAATTCCACTAAACATTGACTCTGTCTCAAAGTGAAGGTACAAGGTGGGCAATGGTGCCTATGGCAGCTAGGAGGAGTTTGCCATCATGTTTCATGTTACGTCCTCCATGTTTAGAGTGTTTGTAACATAAAGTATGCCGCCGTGCATTACCCTCCTGTTATCCAGACTGATCCGCTTCTGGGGAAAAGGATTGGAAAGTGCTGTGCATTGTAGTGTGACGCACTGATCGCAGGTGCGATGCTCTGCGGGCTTCATCGCATAAATCAACACCTTGATCAGGAGATTCATGTTGCTGCATTTATTACTTTTTTTATTTTTTTGCAAAAGGGCGGACCTAACCTTTAAGACGGAATATTCTCATTCTTATTCAAGCCGAGCAGCTTTGTTTAAAGTGTAAGTAACCCCCCCCCCCCCTATCATTTTCAGCCAAGGAAGCTGCCATCTTTAACCCCTTCAATACCGGGCACTTTCACCCCCTTCCTGCCCATGCCAATTTTTCAGCGCTGTCACACTTTGAATGACAATTGCGCGGTCATGCTGCACTGTAACCAGGTGACATTTTTATCGTTTTCTTCACACATATAGAGCTTTCTTTTGGTATTTAATCACTTCTGGGTCTTGTATTTTTTCCTAAAAAATGTATAAAAAAGACCAAAAAATTTGAAAAAAAAAAATGTTTTTCTTAGTTTCTGTTAAAGTAAATAAGTAATTGTTCTCCTTCACTAATGGGCACTGATGAGGCGGCACTTATGGGCAATGATGAGGAGGCACGAATATGCCACACTTATGGGCACTGACAGGTGGCACTGATAAGCACTGATGGGTGGGCACTTATAGGTGGCACTGAAGGGCACTGATAGGCAGCACTGACGGGCGGCACTGATGGGCATTGATGGGCAGCACTGACTGGCATCACTAATGGGCACTGTTGAGGTGGCACTTATGGGCACTGATCAGGAGGCAAGAATATTCCGCACTTATGGGTACTGACAGGTGGAACTGATATGTGGCACTGATAAGCACTGATGGGTGGCACTGGTGGGCACTGAAGGGCCCTGATAGGCCGTACTGACGGGCATTGGTGGGCAGCAGTGATGGGTATGGATGGGCAGCACTGACTGGCATCTCTAATGGGCACTAATGAGGCGGCACTTATGGGCACTGATCAGGAGGCACAAATATGCCGCACTTATGGGTACTGACAGGTGGAACCGATATGTGGCACTGATGGGTGGCACTGAAGGGCAGTGATAGGTGGCACTGATAGGTGGCACTGATGAAAATTGATGGGCAGCAGTGATTGGCATTGATGGGCAGCAGTTATAGCCAACACTGACTGGCATCACTAATGGGCACCGATAAGGCGGCACTGATGAGGAGGCAAGCATATGCCGCACTTATGGGCACTGACAGGTGGAACTGATATGTGGCACTGATGAGCACTGATGGGTGGCACTGGTGGGCACAGATAAGAATTGATGGGCAGCAGTGATGGGCATTGATGGGCAGCACTGATAGCCAGCACTGACTGGCATCACTAATGGGCACTGATTGGTGGCACTTGTGGGCACTGATTGCTGGCACTAGTGGGCACTGATGGACACTCATTGCTGGCACTAGTGGGCACTCACTGCTGGCACTGGTGGGCACTCACTGGTGGGCACTCATTGCTTGCACTGTGGGAGCTTTATTGTAATCAGGGCACTAATGATCAATGCCCTGATTACATATCTAGATGTTCTCTGCGAGGAGATGCCACTGATCGGCTTTCCCCACCACACACTCTGGCAGTGCGAGACGAGGAGAGACGATTACTGACATCTCCGTGTTTACATGTGACTAGCTGTGATTGGACACAGCCGATCACATGGTTAAAAAGCCGCGGCTCTTTACAGAGATCGGGGTCGCGCCATGTCCTAGCAATGCGGCGCGGCCACGATCGCCATGCTGCACGCTACGTCGCCCGTTCTGGGATGCTGCCATATGACAGGTCCGCTTTAAAGTCATTGAGGACTTAGATGACCTGCACAGCGGCAGCGCTAGCCCTGATCTCTCAGCAAATCCCAGGATTTCTTCTTTTCTTTAGTCTATAAGATTAACTTGCCTGAGATTATTTTTTCGATGGAAAACACAAAGTCACGTTATGCCATTTTACAAAGTTAATCGCTGAAGATTACCCGGGGCTTTCTGTATGAAAACAGGAAAAGTGTTCTTGTATAGTGGTTACTGACTTTCTTTATGTTACAGAGAGCAATACAGCGGGTGGCCACACATTGTGGCCACACAGCGCCCAATCCAGGGTTCAATGCCCACCAGGGAAGCCAACTATCTGGAGTCATAAAGTGATACTAACTACACACTGTTTAGTTTACATTGGCTCTTCAATTTCTGAATGTAGACCAGTGGCGGCTGGTGCTCAAAATTTTTGGGGGGGCGCAAACGGAAAAAAAATTGCAGCCTCACTGTGCCCATCAAATGCAGCCACTGTGCCATCAATTGTCACCACTCTGCCATGCCATCAAACGCAGCCACTGTGCCATCAATTCGCACCACGGTTCCATGCCATCAAATGCAGTCACTATGCCATGCCATCAAACGCAGCCACTGTGCCATGCCATCAAACACAGCCACTGTGCCATGCCATCAAACACAGCCACTGTGCCATCAATTGTCACCACTGTGCCATGCCATCAAATGCAGTCACTATGCCATCAAACGCAGCCACTGTGCCATGAATTGTCACCACTCTGCCATGCCATCAAACGCAGCCACTGTGCCATCAATTGTCACCACTGTTCCATGCCATCAAATGCAGCCACTGTGCCATCAATTGTCACCACTCTGCCATGCCATCAAACGCAGCCACTGTGCCATCAATTGTCACCACTGTTCCATGCCATCAAATGCAGTCACTATGCCATGCCATTAAACGCAGCCACTGTGCCATGCCATCAAACGCAGCCACTGTGCCATGCCATCAAACACAGCCACTGTGCCATCAATTGTCGCCACTGTGCCATGCCATCAAATGCAGTCACTATGCCATGCCATCAAATGCAGCCACTGTGCCATCAATTGTCACCACTCTGCCATGCCATCAAACGCAGCCACTGTGCCATCAATTGTCACCACTATGCCATGCCATCAAACGCAGCCACTGTGCCATGACATCAAACACAGCCACTGTGCCATCAATTGTCGCCACTGTGCCAATTGTCACCACTGTGCCCTTTAATTGTCGCCACTGTGCCCATTGATGTCACTGTGCCCTTTAATTGTCGCCACTATGCCCATTCATGCCGCTGTGCCAATTGTCCCCACTGTGCCTATTGTCATCAGACTGGTCACTGTGCCCTTTAATTGTTGCCGCTGTGCCAATTGTCCCCATTGATGTCACTGTCACTTACCTTTACTGGAGTCAGCCATCCACGTCCTCGCCTCGATGTCTTCTCCCGCCCTCGATGACGCTTCAGCCAATCAGGGTACCGGTAGCCAGAACCGGCCAACCTGATTGGCTGAGACAGACATACCGTGCGTTCCGAGGATAAGCTTCCGGGGACACGAGGCCGCTGGCTCTGATAGGCACTTCCGTACAGCCAACCAGCTGCCGTTATTCAGGTGGCCGGCACTCAACATCCGGCCATCTGAATAGTGGGCGGCAGCGGGACAATAACATAGATTCGTGCAATGCATGAATCTATGTTATTAGACTAAGTGGCGGTGAGAGCCAGGAGGGGGAGGCGCTCCAGCGCCCTCTATGGACGAACCGCCACTGGATGGCACTGTAATTATATTAATAATAATAAAAAAAAAATGTTATATGTAACCTTGGATTATGAGCATAATCTGTTCCAGGAGAATGCTTGTAATCCAAAGCACTCGCATATCAAAGCGAGTTTCCCCATAGAAGTCAATGGACACAAAGAAAGATAATTCGTTCCGCATTGACTTCTATGGCATGCAATACCGCATGTGGCCAGAGGTGGGGGGGCGGCGCCGGAGAGCCTCGTAAATACTCGGGAACAGCTCGGTTGATCTCATCTTGGGTATTTCCCAACGGCTCCGAACCGTTTCCAGTGTCACCGGCGCCCCCGCACCTCTGGTCAAATGCGGTACTGCACACCCCATTATCTTGCATTCTGCTAATTTTGCGAGAAAACACTCGCAACCTAAGTCAGAATAAAAAAAAAAAAGTTGCTCGTCTTTCAAAACGCTTGTTAACCGCGTTACTCGTAAACCACTGTATACAGCTGTCACATGACCCAGCTCTCTTCCAGCCTGTCTGCAGGGAAACATAGGCAGGAGGAGCTTCTGGTTACATGTTCAACAAAAATAAAAAATAAAAACACCCTTTGGAATACAGAATATCAATAAACTCCATTAACCACTTGACCTCTGAAAGATTTACCCCCCCCCCCCTTCCTAACCAGGCCATTTTTTGCAATACGCCACTGCATTATTTTAACTAAAAATTGTGCGGTCGTGCGATGCTGTACCCAAATAAAATGTATATCCTTTTTTCCCCACAAATAAGGCTTTCTTTTGGTGGTATTTAATCACCTCTGCGGTTTTTATTTTTTGCGCTACAAACAAAAAACAATTTTTTAAAAGAAACTGCTGGGCCCATTATAGGGGTTAGCACCATGCCTGTGTTTAATTCCAAGACCCCTACACCTGCTGTGGCCATTATGAGGGGTTCCCACCATCCGCGTGTCAAGTTCCCGGGTCTACAAACCTGCTGTGGCCATTATGAGGGGTTCCCGCCATCCCTGTGTTGAGTTCCTGGTCTGCAGACCTTCTGGGCCCATTATGAGGGGGTTATCAGGGCCACCATCAGGGGGGCACAGGCAGTACACCTGTAAGGGGCCCAGAGGTCCCCAGGGCCCCGGATGGCAACCCTCCCTGTTTTTTTTTTTATAAAATGTTATATATTTTTTTTTTATTCTGTTTTTTTTAATAAAATGTTATATTTATTTTTATATATATATATATATATTTTTGTTTTGTTTTTATTAAAGGGCCCAGAGGTCCCCAGGGGCCCGGATGGCAACCCCCCCATTTTTTTTATTTTTTATAAAAAAGTAAAAAAATGTTTTTATATATATATATATATATATATATATATATATTTATTTATTTAATTTTTTGTTTTTATTAAAGGGCCCAGAGGTCCCCAGATGGCAAAATAAAGAAAAATAATAATTAAAAAAACATTTTTTATAAAATAAAAAAAGGGGGGCTTTTTTCTTTTATAAAAAATGTTTTTTTAATTATTATTTTATTTTTTATTATTAAAGGGCCTAGGGGCCTGGAGGTCCCCAGGGCCCCGGATGGCTACCCCCCTTTTTATATATATTATTATTTTTTTATTAGTTTATTTATTTATTTTCATCAGGGGGGTACAGGCAGTACACCTGTAAGGGGCCCAGAGGTTCCCAGGGCCCCGGCTGGCAACCGCCCCTTTTTTATATATATAAAATGTTTATTTATTTTTTTATATATATTTTTGTTTTGTTTTTATTAAAGGGCCCAGAGGTCCCCAGGGGCCTGGATGGCACCCCCCCCCACTATTTTTTTTTTATATATATATTTTTTGGTTTTATTAAAGGGCCCAGGGGTCCCCGCCCCTTTTTTATATATATATATATATTTTGTAAGGGGCCCAGAGGTCCCCAGGGCAACCCCCCAATCCGTGCCCCCCCCCAAGCTTCTCAATTTTCTCAATTAGCAACGGCACCCCCCCCCCCCCCTCCGCTTCTCAATTTGAGGCGGCAGCACACCCCCCCCCCATGCCTGAAGCTGTGTAAGGGGCCCCATAATTCCTGATGGCGGCCCTGGGGGTTATCACCATCCCTGGTGAATGTTTATTAATGTTATGATTCATATAACCGGAATTGATAGAACATACAACAGGGGGGAACAGCCAGAACTCCCAGGAAGACAGGAACGGAGTTGGGAATTATTGAAGGTACGTCTCACTTTTGGAGCATCGATAACAGATAAGAAGTCATGGGATGGCCGGACCTACCCTGCCCCATCTATGACTAAACTTTTTGGTGAACTATTCATAGAAGGAAGACAAGGTGCAGACTGCAGAAGCCAAACCAGGAAAATAAAGCTTGTGATTGGGTGTTGTACCTCGCCTTACTCATGGGTGGGTTGTGATTGGGTGTTGTACCCCGCCTTACTCATGGTGGGTTGTGATTGGGTGTTGTATCTTGCCTTACTCATGGTGGGTTGTGATTGGGTGTTGTACCTCGCCTTACTCATGGTGGGTTGTGATTGGGTGTTGTACCCCGCCTTACTCATGGTGGGTTGTGATTGGGTGTTGTACCTCGCCTTACTCATGGTGGGTTGTGATTGGGTGTTGTACCCCGCCTTACTCATGGTGGGTTGTGATTGGGTGTTGTACCTCGCCTTACTCATGGTGGGTTATGATTGGGTGTTGTATCTCGCCTTACTCATGGTGGGTTGTGATTGGGTGTTGTACCTTGCCTTACTCATGGTGGGTTGTGATTGGGTGTTGTACCTCGCCTTACTCATGGTGGGTTGTGATTGGGTGTTGTACCTCACCTTATTTATGGTGGTTTGTGATTGGGTGTTGTACCTCGCCTTACTCATGGTGGGTTGTGATTGGGTGTTGTACCCCGCCTTACTCATGGTGGGTTGTGATTGGGTGTTGTACCTCGCCTTACTCATGGTGGGTTGTGATTGGGTGTTGTACCTCGCCTTACTCATGGTGGGTTGTGATTGGGTGTTGTACCTCGCCTTACTCATGGTGGGTTGTGATTGGGTGTTGTACCTCGCCTTACTCATGGTGGGTTGTGATTGGGTGTTGTACCTCGCCTTACTCATGGTGGGTTGTGATTGGGTGTTGTACCTCGCCTTACTCATGGGTGGGTTGTGATTGGGTGTTGTACCTCGCCTTACTCATGGTGGGTTGTGATTGGGTGTTGTACCTCGCCTTACTCATGGTGGGTTGTGATTGGGTGTTGTACCTCGCCTTACTCATGGGTGGGTTGTGATTGGGTGTTGTACCTCGCCTTACTCATGGTGGGTTGTGATTGGGTGTTGTACCTCGCCTTACTCATGGTGGGTTGTGATTGGGTGTTGTACCTCGCCTTACTCATGGTGGGTTGTGATTGGGTGTTGTACCTCGCCTTACTCATGGTGGGTTGTGATTGGGTGTTGTACCTCACCTTACTCATGGTGGGTTGTGATTGGGTGTTGTACCTCGCCTTACTCATGGTGGTTTGTGATTGGGTGTTGTACCTCGCCTTACTCATGGTGGGTTGTGATTGGGTGTTGTACCTCGCCTTACTCATGGTGGGTTGTGATTGGGTGTTGTACCTCGCCTTACTCATGGTGGGTTAGCAGCAGTGCTATGAAGATAACGTGATAAAGTGGCTCCTTACCTATAATGTAGTAATCTCTATGGGACTTGAACTCGTGGCCCCACAAGTTGGGACTGTACTCTTGGAACTTGATGGTGAAGCGAAGGTCTTGTCCCGGCCGGTCACAGGTGAGGAGGAGGTTCGGCGTCCGGAGGACAGAGCAGGTAACTACCTCTTCCTCTGTTCCCACCAGATAAAGCTTGTAGTATTCATAGGGGGATGAGGAGAAAGGTCCACGAGGTTCGGAACGTGGGCAAAGTAAATCCAATCGGTCTCCAATTTGTGGATATAAGACGTAACCCTCTGCATCCTGAAACCTGGAGAACAAAAAAAAAACACAGAAGAGGGTCATTGAACATGCTCTACAGATATCCAGTAAAGGAGTCATTCACAGAGTAAAGCAGTATTAAACCCAAAGCCAAAAATGTAATATATTGCAGCCGGGGCTGGGACAAGGGGTGGGCAAGAGTATCAACCGCCCAGGGCACAGCGCTAAGGAGGGCGCCTCTTCGCCACATGCAATCTCCAGGTCGGTGGCTAGCAACCAGATTCATGTCTACTCTG
Organism: Rana temporaria; assembly: GCF_905171775.1. Classification (NCBI taxonomy): domain Eukaryota; kingdom Metazoa; phylum Chordata; class Amphibia; order Anura; family Ranidae; genus Rana; species Rana temporaria. The sequence goes on along the minus strand of NC_053491.1, from coordinate 465,356,171 downwards.
ACAGCTATGTCACATATGCTTCTATACCTTCTATTTGCTAGAAAGCAAGCAATTGGCCAAAACGTGTAGTGAACACTCCATGGCAACCATGGACAACCAGTGCAAAGGGGCCCGAGAATGGGCACAGGGTGGTACACCCCTTCTACTACATGCATTAGCAGCAGTGGCGTCACTAAGGGGGGGCCAGGGGGGGGCCTGACCCCCCCCCAACATTATGCTGTGCCCCCCCAATTAAAACTAATTTTTGTTTCTATCTGTAGCGGGTGCCCCGCATCTTGCTCAGGCCATCGCCGGGTGGACACAGGCTCTCCTAAGAGGCAGAGCATCCTGACAGCTCCTGCTACAGGGGATTTCTCCCCCTCCCTCTGCTCGATGACACTGCATAATACGAGAGCCGCTGGCATAGCCACGGCTGCCGATCTGCTCCCTCCCCCTGCATCCTCATTGGCGGGGGGGGGAGCGAATTCAGGAAGGACTCCACCAGCTGGGGGGGGCGCAAACCTCCCATTATCTAAGTGACAGTGAAAAAACAGACTGATTTCTCCCGTCCTTAGGACAGGAGAATCAGCCTGTAAATTCTGAGACTGGTGGCTGCAGCTCTGTGACACTTAGCAGCACTGAAGGGGTGCAGTTATGCATCCTTGCCCTTGGCACTAGTGTTGTCTTGCAACACAAGCAGAATTAAAGCTAATGGGGTGTGCAGTACCGCATTTGGCCACAGGTGCGGGGGCGCTGGTGACACGCGGAGCGGTTCGGAGCCGTGTGGAAATACTCAGTTCCTGAACCTTTCTGAGATCAGCCGAGCTTCACAAACAAATTTTTCCAATTCCACCTCAGCAAGTGAACCTATTATCATTGAAAGAACCCAACATTAGCATATAAGCACCGAATATTGTCACTTTTATGTAAAGCACATAGGGCTGGGAAAAAAATCGACTTGAATCTTGAATCGAGTTGCGAGGGCAATCGATTTTTTTTAGATTTTCTTTTCCATAAGTTGGCGCTCCACGGACTAGGCCGAAGCCGCGGCCTCGCCTAAAAATCCTGCCCGCAGCTCGCTGCAATCCTGGGGAAAAGGCCGCTCGCGCCCTTTTCCAAGGATCGCAGCGAGCAGGATTTGTTAGACGAGGCCGCAGCTTCGGCCTAGTCCACAGGCTTTTCCCAGGATCGCAGCGGACTAGGCCGAAGCCGGGGCCTTGCCTAAAAAATCCTGCTCCCTGCGATCCTGGGAAAAGGCCGCTCGCGCCCTTTTCCCAGGATCGCAGGGAGCAGGATTTTTTAGGCGAGGCCGCAGCTTCGGCCTAGTCCACAGGCTTTTCCCAGGATCGCAGCGGAGTAGGCCGAAGCCTCGCCTAAAAATCCTGCTCGCAGCTCGCCGCGATCCTGAGAAAAGGCTGCGAGGCTGGATGCCGCTCGTGCCCTTTTCCCAGGATCGCAGCAAGCAGGATTTTTTAGAAGAGGCCGCAGCTTCGGCCTAGTCCACAGGCTTTTTTCCAGGATCGCGGCGGACTAGGCGTAAGCCGGGGGCCTCGCCTAAAAATCCTGCCCGCAGCTCGCCGCGATCCTGGGAAAAGGCCGCGAGACTGGACGCCACTCGCGGCCTTTTCCCAGGATCGCAGCGAGCAGGATTTTTTTTCAGTGAGCCCGCAGCTTCGCCCCGAGTCCACAGGCTTTTCCCAGGATCGCGGCGGACTAGGCCGAAGCCGGGGCCTCGCCTAAAAAATCCTGCCCGCAGCTCTCGCCGCGATCCTGGGAAAAGGCCGCTCGCGCCCTTTTCCCAGGATTGCAGGATTTTTTAGGCGAGGCCGCAGCTTAGGCCTAGTCCACAGGCTTTTCCCAGGATCGCGGCGGACTAGGCCGAAGCCTCGCCTAAAAATCCTGCCCGCAGCTCGCCGCGATCCTGAGAAAAGGCTGCGAGGCTGGACGCCGCTCGCGGCCTTTTCCCAGGATCGCGGCGAGCTGCGGGCAGGGTTTTTTAGGCGAGGCCGCAACCTTTTCCTAGGATCGCGGCGGACTAGGCCGAAGCCGCGGCCTCGCCTAAAAACTAAGGACCGGCATGGTGTTCATGGGGAAAAAAAAAACGATTTGAGTTTTTTTTTTTAAATCGCAGATTTTATTTTTTTTCCCTAAAATCGCCCAGCCCTAAAAGCACATAACATTTTGATTAGCAAAAGCAAGGTATTGTAAAAAGCGTCATAGGCTGCTGGGTACTACCATAGGGGGGAAAATTTTTAACCGTACAGCAGGGAGAAGGTCCTTTTCATGTTGTCCCAAAGGCAAAATAACATATACAAAACCTTTGGGTAGTTTTAGCAGCAACATATGCTTCTTCATTATACCTTTCCATAAGTGCAAGCAGCTACTGTAAACACTACAAGTCCCATCTTCCACTGAGGCGGGGATCACAGAGTGCCGACAGCGGGGTTATGCAGTTAACAGTTAGGAAGGGCTACAGTATTTAGCCAATAAGGTTAATAGTCACTTTAACGTAATATTCCATTTAAATATTATGCATGCTCATTTCTCGCCACTAGGTGGAGCCCTTTGGTTCTTTTGAACATTTTCCCATTTTTCTTTTATGTTCTGCTGTTGCAAAGAGTTCAGACCAATAATTCCTTTCCCTGTCTGATCTATAATCAGAGATAGCCTGCCTGAAAGGCGACTGCTACTGTAGTGATGTGTTCTTTTCTTTTTTAGCTAAACCATAGTCCTCTAGGAATCCTCTTTAAAATTTTATATATATATATATATATATATTAGAGCTGCACCATTCTGGCTAAAATGAGAATCACAATTTTTTTGCTCAGAAGATCACGATTCTTGCTCTGTAACATCATCTTTCACAATATACAAAATAAATTGGCTAACTTTACTGTTTAGTTTTTTTTTTTTATTCATTCAAGTGTTTTTTTCCCCCAAAAATTGCGTTTGAAAAAACGCTGCGCAAATACGGTGTGACATAAAATGTGTCCCTATCACAGTGCCCCTTTACATCAGGTGTCCTGATGGGCACAACAAAACTTGCCCCTTAACATAAAATTTGCCCATTAGAGTGCCCCTTAACATAAAATATGTCAAACAGCGTTCCCTTATTTTATGTTAAGGGGCATGCTGATGGGCATATTTTATTTTAAGAGCAACACAGAGGGGCACATTTTGTATTAAGGGGCACTCTGATGGGCAGATTTTATGTTAAAGGGCACGTTTTGTTGTGCCCATCAGAGTCCCCCCTAACATAAAATTTGCCCATCAGAGTGTCCCTTAACATAAAATATGTCCAACAGCATGCTCCTTAACATAAAATGTGCACATTTTATATTAAGGGACACTCTGATGGGCACATTTTATATTAAGGGACACTCTGATGGGCACATTTTATATTAAGGGACACTCTGATGGGCACCTTTTATGTTAAGGGGCACTCTGATGGACACAACAAAATGTGTCCATCAGTGTGCCGACTTACGACTTACGCAAACGACGTAAAATACGACGCTGTTCCGACGCCCATACCTTAACATGACTTACCCCTGCTTTATGAGGGGTAAACTTACACTGGACGTAAGCCTTACGTAAACGGCGTAGCTAAATCCGACAGGCGCAAGTACATTCGTGAATCGGCGTATCTAGGTCATTTGCATATTCGACGCGTAAATCTACGGAAGCGCCCCTTGCGGCCAGCGTAAATATGCACCCAAGATACGACGGCGTAGGAGACTTACGTCGGTCGTATCTTGGTAAATTTTAGGCGTATCTAGTTTTAAGAATACGCGTATAGATACGACGGCGCGCATTTGGACTTACGACGGCGTATCTGGAGATACGTCGTCGTAAGTCCTTTCTGAATCTGGCCCTATAAATTTTGCGCAAACCAATCGATAAACGCTTATTGTGATTTTTTTTACCAAAAAAATGTAGAAGAATACGTATCGGCCTAAACTGAGGGAAAAAAAATGTTTTTTTTATATATTTTTGGGGGATATTTATTATAGCAAAAAGTAAAAAATATTGCATTTTTTTCAAAATTGTCGCTCTATTTTTGTTTATAGCGCAAAAAAATAAAAACCGCAGAGGTGATCAAATACCACTAAAAGAAAGCTCTATATTTGTGGGAAAAAAAGGACGCCAATTTTGTTTGGGAGCCACGTCGCACGACCGCGCAATTGTCAGTTAAAGCGACGCAGTGCCGAATCGCAAAAACTGGCCGGGTCCTTTACCTGCATTTTGGTCCGGGTCTTAAGTGGTTTAAAGTTCATGTGCGTGTAAAGGCAGGCGTCCCAAGACTTTTGAGAATATAGTGTGTGTGTATTATATATATACAGGTCATTCTCAAAAAATTAGCATATTGTGATAAAGTTCTTTATTTTCTGTAATGTACTGATAAACATTAGACTTTCATATATTTTAGATTCATTACACACAACTGAAGTAGTTCAATCCTTTTTATTGTTTTAATATTGATGATTTTGGCATACAGCTCATGAAAACCC